>NW_027273872.1:4202500-4692500 GCF_046630095.1 Trachinotus anak | reverse complement strand
ATGCTGAGTCGTTTTTAAAGGGCTACTCTACTGATCGAGTCACAGGGGGTACCCTCAGGGGATAAAATTTGAAACAGGTCGCTGTTTATCAGTCAGGACGAGTCTCTATAAAGACGCTGTCAGGCTGTATTTAACTGAAGAGAGTCAGGGTCTTGGACTGAAGTGGATTCCATTCAATTTAAATAAATCTGTCTTTTTCAAGTCCCCAAAGCTATAAACGTGAAATACCCCTTTAATGAGTATAGCACAAAAAGGAGTCTCCAAGAGTCTTGCATTACTCTCACATTGTAGATCATGGTGTGATTATTTTTATTATTAACTATCAGTGGCGAAATGTACCATGCACATTTACTCAGGTAAGTACAAACATGAGGTACTTGTACAGTATTGGAGTATTTCCATCTCATGCCACTTTATACTTCTACTCCATCACATTTCAGTGGAAAATATTACTTCTTTTATTCCACTACATTCACTCATCAGCTTAGACATTAATGCATCATCACTGATGATCAAATGGTTTAATATATAATACGATATTAATACTATGACACTGATGGGGCCCCATTAATCTGCATGGAGTACTTTTGTTTATTGAAATACATTTAACTAATAATACTCACATATTTTTACTATTTTTTAGAGCTTTTAAATAAATAATCTGAATATTGGTTGTTGCTTATGTGTGGTAGTTGTTTAAGAACTGTCTGAACTAGTGTTTAGCTTTTTCAGTGATTTATCCTTTTCCATGTAAATAATGTATGTGACTGTATCATGTGTTATCTCTGTGTTTTATCTCAGGACCAGCCTCCTTCCCAAAGTTATCGAAGCCAAGTACCTTGATATCATGGATGCCCAGCACATGTAGAAAACATCTGCAACTTTATGAAAGGATTCGTTTTCCCCAGGGGAAGGGAAACAGACTCAGAACTCAATGTTTGTGTTACTATCTGAATGAAATGCATTTGGACTGCAAGATTTCAATGCAAGCACCCTGCTGGGGACTGGATGACCATTACACCTCCCATTTCCTTTCTCACTGTTGAACACAACTTTACCACCAGTGTAGCTGACTTTAATGTGTAACATTCCTGCATCTTTATTGCATTTAACAATATAATCACAAAGGAGTTTCCTCTGTTCAGCTTCTCTTTTTCACACATACACACACACATCTGTGGTAACTGACAGGTGCATGAGTTAATGTCAGAGACATTTTTTGTATATTAAAAAAAAAAAGTTAATAATTTCATTTAATTTAAGCATCATCTTGTTTAATAGAAAGCTGTGTGGCCGTTGTCCTGCCTGAGTGTAAAGGGATGTTGATGGGGTGATCTGGCAGAAATCAGTCTAAATAATTATACCATTAGAAAATCCATTAATCATTTAAGTGAGTGAAAAAGGAATTTCTCACTGTCAACATACAAAGTGAAGTATCAACTCACACTGGAAAGTTTTATTAATTAATAAAATATTATAAAATTAATATTAATATTAATTAATATCACTAAAGGCAGATATGATAAGGTACATGTTACAATCGTTCAGATGAGAAAGACTGGTGTTGTCATTTTGAGAAGACACATAACATGATGATGATGATGGTGATAATGATGATGATGTCATTATGAATGGTTCTGTGTGTGCCAGTGTTGGGTTTAAATCAAACTTGTGAAACAATTAAAGCTCGTTAAAGGAAATGAATAAATGAACATTTCTCATTGTACTGAACCTCCTGAATATTACATTGGTTTCAGTGAGAATTCAGACCCCTTCACTTTCTGTATAACTTTTTATTGTTTTGTAAAGTTGATTGTTAATGAATAAAAATACAATTTCTGCCGATCAATCTGCATTTAATAACCCAGAATGATTAAGTGAAAACATGTTTTTAGAAATTTTAGCTGACACTGAAAAACTGAAATCTCTCCTTTACAGAAGCCCCTTGATTCGGTGCTTTGTAGAAGCCCCTCTGGCAGTGATTACAACTTTGAACCTTCTTAAGCAAGTCTCTACAAGCTTTGCACACCTGGATTTGGGTAGTTTATCCTTTTCTTCCTCACAGATCCTCTGAAGCTCCATCAAATAAGTCGGGAGGCGCCTGTGAACTTTCATCTTCAGGACTCTCCACAGATGTTCTGTGGTGTTTAAATCAGGGCTTTAGCTGTGCTGCTCCAGCGTTGTCTTGTGCTTTGGGTCATTGCTGTGCTCTCGTCAAGACCTTCTCTGTGTTCAGCTGCATTCATCCATCTCTCATTTCTGACGAGCTTCCCTGTCCCCTGCTGCTGAGAGGCCCACCCCTGCCCCGGTATTAGCCAGGTGATGAGCAGTATCTGGTGTTCGCCAGACATAGTGTTTGGAGTTCTGATCAAAGGGTTTAATTTTTGTCTCATCAGACCAGAGAATCGTTTTCCTCATGGTCTCAGAGTCCTTTGAATGTTTCAAATGGGCTGTCAATTGCCTTTTAATCAAAGTGGCTTCTGTCTAGCCACTCTACCATAAAGGCTTGATTGATGGCAGCCTGCTGAGATCCAGCAGATTCTCTCATCTCTGCAGAGGACTTCTAAAGCTAAGTTAGTGTGACCGCCGGGTTCTTGGTCACCTCCCTGACCGGTCTACGGTCTACGGAGTGAACCTAGGACTTCATGGATTGGTTTTTGTCCTGGCATGCAGACACAGAGGTGTGCTTTTTTAAACTATGTCTGATGAATTCAATTTGCCACACATGGACTCCAGTCAACTCCTAGACACACCATTAAGATCATTAAAGCAAACAGGAAGTACCTGACCACAGTTTGGAGTGCAACTGTAAAGGCCCTGAATACTTCAGCAAAGGAAAGATCTGAGTTTTTGCTTTTTATTTCTAAATGTGTCACTATGGGTTATTTAGTGCAGATTGAAGTCAATTTTTGTCCATTTAAAATTAAATCAACAAGTGTGCAAAAATATTTCCTGAATAAATACTTAACATACACTATAATGTTACCATCATTGATACTGCAGGTAAAAGGGCAGCAACTGCTCAAATACCATCACACACAGCAGCAGCTCAGTCCCATCCTTTGAGGAGGACTGGCAGTTGTAAAATCATAAATGATAAAATCCCTCAGTAGATGGCAGTACAAGCTCGTCTTCTGCTCGGTGTGAGATGAGGCTTGGTTGATGATAGAAGTGCGGCCACAAGTACGTTACAGAAACAATGAGCCAGCTTTGTGTCATTCTGAAGGAGAAACTAGGGAAGATGAACTGAATAAGATAAGTTATAAAACATAAACAGAAGTTTCTCAAAGGTTTGCTTTGGATGGCTTTAGATGTTTTCTCATGTAATGCTGTTTCACCCGTTACTTCCTGTAAAGCCTCTTTTTTTCTCCAAGCCAGCCAACCACCAGACTCTCATATTGTAGATGCATTTTACTTTTTCATAGTTTTTCCACTATTACTGTATCAACTAGTTCAGCTGAGTGTTTTCCAGGCATGTATTAACAGTCTGTATTGAGTAGCTTGAATATATTTCCATGAAACAAAAACACTGTTTGTTTAAGCCCAGTGACAAACAAAAGGAAGTTCCTTTTCAAATTGTGCTTCAATTAAGTGGTGAAAACAATTATTGTCTGTGGATAGTTGTCTGAAAATATCATCATTAATGCAGCAGAGGAAAAGCCTTTGTTCACATTCAACCATTTACAATTACATTGCACAAAGAAATATTCTGTTTGTGAAATTAACCAGACCTGGAAGGCGCCGTGTGAATCTCCTCTGATAGTCAACATGTGTTCTTTTCAATTTATAATAATAAAAAAAAACATGTCTGTCCTCTTCATTTTAACATTTGCAGCATTTTAGGTTCCCGTTGTGGGCTACACACTGACCTGACCTCTGTGATCACTCTTATGACAGCATATACAGAACATACAGTGACATGGGGATGGGAATTGTTGTATCTGTGCAAAAATACTATAAAGAGAAGGTCTAGACCTCCTCTATTTGGAAAACACCTTCTTTCACTTCTGTGGTGATTTGCCACATAAAATTGACTAAAATTGACTAATTGACATGTAAGAATTTATTGTACATGATTGCATGAAATCAAGAAGAGGTAAAATGAAAGCCTGACGTTGGCCAAAGAGTTTTGAGATTGAAAATAGACCCTGATGTCTTTGCTTTGGTCCAGGTGGGCCAGCACACTGAGCCAAATGTAGGCTCAAGTATAAAAATACAGCCAATCCCATGACTCTGCTGAGCCCAGCTCTCTGAGGGGACTTTTCGTTGAATCTCATGAGTAAAAAAAAGAGTGAGAGATGATGCAACAGTCACCATAGAGATACATCCACCTCTTGGTCACCATAGAGATGCTGCCAATTAATTTGCCATCACAAAAACCTGCATATTTATCTCTCTGCCACCTACACAGCACCCTTTCCTGATCTGAGATCTGTGGTGAATAATTTGTGCTCTTGTCTCTGGGCTTCTTCCACATTTCTACACTGTCCTGGTTGTACCTATGTTGCCTTCTCCACCTTTTGCTTCTTCCACGTCCCAGAAGTGTAACAGCTGAGTCTATGTGCTTTTGATGCCCTGGAAGCTGCAGAAGTCCCAGCGTTTTTTCCAGACTGACCCCGGTCAGCTCCTGTCTGAAGGTGTAGGGTAGCTGAGAAAGAAGAGCCTCCACCCCCCCCGGGGTGAATCTGTAGACACACACACACAGAAAACACAGGCAGGAGTTAGATGCCACGCAAAACTACTTTCACACACAAACTGACCTGGACATTCTCACACCTCCACTGTTCACAACTCTTTCAGTATGCTCACACTCAGCTCTCCCACCTTCACTTTAACCCAATCACCAGGCCAAGCATCAAGACAATATGAGCTATAGTACATGACAGGATTTACGCCATGCAGCTCACACCACCTGGGTGGGCAGAGGAGAATCACAAAGGCTAAGGTGACAGTGGAGACAGAAATCCAATATACGAGCTACTGCAGACAACCCACAGTGTCTTGCATTAATATCTGGGTTGTTCAAGCCCCGCACTGATGTCGGGATGCATTAAGGTCCATCATGGAGATAGGACTGGTGTGTCATCACAGACAATGGGGCTGTGTGAGTGTGGAGCCGGCAGATAAGCAGAGAGGATTGGGCTTGTTGTTGGGGAGTCCAGCCAGTGCTACTGACAAAACTCTGTGGGCTGCTTGATGTGCAGGCTCAGTGTTGAAACAACAGAAACACAGGCAAACAGCCACACACAGGCGTCAACAAAAACTCTCACACATAGTCATACGTAATGCACGCTAAACACACACAAAACACACACATGCAGGACATACACAAGTTTAAAGCAATAGTTTGACATTTTGGGAAATACACATTCCACACATTCATGCAGTGGGTTAGACGAGAAGATTGATGTGCAGTAAATATGAAGCTTGAGCCAGGAGACAGTTAGCTTAGCTTAAAGACTGGAAGCAAAGGGAAACAGCTAGCCTGACTCAGGCATCAAAATCTGCCAACCAGCACCTTTAAAGCTCTTTAATTAACACAATAATAATAATAATCCCAAACATTTTCATACAAGTGATGATAATAATGATTAGTAATGATTAATCAATTATATGACAATTACTCAACAGCAAATTCAATAACAACATTTTTGATAATTGACACACCCTGGACCACACTTTGACATCACTCTAGCAAGGTGAATCAAACAATCAAACACTGAAACTAAATTTTATCAGCTGCTGTTAAGTCCTTTTTCAAACAAACATTTGCTGGTTCTCAAATGTGAGATTTCTCTGGTTTTGTTTCATATGATTGTGAATAAAATATCTTCGGGTTCAGGAGTATTGATTGGACAAAGCAAGAAATTTGAAGTTGTCACCTTGGCTTATGAAAAATTTTCAGTATTTTCTAACATTTATTTTCATTGTTTGAAAACTACACTCTATTACAGACTGATAAAGATTAGGTCTTTACGAGTTCAATCTATCAGAGCCAACACAATGATAGTGACTGTCTATGATAACACACTATGCTGGATGGGTGCCTAGTGAGAAACCATTGACCGTCATTAGTTCAATCAAGAGAAACAAGAATCTTGCAGATCAGCACTTTAACAGCATTTTATCAGCTGGATGCTCTCATCATGGAGGTGCCAGATTTTGTCAGATGAGAGAGAAAGAGTGACAGAGGGTAATGAGAGCACATTTAAAAAAATCAAGAACACCCTTGGAGGGATGGTGATGACAAAACCCAGCTCATTTATAAACCAGGAATCAGGTCAGACACGTTGCCTTGTTCAGAGAAATCAAGTTGACTAACAGCCTAGACTGGCAGTGGCAGGCAGCAGCAGAACATGAATATATTTATCAATAAGCTGTGCATGTGGGGATGTGTGACAAAATTAGAAAGCGATAAATGCAACAGGACAGAAACAGAGAGGCACTAATGGAGCAGAGACAAACTTGCCGTATACGAAGGTTCTTGTTTTTAACAAATGTGGAGCAGCTGTTGTCTGGCGGGTCGAGGCAAACGAGATTCTGACCACAGGGAAGGTCAGTGGTGCCTCGTCCTGCAGCTGGTGGGATAAACCCGCCATCCACCTCAAACAGCATCTGTGGATTCACTCGATGTAGTTGAATAAGGCAACTCCCTGTGTGACTGTGCAACCACACAGCTACTATCTGTATTTGTATCTTTTTATGTTACAACAGTATATAATGAAGAAGTGGATGTGGCTCATACTGGAAGTAGTTAGAAATGATATAGACTGCCTCATTTTCTGCAATATATTGTTTTCTACGAGCAGTTACAGTTTTCCCCTCATACAAACAGCATATCCATAAGTTTAGTTGCCAACTGAATAACTCAAATAGAAAGTCATGATTGGTATTTAAAGCCCACCTTTAAAAAAACCACCACCAAAAAAGTGGTTAAGGTGCAAATCAATAGGTTAGTGAAAAAATACATGTTGCTTTGGGCCATATTGTATGATTTTCTTCAAAGTCAACAGGCTTTAGGCTCAGATGAATGTTGGTCTGAGGTGTCCATAAAAAAAAACATTTTTGACAAAAAAGAGGCCATAATAGCTCAAGAGGCTCTTATTGCATCATTCTTTATGATGGAGATTGTGAATGCAATGGGAGGAGGTTAAGATGAAAATCAATTTTGGTGAAAATGTTTGTTAAAAAAATGAGAAAGCTATTTTTGAGACCTGCTTCAGCCAGTCAGTTTCCTGTCTTCTGTCAAGTCATGCTGTAAAAATAACACGTGTTGAACATCAGTCGAGTCACTGAACATCTAATCTGATGAAAACTGATAAACCGTTGGGGAGGATCTTTGCTGAATGCTGCTGTGTACTGAACTTAAACCCAAGTACACCTCTGTGTTTTTACGTACAACCCCGCTGAAGCAGTGCAGCTTATAATTGACATGTTTTTAGCTTTTATTTATCTAAGCAAAGTTTGGTGGAGTAACTGATGGTTCTTTCCTGCTCTTCAGGCTTGATTGCGTGCCAGGAATCTAAAATGGCACAGCGTGACCCTGACACACCACGGGCCAATATGTCAGCCCTGCAGGGAGATTTAATCTATGTCACTATGTCTAGGACATGTGTGTGTGTGTGTGTGTATGTGTGTGTGTGTGTGTCCTTGTTACCTTGGTGTCCAAACACCGCAGGTAGGAACAGATGTACTCGATACTGGCTCCAAATGGGTGAACGTGCAGGAAGGTTGGAATGATCCCTGGGGTTGAACAAATAGGTCACACAGTTAATTAAACTGTCAAAATGCAAAGACAGACCTTGTCACAAACCTCCAGTCCTTTCAGTTTCTGACTTTAAACCACAGCTGGATATTTGAGACACCAGTTTGTGTTATTCTTCCTCTTGTCTGACTGAAAAACAAGCAGGGATGCATCAAGTGGCTTCTCCCTGAGCTCCCAACACTGTTAAGAGCCTCTTGTATACTGTGGCTCCAGATTACAGGGAGTGTTTAATGACAGCTTTGATGCCGTTGTCTCTCATCAAAGCCACGTGTTGCTGAAACTCTCAACAAGCTCACTCAAACCACCTGCTTTCAACTCTCAGACAGGACCAGAAGGGCGATAATCCTCCACCTCTGCTTGTCATTAGAGTCGATAGAGGAGCCGATAGAAGAAACAGAAGCTTCTACAAGTGTGTGTCTCTCTAATATCTTATAAAGTCATATAATTATTATTCAGATTTTTATGCTGAACCGTACTGTTTCTTCACGGCCCAGTAGCTAATGTTCAGCTGATGTTGGGAACCTCTGATCTAAACCTAAATATTTAACATTTGCCTTTGTTTTATGGCTTGAAGGAACCTGGAAGCTTGTTTAATACTGATATAATTGTTTTAAAACTAATGTTTCTTTTCAAACTTTTCAGTGAGGTTTCCACATTCCTAGAGTTCAGCAATTATAGCTACCACTGAGGAAGTCAGTGTCATGTCCTTGGGAATATTTCTGGAAATTTGATGTTTTTTTTTGGCAAATAAACCCAAATAAATTAAAATAAAGGTAAATAAGGTAGTTTGTGTACTACAAGATTTACATAGGCTGACCTGAACATTTAGGTCATAATACAGGGAGATAACATTTCATTTCATTTCATTTCATAACTGGTTGGTTAAACAAATAAATACATTTTGATATTTTGTATTTTTTCTGAATACTAAGAAAATGTTATAGTTTGGTTGGTGGCACGGGAAACAAATGTCTATTGTCTGAGGGGGGATTTTGGAACTCAGTATTTTTAAAATCCTCTTAACTCTTAACTTAATGAGTACAGTCTCATTATTAAAAAAAATAAGACCCAGGTTTCAATAAAGCAGAATTATACTTTAACAGTGTATAACAGAAAATTTGAATCGTGTATAAGAACCACAAAAACACAGCTAACCCTGAAAAGTTCAGCAACTACTGTACTTTTACTTCTCACTTCTCTTGCAGGGAACAGTTCAGAGATTATAGAACTGTGTTCATCCACATTCACACTGTGGAAGCAGAGAAAAGGCAAAGAGATTCAACCCTTTGTTTTGCTCTGATAAAACATTTTCCTTCAGGAGGTGAGTGTCCCGTTTTTCCTGCGGTGCTCACTTCAACTCAGCATCAAACAAGACGTCAAGAAGAGTAATTCTGACATAAGTAGGTGCCAGGATCTTAAACTGTGGCCCTTCTTTGCCTCAGCAAACAGCCAGAGTGGGCATGAACAAAGGACAAGCACCATTGACTGCCTAACTACCTGTGAGCCAATCACACAGTCACTCTGCGATCAGACAGTGGACACAGGTACTTCTGTCGCAGGGAGAACAGCAGAACTGGACCCAAACGGACAGATACGGAAACTGCTTTCATTTGGTAAACTCCAGCATAATTTTGCATTTCCCTCTTACTCCTTAACAAGACGCAACAAGTTTAATCTTTCATGCTTTGAGCAGGCAGATGTCCTTGACAATTAACATGTGAAACTTCAGTGTGCCGGAAAACAAGTAGCAAAATAGGACAAGGCTTTGTTTACTTCTATAAATAATGTAGTCTATTATACACGTGGGAGATAGATGTTGGCCATATTTCCCATTATCATAAAGTCACATTGTGTTATGTAATCTAATGAGTAAAGGGCTCTTTCTCTCTTCATATCTTCCTCCTCTCTCGCTCTAATGGCCGTGCAATTATGCAAAGTTATTACCTCAAAGCGACTGAATCAAATCAGAAAAATCCAACTGTGGTAGAGGTGGCACTGGTAGTGCATGTTGTAGTTATGTTATACAAGAGATTGTGAAAAATGTAAAAAATGGAACAACACATTATGATAAAATGCATTCCCATTCAAAGGCTAAGTAGTAAGCACTCCTTTTGTGAAACTAATGATATTACAGTTCTGTTGAGACATAATTTTTAAGGCCACAATTGTTGGCAGGTTGGATTTCTTTATATTGCAAGGTGTTCATGTTATTGTGTTCAGCTCCTTAGCATTATCGTGATTATTCATTATCATCACTTACATCATTATCATTTACATATCTGCATTTGTTCCTTCTTGGTAGATGGTTTCAAATCAGTTGTGTAGCATGTAGCTGGAATCAAAGAATAAAATATAACTTAATTGTCTGCTAGCTGCATTCTCAATCTCATCTGATAGTTGCTGAAAAAGACAATGACATTCCTAGAGCCAAACTGCTGCTTAGACTTAGAATAAATTACTGAAAAAGAAGAAATGATTGTGCTAGAGTTACAAGTCTTAAAGTGAGTGAATAAAAGATAAAGATAGTCTGTCAGGATGTTCATAGCTTTACTCCCAACGATATTCATGTGTCCATCAACAGTTTTATGTCCTGTCAGAGTCAACATAGACCTAAAATGTTAAGATGAATGTCTGTGCGTGCAACTTTCATGTGATTAATGTTTTATGTTTTGCTGTATTGTGGAGGTGTGGTCAAAAAGATACATTTCCTACCATTAATGAAACACAGCACTCCTACTAACAGTGCATCCCTCTCAGAGTGAACAGGACTGGACCAATTCTTCTCTGGAGGACCCTCCTTCTCCTGACTGCAGGACACCACTGATGATGCTGTCACCTCCTGCAGAAAAACACATTAAAAAAAGCGTTATGTGTCAAACACTGAAAGACCCATGTAGAACTTCCATTAAACACTGCTGCTACTGAAAACTCTACACAGGAATCTAAACAGGTACATATTTGAGGGTGTGCATTATCTTACTTGGCGATGCAAATTCACAAAAATGTATTAATAAGCACGAAAAGCATTTGCACTGTAAGCAGATGCAAAAATAGAAAATAAACACACAATAATCAACATAAAAAGAAGGACAAGACAAAGAGCAAAAAAGGATGAAGGACTGAGAGAATTAAGGGAGCAGCTGGAGTTTAAACAAAGGGCGAAGAGAAAACAGGAGAGAAAGAGCTAATGATGCTTCTGATCAAGCTGTTGTTTACTGTGAATCTGTGAGGATGGAAGAGGAAATTTGGATGTGTGTGTATGTGGCAGAAAAAGACATTAGGCTATACAAGGTGGCCTCCCAGTGTCATCTAGATGAATCAGGGCGCAGTGGCCTTGTCTTTAAATTCTGACTTTATGTGAAAGTGTGCAGGTAACTGTATGTATTAGAGTGTGCACATTTACTGTATATGTATATGTGTCTCTGCATGCTACGGTGCAGGTTCTTCATTTTCCAACCGAGTTGTGTCTGGGTGATTTATTCAGTGACAAGTGCAGTCCCTGTGAAGATTGGCCTGTAATGATGTGTCATGTCAGAGGAAGAGTTAAGGAAGGAGAGCAGAGGAGAAAAAAAAAGGGAAGAGGGAGGAGACAAACATTTACCACAGAGTAGTGAGGGCTCAGTTTTTTCCCCACTTACATTGACTTGATTAGCTCCCTGCTCGCTCCCTCTGTCATCTCGCTTTAATGTCTCCAACTGTAGTCAATTAGAAAAATGAGAGGAAACGTCAATGAGAAACAAGTCACCCACTAATGCAATCTGACACACCAAAACTCACTCTCCGTCCCTCCCTGACTCTCTCATACACACACTTGCTGACACGTACACACAAACATGAACGGCATCAACAGCAGTGAGAACAAGGGCTAGTTTCAGAGGGATGTTTCTGTTTGGGAGACAATGCCACATAAAGAAAAGTTGATGTGAATATATGGCTACACGTCCCAGAACAGCAACTACGATAACTAGTCATTTGCTCTGCACTGCTGCATGGAAAGTCACTGATTTATTCATTCAAAGTTACATCCACAACATAAAACACATTCAAAGAAAACCTTTTTAATTGCATCTGAATGGAAACATGCTGGTTTCGATGGCACTCTGAGACACTGTTTAAGATGATTAAAGGAGCTTCTCTTTCATGGTTTAAGGCGGTGATGACATGACAACAGTGATGACAGGTGTATGATGAAAGATGACATCTTCAGAGAGGATTTAAAAAGAGTAAGGGACTGATATGGTAACTGCATTAGTAAACAGGCCTGAAGTACCAGGAAATGATGCAGTGCTGACAGCTACAATCCTGCATGAAAGTGAACGAATGTTTGCATAGGTTTTATATGTAATCGACACATCAACACTGACCCATCCTGTCACACTGTATGAGAGGAGCTAAGGCCCTGTAACATGTGGTGGTATCAGTCTTAGAGGATATATGTTGATGCTTTTATATACCTGCTGTATGACAAGAAGAAACTGCCTGGATGCTCTTGTTCAATATAATTATCCTTCTGATGATGAAATAGTATCATCATAAAGGGGAGGTTTCATATCCCTGTAAGTCATATTCTAGTCATATTAAAGCTGCATTCATGTACCTCAAATTGTGTGTTTTATTTTTGAGTACGTGTTAGTACTTGATTTAATAATTAATAATATTTTTAAGCCTACTTCTTACTTCTTTTTTGCTGTATCCTCATACTTCTGCTTCTTCACTGAGCAGTCTGAAGCCTGAAACTGGAGCGGATCTTTATGTTAGTTGAGTATTGTGCTGCATCACATGATGAGACAAGACAAGTCACTGTGACCTGAACCAATCCCCCTCAGTGCTTTTCAGTGTCAGCAGGGACGGTGATCAGTGCATCAGTAAGAGCTACATTTTGGAAAGAGAAAAGATTTTTTGATTAAATATAAATTTCCACGTACTGAGACGGATGCAAACACTTAACATTTTCAAAAGTGGTGGTTGGGGCACATTTGAGGAGACAGTAGAGGGACGTGTTGGAGTTTTTCCTGATCTAGGGGCTGATCTGAGTGTGATGGTTGTGGTGGAGGCTGCATGGTGAAGAATTGGCAGTGTGTTTGTGTGCGTGTGGGCGTGCGCGCGTGTGTGCGTGCGTGCGTGTGCGTGTGCGTGTGTGTGTGTGTGTGTGTGTGTGTGTGTGTGTGTGTGTGTGTGTGTGTGTGTGTGTGTGTACTGCACATGTGTAGTGGTGTTTCTTCTGGGGGCTCAGGTGCAGGCACAGTTCCCCCCTGCGGAAATACTTATTGGGAGAAGAGGGGGGAACTCAACAAACTCCAGATGAAACAGAACATATTCCCTTTTCTCTCTGTTGGCCAACACTGTTCATGTTACTACCTGTCAGTCTCTCACTAACACAGGACTCGTGGAAAGTCGCTGCTGTTGTGTTTTTTTTTTCTAACCTTGCTGTTTCTACCAGATGAGCCCCGACATTTAATTTCTCCTTCACACACCTGTCTCTCAGCTTTTTCTGTATCCTTCTGTATTTGTCTTCTGCACACAAGAATGGGAATAACAAACAAATAAAACCAGCGTATGAAGCTGCACAATTTCACTTAAATAAAGATGTGTGCTATGACTACAAGCTACATGCAACATATATATGTTATAACCTGCCTTACTGCCATCTGATTACCTGGTGGAGTGACTTGTCTTCATTACAGCCACTGGCAGGTCTCACTAAGATCAGTCAAGCATGGATACAGCATTTAACAAATATGAACCCTCGAGGGGATAGCAGGGAAAAAACACACCATTTACAAAATAATGGTGCATGCCAACGCTGCAGCAATAATGTCAAAGCGTCTTACGTCTGGAGGGAGGACGGTTCTTCCATTATCTAAAAAGCTCATAGTTGGATGATTGTCTCATGGGAAAGTCCAGGAATAGCCGGACATAAGGTGCTGTCATCTCCTTAACATCACCTGACAACAACATCCTCACTGAGGTCCAGATGATAAAGTCTTTCTGCTGCTGTTACAGCTCTGCTTGCATTGGGAGATAATCCTGCTGAGAACAGGAAGAGATGAAGATGGAAGAACTGAAGAGAAATCCTCTCCAGCAGAACAGTGGAACGAGTCCAAACATTAAACCCAAAATCTATTGTCTCTGCTGAGAATCCTATCAGAGACAAAGGCATCTTTTCCTCTATAACTGCAGGCTATAACCCACTGGTCGTAAAATGTACACAATAAATGAACTACTATCATGTATAGTAGAAATATTGATGATGCTTCATTTCATAGGTCCTAATCTCTTAATCATTTCCAGAGAAGTTTTTTGTAAATCTTTTTTTTTTCCCAATTTAAACCAGTTATTCATTTAATATCTTAAACTTACTGTCCTGATACAACAGAATTAGGTTGTGCATTTAATTTCTAGAAGAATATGCTTTAGGTTACACTAGCAGGTAATTGGAACTAATTAATTGTAATTGAACAAGTAGGTGGAAGTACAGTAAATGAGAACAGCCTGAAGTGAACCAATCAAACGCTGTCTCTCTCTAGAGTATCCAAAGAAAAACTGGCTGCCACGACAAGCTGAATGGAACCAGAGTAAAGGAGCTCCATGCACTACTAGTAGATGAGAAAGTGCTCCTCTTAGGGCGTCATCAGTGTTCAACACAACAACAGTTTCCCTACTAGAGAAACTGGCTCTGTGGTATAAGTCCTGCTGAAGCTGCGGCCATCTTTATCTGGGCTATTGTGGAAAGTTTAGAAGCACTTGTGAACAGAAAGGCGGCCGCACAGGGAAGCCTTACAACAAAAAGATGTTGCAAATCCAGCCAGAATGCTTGCACCGCAAATGTATTCTGAATATGAAAGGGGAACCAATTGGCAGACTTCCTGCTCCTTTATGAGGTATTCTAGCACCCCATTGTGCAGGGAGCGCATAGATCTATCTTACAGCGTTGTGGGCACCATAGCAAACAGAATGGCTAATACACACAACTCAAATGTCTGCAGCTCAGCGACCGTGCGTCGGCTCACAGCAGACTACACTCAGCAGCTCTGTGGATCAGAAAGATGACCTGGGAGCAGAACGCAAGCCACCAGAGTCATCAGGCACAACTTGACAGGACAATTTTATTATTATCACAATCCAATTACATAGCTGATTGAACATGAAGCTCATTCTCATGTCAGCCCTCAGCCAAACTAGGCGACTAAGAAGTGAAGACATAAGAGGTAGTGGAGATCACCTGCACCTGAGTAACATTTCACTTGCACTGAAATTGTATCTTTGTAGTATCATGACAAATGTTCCTGTCTCTCCTGGAGCAGAAGAGCACTTCATTTCAGTTTTTTTTGTCAGGACTCTTTATAACTTTTTTCTGTGCTGAAATTCAGGGACAGGTCTTCCACAGCACAAACCAACTAACTGCTTCAAATACACACAAACTGGAAATTTCAGTTGCTCAGTATCACCAGTGTTTTTTTTTGTTTTTTTTTTTGCGATGAGCAGCCTCATTAGAGATGTTTATCACAGGCACCTCGATGGCTGCTGTTAAACGAAGGAGGTCACACACTTTTACATTTCTCATTTCTGGTCCGGAAATAATCAGTTACCTTCTGGTCTGGCTTCTCTAAAATCCTCCTGCTCCTCACTCCCAATAACCTGGAGGAAAACGGTTTGTCCTACCTCTTATTTTATGATCTGACATCAATATATAGCATTACAAGATCAAAATGGTGTGTGCTGATGACGAAAGCACCGGGGGTATTTTTCCCCCCTGCTTGAGAACTACAGACTGAAAAAACATAATTTGGGTGTAAAAATTCTTTCAATGATTTTATGTAGCCTCAAACCTTCCACTGCAAATACACAGGGAACAGTTTCAGCCTGTATCTTGATTTGAGTGTCTGAAATACAACCACTTGAAATTTCTCTGAAGAAACATTATGACTTCATTTAATTGCAATTCCCTCTCAGAATTTCACTTGCTTAAAGTTATAATCCTTAAGCTTTTCATGATATCAAACACCAGTTTGATACTATTCATGTTCTGAATCTTCTCTGCAAAATCCATTCAGTGTATTTAACACTCTGTAATTACCCAATAGTTTTTATTATTGGTGGTGGGTCCAACGTTCCCACACAAGACTAAAATGACTGTCACCTACAAGAGGAAACAATTCATGTACACAATCCAGTGTTAGAGTCTGAAAGTTTAGCTTATGTAGCATTTACATGCACTTAAGGAAACAGCTTACTAAGAGAAACCAGGTTTTCACTTATATGCAGCAGGTCAGTAATCAGATTTCTCCCACAGCCGAACCTAATGATGTTGTTCTGGTTATTTAGGATATTTTGATTGAATTGATTGAATTATTTTAAATATGCGGATGCATCTTTCATTCAGATTCTGATATTGGCCTCACAGTTTGCTGTTTTTTTTTTCTCCCACAGTTGTGTGAAGTTACAGTTAATGCAAACCACGTCCTACTGCTGCTCACATTACAAGTGTTCAACAGGTAAAACATGGGGTGTCTTTTATCAAGAAGCAGCCAACACACTGGTTACTTCTCTATTGCAGCTCAAAGGGTGTTTGCTGTAGAACTGAAGCAGTTACCACCATGATTATAATTTGGTTTTGATTTCAGTCTCCTTCTCTCTTCTTGTATTTTCTGTCTTGTATATGGAATCATGTGACAGTTTTCTATTTGTTAACACCAAAGATCCTGATTCATTGCTCTTTGTCAGAGACGTTAGGGCAAACTTTCATCTTTCATTCACTGTGCTGGGTTGATTCAAGGACAAATCATTAGATGCCACTATAATGCACCAAAATCTTCACTTAAAATGCTGAACCATTTCCCACCATGCAATATTCGTCACGCTCCGAAACACATTATGAAGCAATTTCTTGCTAACTAGACCACAAATTAGGCACTTTTTTTTTTTAGATTCAGTATCTCCATTTATAAACAGAAAGTTTTTCGTGACTTAGTATGAGTGTGAGTGTGTGTGTGTGTGTGTGTGTGTGTGTGTGTGTGTGTGTGTGTGTGTGCGGTCTGCAGGCTGTGCAGTACTGACTTGAGGTGATAGATTTGGTTGTTCAGCTGCTGTTTGTCCTCCACACTCTTCTCAAGCTCTGCCTCCCGCTCCCTCAGCTCCTTTCTCATTCTCAGAAGTTGCTAAACATAAAGAATGAATTAGCCATTGAAGATTGTGTCAGCAGGGTTACAACGAGGGCCCTGGTCCCGGCTCTGCTGAATCAAAAGATAAAAGTCTTGTTGGGAAAAATCTAAAATAAGGGCTCCCTCTTCAGCTTCTTCTTTTAATCTGATGCTGAACAATTCATCAGTTAGAGTGGGGCTGTGCAGTGCGAGTCAAGTGAGGTGAAAACTGAGCACTGGTCTGGAGAAAGGGAGCCAGGAGTGATTCAGCCGGTCAGTACATAATGAGCTCCTCTGCATATCTGGGACCTCATTCACACTGACTATTATAAATATGTTTTCTGCATATTCTGGCTAGATAATGAATGATCCAATTACAGTCTAATATTTTTACATTACAGAGGAGGTTGCAGAGGAGGTGTGCAGATAGTGCAGGTAGCAAATAGCACATATCTAGTGATCATATCTGGCAACAAGATGGTGGCCTAGTGAGAAACTGGCTGTGCCTAAATCATGGCAAAATTATTGGAATTGAAAAAGAGAAGGCAAAGCAAGGCCGATTTAATAATATCCGAAGCCCAGCTCTGAGGCTGTTTTAGAGTGTTTTACATTATTTTAAAAGAATTAAAGATAAAAAGATGTAAAGAAAGACCTTGAAATATTGTTGTATTTTATTGTAAAGTAATTAGGTAAATCTTGCATAATCAGCTGTTAACAATGTCATAATGCAAACAGACACATCTTCTCTAAGGAACATTTTCTGGGCCCATATAAAACACAGATTGTTTTTCCGAGCAGGTGCATCACAGAGAAGCTTGAGGGCTGAGAAATGGAAGCAGCTCCTGCTGAACACACTCACAGACGTAAGGCCAAAAGTGGAGCTTTAATTCAGACTGAAATCAGAACAATGAGCAGCACTGGTGTGCAGTTTGTCGTCATCCTGACTCTGTGTTTAATAAAGTATTGGCAAACACCAGAGGCAAACCTGCCTCCCATTCCTCAGAGACTGAGGCTCGTCACAGAGACAAACGGAGGATCGCTGTTGCACTTTGCAGCTCTCAGATGAAAAGTACGTATGAGGGAACATGTAGCAATGGAAGAACAACATATGAGCTCATCCAACCTTTCACTGGTAAACATCATCTTAAAAATGCTAACATTTGAGCTTTCAGCTTTGTTTAGTTCAGGGAAAATTGTTGCTGAAATGATTTTCTTGACATGAGAACTGTTTTTCTTTCCACCAACATGTTTTGGATGTATGCACTGTAGTTAACTACAGAGACATGTACACTTTATCATCTGGGGAAAACGGCTCTGGCAAAGAGAAGTTAACTTTACAGGGCATAAGAAGACAGGCACTGGGGCATATGCTGAAATAAAGACAATTTAAATGCCTTTTAGGTTTCAAGATGAACATCAATTCTTTCCTACAGATGCAGTCATAAGTCACAAGTGCAGTCATGGAGGTGCAGACAGGATAAATGCATCTACTGATAAAATTTCAACCATTCAAAGGCCGGAGAACAACTGAATTTCAAACTGGGGAAACAAGTAAAGTCAGCTAATGTTTTCAATTAGAGGCTGGAGACACGTTTCATAAAAGTAATTATAATGTACTTTGTCAAATGAGAAGGAAGTGGGGAAAAGCTCCACTGCTGTGACAATACAACTATATTGTCTATGACATCTCTTTGCTTAAGGGAGAGTAACTGCAAACTGGGGCTATTTGACAACACAGCAGGCGACTAGAAAAGTGGATTGTCGCCTGAGGAAGTGTTTTCTTTTTTCTCCTAAATGTTCCCGAGGGTAATATTCTATTAAACATGGCCTGAAGATGTGGTTCTCAATGCAGGTTCCCAGGACACAATGACTTATTGCTTTTTTCTTATTTCACTCTAAACACTACTGTTCGATCAAATAATAGCAAACTGATCTACATCCTGGCCCCTCTGCAAACACATACCTTCAGCTGCCAACCGTTGGTTCACATTGGAAGTGTCTGTACCACAAGTGTTAAGTGTTGCTGTTAATAAATGCTGCAAAGAATTCAGTATTAAAGGTGCAAACTTCCTTAAAGAAACTGACAATGTTATGGATGGATCATGTGACTAAATGTGAATGTAAATATATGATCCAGTGAAGGAAAGCAGGAGAATGACGACTTCGCAGCTTAGCAGAATGCGTGAAGCATCTGCAGCCAAATATCTCACCACACTGCATTATAAAGGCAAATATAACCACAAGCAACATAACAGATCTCAGCTTGAAATTACATGATTCTAAAGCATAAATATAACTATAAAGCATGGGGTGCATATGTCAGTACTGTGGGAGTTAGAGCATGAATGTGTGGACTTTATGGCGGAACTACAGTGTATAAAATGACAGCTGAAGGAAACAGAAACTGCGGAGGCACAATGAAGCATGCATTAACACAAGGGCTTCAAGTAACAATTTTTCATCATTGATTAACTTGACATTTATTTTTTCTGTTAATCAATTCATTATTTTGTGTAAAAAAATAATAAAATAAAATAAAGAAAAAAACAAATAAAGGAGCCGGAAATATTTGGATGCCTTGTTTTGTCAGAATAATGAAATTCTAAAGTCTAAAGATATTCAGTGTATTAAAATACAATATGACAAAGAAAAGCAACAGTTCACAAGCTTTTAATTGTATCATTTTAAAAGATATAAAGCAGCAAAACTGTTTGAAAAATTGCAGATAATCTGCTTGAAAAATTACTGATTAATCAACTGATTAACTCAGCTTCAATTCACACCACCATTAATTCCACCATCTGAAGACAGTGGGTCAATGTGGGTTTAAACTTGCTTTAAAACCTGAACTGCACTGAGTGCAAAACAAGGGACACTTCTCACCCTCAATGGTCACTATCTTGGGCTTTGTAGTGGAGAGGAAGCAACCACCAACGTATTTTAAAACTTGTGAAAATGACAACCGAGGGAGGAGGACGCGTCGTCTGTGCCAATGGCGGCTTAGTTTCCATGTCGCTTGAAACAGAGAGCACATGCAGGAAAGTAAATGTTCATTTTGAAGTCAAATGAGCAAAGCAGCCGGCAGGTTGGTGCACAGTGGCAGTGTTTGATTTGGGGCAACACTACCCTGTTGAAAAAACGTAGCTTCTACATGTGAGTGTACTGACTGGAGTATCCAATTTGAGACACAGCAAATGAACAGAAATACTGAGGGGGAACCGCATTGTAATAAGTTTCACTGGCTTTCACATGCCTTTTTTTGACTATATAACTTGAATTCTGACCTTAGCATGACCACAACCTAAACCCCTGACAACTCTGAGATCCAATTTAACAAATCTTGAATTTTTCTTCCAAGAGAACATTTTCTTCCAATCCCCATCTTGAAATTTTCAGGCTAATCTCATTTAGACTTTCCCTTTGCAAAGGGCTCAGTGGCAGAGACTGTAAAACCATTCTATTTGCTTAACAGAAAAGTTCAAGAGGTCATTTATTGGTTTTATAATAGCGACCTGTCTACTTCAGCTGTAATTTCATGGTGCACTTACAAATGTGCCAATGCTGGATATACACTGATTCCTCACCTTGTGTCTTTACATTCAGGTAATTCTGCAATGTCACAACCTTGGAGATGATTTGTAATTTCTCAGATCAGTGAAGTTCAGACTGATCTTATCTTATACTGAATCACAGACTACTGTCAACTGTAGTAAGCCAATGCTGCTTGATTGATACAAAAAAGAAAGAAAATCCCTTCATGTCCTATGAATTCACAATATTATTTACAGTATAGGAAGGCTGCTTGGATGGCAATAAAAATTCATGATTCAGATTTTTTTCATGCCCTGTTAAAGTCCCCCCAGCATGATGTAAATGAGGCTTTTTTTTAATTTGAGAGTTTCAGGTAGGATAATTTCATTTGTTTCCAATGCATAATAACTTGTTTTAGACTCGTGTGACACTGTGATAGTCAAGGGACAGGAAACACTGCAAGTGGTGAAATGAAACAAGTGGTATTTGCTGTCTGGAATAAGGACTAAGGTGCAATGCTACACAGTTAAGGTGTGTGTCTGTATGTGTGAAAACTGCCTCAAGCTATTGGTTTAGTGGCCTAAACTTGAATTGAAGGACACACTTGCTTTAATTTCCAATCCAGTCCATCTTCAGAGTAATATCAACATCAGCTACAGTTGCTTTGCATGTCTATAATAATAACAACAATAATCTTATTTGTATAGCACCTTTCCAAAAAGTGATTCATAGTAAAAACAATGCAATAAGAAGAAGTAACAAAATCCAAAACATAAAACGAGATGAAACAATGAAACATTTAAAACAAAGGCCATATCCCGATCTAATATCAGTCTAACTTGAGCAGGTGTCTGTATTACACCTTTTGCATGCCTTGCTGAGCCTGCTGTGGGAAGCTGAGCTGCTGTGAGCGTGTGTTGTCCTCTCTCCTGACTGAGTGGTTCTTGCCTTGTTGCTGTTGGAACAGCAGTAGGTCTGTGTTTTACGGAAAACTGAACCTAGCCAGTGCAAATTCAAATATATAATGCCAGAAATCTGTCGCATTTTAGATTGAATTTTGTAAACAGGTGAAAGTTTCAACAGTTATCCACTGCTGAACACCACATTATACACAGATGTCCACAGACTTCTAGCTGTAACTCAATTTATCAGCAGTCTTCCTTTTTCTTCTTTACCTCGCACAGAAGCATCAAAAGTACCGTGAAATATTTCATGCACTGCCGTAAAATTAATTTTGCTTAATCTCAATAACAGTGTAGAGAACCCCCCAAGAGACTTTTAGACAAAGAATCATTCTCCTCCTTTCTACATTTCTGAGCCAAATGCAGAGTATGAGAGCCTTTAAGAAATTATGTTCCCATGCAGGCACTGAAATACAATCCCTTTTGAAAAATGGCAAAAGTGCTTTTTATCTCTAAATAGGCTTTTGACTTCAATAGGATTCTTCTTTTTCCCATTCTTTTTTTTTCTGTTCACTTTCCTGAAGAAATTTAATTCACTCTGACCTCAGTGCGAATGAAAGCAGAACGTAGCCCATTTATTGATTTCTGATCTGAAATCCACTGGTAATATATTAATAAATGCCCAAAATCTGATTTTTCAGTACACTCTCAAACAGAGGCTTTAAATATGGTGCCAACTCTGAAATACTAAACTACAGTGGGCAAGTGTTTGGCTCATACTGTGTGTGCAGGATATGTGATACATTCTGTGGATTATGAATCAAATGGTTAAATTAGAAGAATTTACCCTCAATAATTTTCACACAGCACGTTACCCCCATCTGGCTACGACCTATTAATAATCATGCCTGCTTCAGTTAATTGTTTAACAACTGAGTGGAAGTTAAATGAACTACTGACTCTGAGACACTGTGTTAAAAGACTCTTTGCAAAGCCTCAGACCCCTCAGGAGTAAACAGATAGACCATCATGCATCTGTGTTCTTGTGAACAGGCTTGTGTCAAGAGCTACAGCTGCAATCAAAATTATTGCATTGGCTACAGTCTGAGGTCACCAGCTGCTGCTCGAATCAAATCAGTTGTTTTGTGATCACAGAGTCTTCCTGGTTCATTTAATGGCTTGGCAGTGCCCTCCCACCCACTTGTGACACCCTGTGTGCTAGAAATGATGTTTATATAGAACAACAGCAAAACTACAGCAGCAAATCTGTTTTAAAGGGATGTGTAAATGCCGACTGGAATATATTTTCTACAATGTAAAAAGGAAATGTAATCAAGTAACATATTTAACACATCACAAAAATCTTTTCCTAAACTTGTGACCAAAGAACTTTTGCTGCCAACAACAGACAGGAGTGTTCTGTATGCTCGCCATCCACCCCGACCACCTCCCTGTGACTCCGGTGCAGTACATACAAGTAGTGCGCCATTTGCTCAAAGAGAAACTTAACTCTGTGATTATGTTTTTCACTGAAAATCAATTTAATATTAAATCATTGTAATTTTGAGGAAACAAGGTTTGTAGCACATATGCTACACTTATTTTTAATTATATTATGACTATAAAGTCTTAAACTTCTTTTTATTCTTCCATGGTACACTATGTTTCCCTCTTTTACACCACTGACAACATTAGGAACATTTTTTAACATCCTTTTCTTGCCACCACTCCCACTGTTTTTACATTTCACACAACTTTTTAGGTACTGAGGCTTCCTCTCCTTTTGTTTTTGTGCTGTGTTTTTTCATTTGTGTTTTCTGTTTTCACAGAGCCCTTAAATCAGCAGACCACTTTTGGGTTTTTCAGGGTGTGAATGAAATCAGTGAAGATGCACAGTTTGCATTTATTAATGCATATTTCATGAACCTAAAGCTGCTTTATTTTTAGGGCAATTTGGACTAGAACGTAATAAAACCAATCTGAGAAAGGTTGTGTGAATATGACTCATACCATACAGCACTGCAATAAAGTTCATCATAAAATACAATGCAAAACAATATAGCTGATTCCTTCAGATGGCGTAGAGAGGGATGTAACCACATCATTCACGTTTTCTATTATGAATCAAATTATTTTCAATGTGAGCCTGCTGTTACAATGACTGTCAGTCAAATCAGAAAGACACCCAGTAATAAGATGTCTAACATTTCAGAATATTTAGAATGGTGCCAATTACACAGCAGACTGTATGGAAGATGATCTAGATGGTACCAATATCCTAAACTGTGTCCAATTTCACAACCTACAATTAACATCTGAATCACATTAAAATGTCAGAGCAGTGTATTTCAAACACACATTTGGAAGATACACATTAAGATGGATATGGAGACCCGGTATATGTGTGTGTGTGTTTGTGTGTTTGTTTGTTTTCTCCCAGCGGAGTTCAGTGAGGCGTAGAAGGGGCGAGGTTACTACTGATTATCAAGTCTTATTAACTTGCTGCCCAGGGAAAACCAACAATTTGGTCTGATTCTGTCCAATCTCCCCTGAATTTCCCCAGTGAGGAGTGTTATCAACAGTAAGAAACACATGTACCCACCTGTATACATGCACACACATACAGACACACTAGGGGAAGGACAGTTTATTCTCTCATTAATCTGTGTGTTGTGACAGAAAACCCTCGCCCATAACTTGAGTTTTCTGTGTATATTGTGTTCTGCAAACCCAGCTGCATAATTTATCAAATGTATCAAATTCCACAAAGTACACCCCATATTTTTTTATCAGAGCAAGCATCAGCAAAACTTGCGTTATTCCCTGTTTAATTTTACAGTTCTTTAATTTTTTTTTTTTTTGGTTGCATATCAGATTCATCAGTTCAGAGATTCAATGGAGTAATAATCACATATTCTCTCCCAATATGAAGCCTAAAGGGCATGACTTTGCTTTAGAAAACACAGCTCAGAAGATTAGCTCTATTTCCTGTTTGGCACATCTTATTTATCTTGTATTGTGTTACCTTTTTCTAATATTAGATTACAGGCTCTTTTCAGAGGTTGTGTGTGTGTGTGTATGTGTGTGTGTGTGTGTGTGTGTTTTAGGATTCAATGATTTTTTTGGTGCTTCCCAGGGGCTCCTTTGTGACAAACAGTTGTAATACAATTTTTGTGCAGCCAATTTGATTGACCATACTTTCTATATAACGACTGCTACTGCGACTTCATGAGTTCCTACATTCTCCTCCAGAGAGGGGAATCAAGCACTGTGCCTACACCTGCTATGAACACAACAACACTTGATTTTAGATACAACAGTCGTGAAGAAGTCATTTTAACATTTTCAATTCAAAAAAACAAACAAAAAAAACAAACAGAAAAAAAATCAGTGTTCAACAGTGTTTATTAAAAGCTAAAGCCCTTTCTAAACTGCCTCTAATTGTGTTTTGACGTTTTAAAAACATGCAAACTAAAATTGCTGGATTTGAGTGTGGTGTTGATGGTCACTAATTCAGTGCACAATCACATAAATGACAGTGTTAGGGGTGATAAAAAGAGGAAAATATGGTGATGGCGTTGCGAGGACTCTGATCACAGCTCAGCTTGCTATTTGTGAGGTTTTCAGATTGTAAAATTGGGAGCAGTCTCCTGCAGTTGCAGGATGATTGATGTCTACCAGTGCACTGTTATTAGCTTGTTAACACAAAATACTGTCTCACTCAAAAACACTGAAAGATGTATCATTGCTGCCACTTTGGTTATAAAATGTCTTTAGTGAAATGTGTTTTTTTAGGCTTCACAGAATAGACACACCTCCTAACTACCTATTACCAAAATACTCATGTGCAGCACATGCACAGTACAGTATGAGTGTCAGCCTGAGTATCTTTACCTGAGTCCTGAGAGTCTTTGCTGTTGGCTGTGGAGGAGTCCTCCACGTCCACATCTCCACCTCCTCCTCTGATGCCCATCAGCTGGTCGTTGTGCATGTTTCTAATCGGATGAAATACACAAGGCAAACAATAAATTAAATATCTACACTGTGCATTTCAGATACGCACACACACACATTCTTATGCTGTTTTTGTCAGAAATGGGAAGTGACAACAGGGCGGCGTGTCACCCACAAACTTCAGCTACCAAGGAATAAAGAATATGGACACCTGCAGGGATAACTGCTGCTTGACATGCAGAATTGTTTTTATATCTCTCCTCCAGACAGACTACCTCGTCATCACCAGTCAAGTGTGTACACTTTTTGTATTTTGAGGATATTATGATGTATACTACAAGGCCAAAAAAGCAAGTCTACTATTAAAAATATTCAGTTTATAATTCAAGCCCCCCTTATTTAACATTTAAATACAAGCATTAAAAATGGTTTATGACACACTATTATGTAGCTGTATGTACAGTAGGACATTTCCAGATATTTGAAAACATATTTTTCATATTATTACAGTTATGAGTGCTTATAGGAGCAGTTGTAGTTGTTGATGCATACATTAATAAACATTTTAAGAAATTAAAGTAAAGCAATGCCAAGTATTCTGAAGATCTTGGTAAAGATAATCAACATATCAAAGTTTACATTTCTGTTACTCACTCATGTCTTTTCACTTTACAACTCCGATCTAGAAAGATCTAGCACTTTCTAAATGAATTCCACTGAGGAGGATGGTTTTATGGTGACACATTAGTGTCTAGATATATGAAACTATACAAAAGATGCTTTTTAGTAGCTCACTGGCATTTACTAATCTTCAAGCCCAAGGTCCAAATATTTGTCTGATTCAAAATTCTCTGTTTGTTTTAACCTTTTCAGACACAAAACACAAAGCTACAGCAAAAGGTAAGTGCAATTGCTGCTTTCCATCATGAATCAAACTTGCTTGGTGGTAACACAGAGAACACCCTTTATGCCATCATAGAATGTTTCAAGGTAGTCGCCGTGAATAAAACATGATAAAAACCCAACCTTTCTTACATCTGACTGTTACATACTGGACTTACATTGACTGAAAAATACATCATAATTCAGACAACCAAACAAAAGAACAACAACACAGAAGGACTGCATGTTCTGCAGTCGCTTTGGTGGCTGCATTTCAACATTTGTTTTCCTCAATCATCCACTGTTCAATTTGTCCACTTCAATTTCTTGTGCCATGTCCAAGGGGAGGAAAAACTGGTGTCCCTTAAGAGACATAACAGGTTTCACCTCAGTGGGAGCAAGAAGAGATGTGACACTGGGCCTGTGCAGATGATTTCCTCTGCAGCAGAAGCCTTTACACTAATAATTGTAAAATATTGGTTTTCATCAAGTCTTACACCAAATGTTGTTTTATTCAAAATAAGATCATCCATTTGAAATAAATATATGTGCAACATTTATAATATTGCAAATATACAGATCAGAAAATCACATTTTCTATCCATTGCTGAGTTTCGATTGGACGAAATGGTTTGTCTGTGCCTTCCAAAACAGTGACAAACCATTGCTGGACAAATGAATCTTTTATCATCTGTTTTATAGATATCATTTTGTGGGGATTTGCCAAAACAACTGATGCTGTCATGTTTTCAGTTTTATTTAGCTGCTTTGAACTAAATGCTAAAGTCATCATCCTAACATCCTCACAAGGACGCTAATGCGAATGCTAATAACATTCTGATATTTTGAAGGAAATGAATGTGCACTAAGTTTCATGGCAAATGATCCAATAGTTGTTGAGATATTTGAGTCAGGTCCAAAGCGATGGACTGAACAGCAGACTAATATTGTCTGTAGGGATGGTCAGTGCAGGTGATATTGGTAAAGAATTTGAAACTCTTCAAACAGTTATGATGCATACTCTTTGCTTTTTCAGTCTTTGGAAAAAGTGCCTTAAATGTACTGCATTTAAAGTAGCTATTTGTAAATTTTGCTATTGCCACATAGCCATGTTAGCATTAACAGCTGTTTACTTAGCAGTCTTGGAAAGAGCTTAAGCCACCATTGCATTTACAAGAAAAGAGGTTGAGGTTATAATACAGCCTCTGAGCAGAGCTCTTTTTCCAGGGCGGACTGGGCAGAAAGTGACAAGACAGTCTGACTTGGCTGAGGCTAGCTGGTTAGCATGCTAACTTCAGTAGCATGCTAACTGGAGACAGCTTTTGGTGAGAAAAGGAATGACGTTTATTACTGAACTCGGAACTTATTCTGGATTGGATAGTAAATAGCTCTAAATGCTAACGCTGGCTAGCAATAGCAAAACTTACAAATTGCTCATTTAAATTAGTTTGTCTCATAATCAACAAATACCATGATGGAAAAAAGCCCCAGTCTGACTGAGGCACTGAGAATCATTCAGGAGCTTATTAACACTTACACAAGGCTTTTTGGGGTGTGAACATACAGCCACCATGTGTACTACAACCTCTGATACAAAGGCTACTGCCATTACACCAGGGAGTTAATAGCAATATGTAGAGGCATGGTGCTCCGCCTAACAGCAAATCAATATTCATAGGTTAAAGTGTAAAGTGTGATTAATGTATCAAGACTCTAATGTGGACAGCTCCCAGCAGCAGTTCTGAATGCTTGCCTAGATCTATTTCTGGAAAGTTATTAGCATTTTCATAGGTCTGCAGGGGATGGCGCAGAATGAACGCTATTCTCTTTTGATACTGTACATGAATATTCACAAAGAATAGGGCCTCATTGACATTCAACAGGGAAAATGTTTCAGCGACATCCTGTGACAAAGCTTGATTTGCAGTGATGTGCGTTTCCTGTGCGTGGGTATACAACATTATACACAGTGTTTGTGTGAGTGCATGAATATGTGTGTGTCTGTGTGTGAAATATTGTTGATTGCACTTCTAATTCAACTGTCTCTACACTCAGGCATTAACAGACTCTCTGCAGATCAAAACTTTGCCAATCAGATCCACAACACAGACTACATTAACCACAAGCCTTCATCATAATTAACGTGGCATCGGTCTGACAGTAAATAAAATGAAAAAAAAAAACAAAACAAAGCCCTGTCAGTTTCTTCAAAAATAATAAGATGAATAACCTCAATTTCCTGCCCAGGCAAAATATGAAAACAAGTATTTTACTTTGTTTGTCCATGTATGGCCAGAAGCAGTGAATGATGAAGCAGTTTAGAGCAGCAGAGATGCATCAAAATAACCTGCAAAACCTCATTCAAAAGATCACAACCTCAGGACCACATTTACACATGTTATGAACCTGCCACTTGAACCCATATATCTGATCTGGATGAGACGTTATCATTAACCTTTCCATTTACATGTGTTAACATAATTCTCATTATTTTGATTATGCCTGCATGATGATAGCATTCTGAACCCAATATGTCTTGCATGCATTCACATCTATACAATACATCTCGACATCCAGACTGCATATTAATACTGGGTGTAAATAGGATTACTAAAATTAGAAACTGTGTTAAAAAAAAAAAAAAGAAAAAGTAAAAGCTCAACTTCTGAAGCTTTTATGTTTTCCAGTTTTTATGAGTCAGAAAAAAATTGAGACACTTGCATGGACAAAGTGCTCACACGAATATCATATTCCCTTCTTTTTTGCTAGCATTTGGCACTCTGAAACCATGCAATTTTAACTGAACATTTCAGTTGCATTAGGGAAACAGCTCCCAGTAGGTTGAACTTCGTCCTTCAATTTTAGGCCACTTGCTCTTATTATTTGTACTTAACCAGCACAAAGTATACTTTGAAAAAAGCTATATACACTGTTTACCTTTTTGACATCATTGCAAAAAGGTTAAAAACATTTCAAAATACCAAAAAGTATTGATCACCACTACTCAAAGCTATGTACATTCCTGTACATGCAGTTATAAAAATGATGACGTAATCTTACTGGAAAATAAAAATACAAAGCTCAACGTGCTTATGCTGCATGTCCAGCCTCTTGCGTTGAGCTTTGGAGAAATGGTCCCATGCCATTTGTTTGGAAGCAGCGTGGAATACAGACACAATCTGTTCAGCTGTGGTGAGGAAGACATGTACAGATATATGGATGGACAAACGAAAGAGAAGGAAAGAGGGAAGTAGGAGAGGAGTGAAACACTGACGCCAGCTGCAGACAAAAGATCTGTGCCTCTACAGTATGTACAATATATATTTCAGACCTTTGTCAAATATTGAGACAACACATGCATTTCTAAACTTAACACACGAACCTGACCACATTTTATCACCACAATATAATGTGGGATTCTTTGGTTTCTTCAAAATTCAATGACATTAGATAATTTAATGAAGACTGAGGCTTTAGTGCAAGGAAAAATGTTACCAATATGATTCACAGTGGTTTGGTTCTAGGCTTCTTTTCCATGCCTTGTATTGACACACTAAAACTAGAAAACTTCTTGTCACCTACTACCCTGCACCCACCAATAATTAATACTCTGTCTAACAGATTTCTACACAGCACTTATTATCTTAAAACAGTGGTTCTCAAACTATTTCTGGCATGTTCCCCTTCAGAAGCTGAAAAAAGTTCACGCCCCACCACTACCAACCCACAATTATTATCAATCATTAACAATGATAGGGGAAGCAACTAATAAAAAAGAATCCAAGTTTTAGTTAAATAAAGGTCAGCACAACAGCATCAGCAAACTCTTGTGAGTTTATTTTTGCACCTCCTGCAGTAGCTCTATGCCTCAGCAGGGGGAGAACCACTGTCTTAAAGGGATTCAGTCACTGGCGATATAGAGATGGTTGTTTTCCCATGAAATTGTTTGCAATGGTACGTCCCGTGAGAAATTCTCCATTGCTTAGAAAGTGTGACAAGAGCCAAAAATATGGCTGCTGGACTCATGAAATAGTTTTTCAGATACACCATACTCAGGGATATAGTTGTTTTAAGTGTGTGAAATAATGAAATAATAAAATAAAATGAGTTATTATATAGTGTAACCATTATTAGCATAGGCTACGTGTTATTTTGGGTAACTGAGTCCAGATTTTCAGCAGATTTAGAGGTATTTTTCTGTGGTGTGAAGAGAGACTGCTGCCTGGCATAAAATTGGCAATATGGATTTTAGATGTTTTTCTTCCAGTGTAAGTAATATCAAAGCTTATATTTATTTTAGCAGATGGTAGATTGAGTCAAAACAGAAAAACAAAAAAAAAAAAAAACAAAAACAAAAAAATTGTGCCAATTGTCTTTTCTGAGGCGAAGGAAAACAACTGTAATCAAAGAAGCAACATCCTTGGTATGACTGAGTGATATGGCTGAGAAATCAGATTCTAATTTTATCAGGCTTTTATTGTACATATGAGTGTGTGTTTGATATTGTTTGTCATATACAAGGAAAGAAACAAACATCCCACTTCAATTGTTATTTGGTAAAATGCACTTTTGTCAGATTTGGTTCATCGAAGTGTGGCTTACAGAAGAGAGACAGGAGAAAACACAGGAGACAAATGCAACTTAGACGAGAAAGTCAAATCATATCACAAAGCATGAGGACAGAAATTTTAGACACAAACACAGTTGACAGAGTTAAATATCTTTGACTGTAAATAAATAAATAAATGTACCTACAGTCAGTTGATTTCTTATTATTTCACTTGCTTCAATTATTATGCAAATCATACTGTTATTTGTTATTTACACAGTTTTCGGTTCAAAGTCCTCAAGAAACCCTACCAACAGAGCAGTGAGAACTGTTTGTTTTCGTTGCTATTTGGCAGCTGACTAATTTTAAGTCATTGTGTTATCAGTCTTTAATATACTTACATGTAACAAATGCCAATATAGACCTCTGTGATGGCTGTCCAGGCCACTGGACTAGGCATTAATTTACAATCATAAATATCTGAGCCTTTATAGGATGCCAAGATAGACTCTTTCATGTTTTATTTGCTGACTGGCTGCCTTCTTTCCCTCTCTTAAGAGACCAGCAGGGTGACTTGGGGGCTGAAGACAGTGAACTCAGCACTTCATCTGTATAGATTCCCTCTATCATTCAGTGCAATAACATTATAAAACAAGAAGCTGGCTGTAGAGCTTGATGTATCTTGTCACCATCACATGCTGCATCCTTTCTACTCTTGATATATTCGGGGGTTAAGACGGCATCAGCTCTGGGCTAGATTATGTTGTATTGATATTGCAATTTCCCTCCACAGTGTCTGTTTTTATGTTATGATTGAAGCTCATATATTGGACAGTACAGTTCAGACTTGGGAAAATGTATGTCTATAAGTGCGTGCGTGCCTATTAGGAGTTGGTATTAATAATTCATTTATTCTCAGAGTACTCCAGTTTTACAGAACACAATCCACTGCTTTGTGTCTCCCACCATTGGCAATCACCACATTTGGATGAGGCATTGATACCTGCACCCTTAGATACAGTGGTGTAATATAGCGGAAAATGTATCCAAAAATAAGTTTGCACTGTTAAGCATTAATGTAGAAACATTATTAGAAATATCAAAATGTGTGTTCCTAGGTTGGTGCTCTATCTGCACGGTATATTTAAGTATATGTTTTGACAAAGCGTTTCATTTTCTCTGCTCTGCTGTGAGGCTTAATCACTGATATCCCATAAAAATACATAAAATATAAAAGTCCAGATTTGGCATTGGTAGAATTTATGTAAGGCTACTGTATGTCCAGTATTAACTTGATATATTTTTATATGTTTTTACAGCATGAGAATGTCTGTGCAAGCTGAAATTTGACCTAAGCAGGGTCTGAAGAGAGAAGAAGCAATATAAACCAATATTTAATGTTTAAAGTACTTTAATCTTAGAAATCCTATATGATATTTTTATGTGAAAGGACAGATCAATCAGCTGGTGAGTAGAAATCAGAATCTCATATTTTTTCACTCTGTACAAAGCCTGGAACTAATCCACAGCAAATGAATTAGTAAGTATAGCAGCAGAACACAGGGGGATTTGCTCTGGAAAATTGTCCATTTTATAAATCAGAACTGACAAAACTACTTTAGAAAGACAGCAGTTAGCTGTAAGAGGCCAGAAAACATTCTGGCATCAATTAAAATAATTTAATTTGAGGACTTGAAGTGGGCCGAAACGTTGGCAGAAACAACAAAAATCCAGCTGCAACAAATTGCAGATTCTTCATATATTTGTACTGTTACTGCTTTGGTCCAGGGTTTAGCCAAAGGTGGGTGTGCAGGCCAAACCCAGAACAGAGCACTTTCTCCTCCAAAGTAGACAGATAGCAGGAAAACTCAGGCAACAGAGGAAGATGATGCTTTAACTTGGCTTTTTCCTCTTCCTTTCTGGAAGCACTGAGAGGTGAAACTATCTCTGGTGAGTGTGAAGCACCCAGGAGATCTCGCCTATGTTTTTGATGGAAGGCAGTCATGCTTAGCAAGACATGTCAGAAACTAGCTGTGGTTAGGGCCAAGACACAGCCCATGCTAGTAGCAACACTCCTGGTCAGGTTTTTCATTCTCTCTGCTAAAAAGCACACATCCATAAGGTCTTGTATTCCCTGACCAGTTAACAGTTTTTAGCTGCTCTGAATGGCTGCACTCGAAAGCAGAAAAGCCCGCTGTCCTAGCGAGTGGAGAGTCACAATAATCACTTAAATACCGAGATGATGGAGCACACTTTTAGACAGTCTCTTCTCAAAGGTATTCATGGTGTTGCACTACACACAGAAAGTGTCCAGAAAAGCAAAAAAAGATTGTGACTGAATGTCCATATTAGAAATGAAGAAATATTTCTACACGTTTCCTGAGCAGTGTTCATTAGCAGAAGGAAAACTGTAGCATTCCTTCTCCTGTTTAACAGACAATGAGAGAAAAGTGACCAAAAAGTCAGTTTTGCTATGTACATTGAGAAAAAATTCAAAACAAATGGAATGTATGACTGTATATTAATTTCAGAATGATCACCAATAATTCTGGCCTTCATATACTTTCAAAAGTGGATTAATGCTTCAGAAATGCAAACTATTACTACTGCTACCTTGGTAAAAAGACACAAGCACATGGAGAAAACGGTGGTGCACAAGCAAGACCGGGAGCCACAAGCAAGACCCTCCTCTGCCTGCATGTCTGGGAGACAATGGGGACACCAACTAGAATGGGGCAATCTCTGGGGCTTTTCAATAAATCTAATTCTATTCAAGGTGACAGAAGAGTGAATGCCTATAATAATGTGTCCTTGGATGGCAGGCTGAAGCTGTGACAAAAGCAGAGCCTTGTAAATATGGATGTGTCTTTTGTTCACAGGTGTGCTGTGTAAAACCGCCTCATGGGAGACCAATCTCAGTGTTGACATTTGCATGGGTGGAACTACGGTGGGCGGAAGACAAACTCATGAATAGAAATAAGTGTTTGTATGGATTATTGTGTTCGATGTGGATGGCCTTTAATGAGAGAGAAAGACACAACGACCCGAATGAGTCTGGGTGACTGACAGAGACAAATAAAGACATATGAGATAAAAGCAAAGAGAAATAAGAAAGTCACAGGAGGTTGTGACTCACTTTAACCTGCCCTGTTTGAAGCCGATACAACATGAGTAGGTATCAATACAGGCAAGCTTATACTGTAAGTAGGCATCAAACAGAGCAGCACGGTGACACCCTGATCTCAGGGGACACATCCTCACTCTTGTTTCCTGCCATTCAACTGAACTATTCACAGTTTGTTGTCTCTTTTTCATGTCATACATTTCTTACACATTGAGATGACATCAAGATGTCAGATAAATAAATGGTAAAGGAGAACTTATAGAAAGGTAAAGAATCTGAATGAAGAGATAAAATGTAAACTTACCTTGTATCTCCAAAGATTTGTTCTTACTGAACAGTAATACGTCTTTTAAATGCCTTTCCAAATAAGCCCCATACATGTACGTCTTCCTTTTGGTAAATCCAAATGTAATTGTCTTTAATTACAGCACTTTTACCTCTAAGGTTCAGCAATTTTTGCTCATGTTGTAATTACATTTTTGATAATGTAATTATTGTGCCTTAAAGGAGCTATTTGTGAGTTTTTCTATGGCTACATACCCAGCGTTAGCATGAACAGCTGTTTACTGATGTTGCGAGTTCAGCATCAAATTTCATTTCTTTACTCACCAAGAGCTTTCTCTGGGGGTGGAAAGCAATGGCCATGTTAATGCTTCTCTATCACATCTTTTCTTCTACTGAAGTTAGCATGCTAACCAGCTAGCCTAGGCCTGTCTTATGACTTTCAGATTGCGACTCACTGTGGCCTCCAATCTGCCTTGAGGAAGTGGCGCTGCTCAGAGGATGTATTATGACCTTGTCTCATTTTTCTGTCGCTGTTTTTCATGTTAGCTAAGTAGCTAGCTGGCCATGTAGGAAGATGGTTTTTAATCTCCATCTAATTTTTAAGCAGACCTGTTTTAATTGTTGAACAAATCTGACGTGTGGACACTTGTGCAGAAGTCAAAAACCAGGCTTTATCAATAACAAGCTTGTGATAATTAAAGGTTAAATTTTACTTCTAGTGGTCGTAAACAGGCAGTGCCTTTGTAATGGTTAGAGCAGCACGAGATGTAGCACTGCAGATGTGGCACAAGTCTTCCGTGTGTGGTTGAATTAAAAATAATCCATCTTACACCAGCCAACACAAGGACAGCATCTGCTTGAAGTTTATTTTTGTCTAACAGTAAGCTTTTAAAAAGTGGCTCCAGGAACGTTTGACACTTGCAACAAATCTGATTATTTTTATGATGAATGTAAAGTGCTTTCTCTCTGTGTGTGAGAAAGAAAGAAAATGGAAAGGGAGACAGGGCGAGACTTGTGTGTGTTGCTAAGTGTATGTGTGAAAAGTGTGGGTTAGAGCTTATTTATGTCATGGTATTTCTCACTGGATATTTGAGCATTTGATATGCTGTGTATAGAGCGGTGACCTGTGATAGAACAGCAGACTGCAGAGTGTCAAGGGAATTACTGCAGCATAGCGTGGTCGATTGCACCTGTTACCCAAGTATAGCACTAACTGAATGGTAAATTCTGTAGGAAGGAGTGCGATTCTCCGGGGGCTGTGACATAGGATAAATTGTTTACTGAGTGCATGTATGTGTGACCAAGAGAGCCCACATGCTCCTTAACCTGTAAATACTCTGGTAATATCCTATTTCCCTGACTGGTGGCGAGGGGCCTGAGCCAATTTTCTATGTTAAGGCCCAATTTGCCAACTCAGAGCCTTGTAAGATTTTGGTCAAGCCTTCGTTGTGGGTCAAGTAGGGAAAAAAAGTAGCAACATTTCTGGATCCAAAGAGTTTGGGTGTCTGCGGATACAGCAGGATTAATCATTACTGAAAATCACAGAGGAAATGGAATATACCTCCCTTTTGAAAAGATTTCTGAATGTATTTATTTTGTGTTTATGTTGGACTCTAATACAATAATTTAAGTGTAGCTGACTTAAAGTTTGGCAAACATGGATGTCAAAGCTTTCATGACACACGTGCCACATGTCGAGCAAGGCATAACAGCTGCTTTAGTTGAAATCAAAGACCCTTTTATTTTATCCCCACATGACTCAGCCTGCTAAAATCTAATTTCAAATTCTTGTTCATTAATGTCAAGCATGTCCCCAGTAATTCCAGTGATTCTTTATTTTGATCTGTGTTTTAGTGTTATGGTGCAAGAGTTATGCAATAATTGTATCTATATCTGTTGAGGGAGAGAGGACCCAAGAGATTCTTTTTGTGTTTTCATGACCTTAAAATAAAAGTATTTGCCCTTTTTTTTTTTTTGAATCCATCAACTCATCTATTATAACTGCTGTAATCAGTAATAAGGTCTCCTGCTGATGAATGAATACAGCTGTGAAGCTGATAACCAATTTAAAACATTTTTTTAAACATTTTGTACCAATTCTTTCCCCCTTCACAAGTTACCTGTGAGTTTTAGATTGATTTAACTAAAAATTCAGTATGTGTTACAGGGGCTTTAATCTTAAAAAACCCTTATATTCAAAAGCCATGTCATGGTGTATATTATATATATATATATATATATATAAATCTCTTTTAAATGATTTTTCGTTCATACAATATCTTTACTATTCCTAAAATATATGTGTCTGTTTTCATTATGCCTTTTGTAATTTAACAGCATTGCATTTATGCTCTGCAAAGCTCTTCATAACCTTGTTTCAAAAGGTGTTTCATTAACACAGCAACACAACTTATTGTGCTTTTTGCAAAGAAGCTTTCACTGATTAGAAGTGTTATTAGTAATATTATTACATGTTCTACAAAGGTATATTATTGCAGTGTTATCGGTTATTTTTACAATTATCTAACATTAAGCTACTAACCCAGGTAATGCCGTTCTGAAACTACACATACAGGCACAGTGTGACTGAGCAGACAGGACTCACACTGAGCCAGTATGGTGGTATGGCGGTCTTGAACTTGTCTTTGGCCCCTTCTCTGCCCTTCTTGTGCTGACCCTTCTCGCTCATCAGCCGGCAGATGTGGCTGTTGGAGGACTGGACCATGGAGTAGAAGTTATTGGTGTTCCTGTGGTTAACTTCACCTTGTTCCAGCCAGGTCAGGAGCTTAGGAAACTTGCTGTCATTGGGAAACAGGGAGGAGAGGAGGTGGAGAGAGCATGAGTCAGGGTCTATATGAGCATGGCAAGATAAAAAAAAAATCCCCTCAGTGTATTAACTGTCATCTGGGCAGAAGTAGTGTGAAGAAGAAGGCGTCTACATAAGAGAGGATATAAAAAGTGCTGCCTTTACAAACTCTCAATCATTTCACTGAGATAGGAAGAAAGTAAAAAGAGAGGACAGGAGACAGAGAAATGAAGCCAAAATCGATACCACAGAAGTACAATAACAGAACAGCCTCTGCCAACTTAAGTTCTGTCTCGCCAAAAGGGGACAGAAAGAAAGAGACAGGGTCAACAGGAGCAAGGAAAAGCTGCCACTGCAAAATTTACTCATTATTTGTTGATCAGGGAAAAATGCAGGAGGTAACAAGTTCAAATGGAGAGAATGTTTCTCTATGTACGCATAATTACAGAGTTTCACAAAAGAAAAAAACAAAACATTTCAACTTTCAGCTCTATATTTATATAAAGCTGAAATTAAATTTAATGAATGCATTATTTTATTGTTAATACTCGCTGGTTTAGCAACATCTTTTCTGATTAATTGCTGGGTCGCCTGCAGGTCATGTGCACGAGCTTCTGGGAAGAGAGAATGAGGGCATGAAGATGATGAGATGAAAATAACTTCAAGAAGTTACTGTCATCTTGGGTGGAAAAGAACAGAATAGTTTAAGAGAGTTTAAGATTATATCTATATGCTGAACATAAGAGAGCAGGACAGTTTCAGGTACACAGCCCTCCTGCAGTAAAGGTGAGCGCCGTGTTGTACAGCCGCTGTTTGTTCAGCTGTACTCCTGCTTTGTCTGGTGAATAATCAGATGATGTCAAGGGACTTTATTGATTCTATTGTTGTTATTCCGCTGCGGTTGTCCCGTCCACCGCCGTGCTGCTTACAAGTTAGAGAAGCATTGGAGAGAATACGCTCCCACACACAGGCGTCAGTGCAAAACACACTCCGTCAGACTCACACGTACACAGAGTGCTGCACATGCATCATCTATACACACATAAACGTTACTTAGCGTCTTTACAGATTGAGCAGCTGGGGAGGTTTAGATTTATTTGAACCAAGTTCTGCAGATGCTCTCAATTTCTCTCTGTCGATCCAAACCACACACACACACACAAACACACAGTGGGGTCCATCAGATGGCGGGTATGAATGATGAGCTATCACAGCTACAGATATTGAATCAAGGTGTTGGCTCATGAATCCCTGAGGTGTTCCTGTTTGTTTATAGGCAGTCTCAGGTCTCATCATACATGCCCCCCCTGCAGCAGCATTATTAATAGTCAATCTGGAGGAATATTAGTGGTGTTCGATCACTGATGATGGCCAGAGGCTAGAGAGACTCAGATTCTCATTTAATGGGTCTTTACCTGAGATATTACCTGAATATTAATACACAAATTCAGATATAAGAATGTATTACCTTGCTTTATCAGAAACAAATACTCCATAACTAAACTTCTTGTTGGTTTGTTTCTTTGTATTTTCCTCTTTATCTATAAGTCAGAGCTCTTATAGCGAGGAACGGATGGCACAGTCATTTAATTTGCAGGAAATTATTCAGAATATAATAATTTCACCAGATAGAATTATACTATTTTGCAAGTGCACTAAGTACAACATTTAGGCAAATTTTTTTATTTATTTATTTTTTGTGAAATCATTCACTGTTTTTTCTCAGTTAATTTTGTCCTGTCCTGCTTTTACTTTTTGGGCGTTTCCATCCATTTTAAATGAGACAGATCATCTGAAATAGATGACAATGGTGGTTGTGAATTTGCAGATAAATTTAAAGTAAAACATCAGACATCTATCTTCCAAAAAAATGACCAAGATTCCAGATCCAGTGTAGCTGTTAAGCTGCTTCAGGTCCAGCGCCTTTGTAGCTTTGACGTTAGAGTAAAGTGGGAAGGCTAGGGACAGGGATGTCACCAGGCATCAACAGGGAATCTCCTGCCACAGATGTCTGATTGCATTAGGATCCACAAGGCTCAACAAGATATTCTCACATCCCAGAAGCCCCTTCCACCTGTGCTCTCCTTAAATTTGCTCTGAACATTGACCTTTGCTCAACCACACTGAACATTTTAATATTTTACGTTGTAGTACAAAGTCTGCAGACTCTAAGGAACACTGAATGAAATGTCAAGTCTGTTTAGATTATTGCAGCTGTTTGCTCTAAATTAATTTAGAATCAGTTTATATATATTAATTATTCCATATTTGAATGTTCTGCAACAGGTTACATTTTTACTCAACAGAAAATGTTGCTTTGTTCATTTAACTCAAGCACTTTGAAGTCTAGTAAACTGTGATGGGCACTTTTCACTATATTCTCACATAATATGGACAGAGCATTCATTAGAAAATGAATATAGAGATTAATTTATTATCAGAACATACTAAACTTAAACTGATCAAAGCTTTTTCATGTGTTCTTCCAGTTGGCCACCCTGAACGCATACTGTATGCACAAGTACACTTGGCATCTATGCATATTTCATGTTTGTCTACCAACCTTTGATCTTGTCTCGCAGCTCGCTGTACTCGTGCTCAGAGTAGTGGATGATGGGAGGAGGGGAGGGTGGCCGCAGGCGATCCTCCTCCATCTTGCACCGGCACCTCTCCTCCCAAGCCGACGTGCGCTGCAGACACTCCCGCTTGTAGAGGTCGTCTCTGGCCTGCGCGAAGTCCACGTGGAGTCAGCCAGTGTCTTTTTTGTCTGGAGCATAAAAGCATAAAAGGATATGATAACCTGAGGAGAGGAAGGAAGAGATTTCTGGTGAGACAAATTAAGAGAAAGGTGAGGTGAGGGGGAGATATAGGGAGCAGAGACAGAGAGAAAACAGAGCAAATGGAAGGTAGAGACATTCTACTGATGGATGAGAGCAAAATATAAACACCCACTCTGATTAGTAGTAGAGAGACAGCGATAACCACAGACAGAATAGGCAGATATACCCAGATAAGAAGACAAAACATACACACACACAGACACAAACACGAGTATCTGACAAGGTTAAAGTGATCAACTTGTCCTCATTTTCCTCCAGAAGGGAAGGAACACTCTGATCTACACGGCCTCTTTGTTCTCACCATGTGTCCTGTTACTGCAGCTACACTCCAGGTGTATAGACAGACACTTAGACAGACAAAAGCTGAGTATGTCACTCGAGCCTTTTACTTTGTACGTACAACAGTGTGAGACACTAATTACAGTGGTAGCCCTGGATCACCCCAACACCTCCCACCTGACACTCTAAGCTCATTGCGCTGCCTGTTTGTGGGCGTGAAGTGCAGTCGCTCTTGTTTTGTTAATTGATTGGTCTAAACGAGCTCAGAAAGCCCTGGGGCAGCCGTCCCCACAAACACACTCAAACACACACTCCCATCAGAGGAAAAAGGAGACAAGTGTGGATGTCAGTGCAAGCAGAAGAAAAACTATGAGTCTGAGTTTTAGGGTTTTATTCTGTTGTAATGTGTGTCTGCGTGTGAATGTGTGTTTGTGTGGGTGTGTGTGTGTGTGTTCTGAGAGAGGAGGCCACAGTGAACAGAAAGTAGTATTTATGAGAAAGCCACACAAGTCTGTCATATGGCTAACATATGGACTTACATTTCCAGTCTTACTGTAGGGAACAGGTAGATGAACCAACACACAGACACACACCCAGGTGCACACACACGTTAAATAATGCAGAGGGCATTATTGCGGTGGCTGGTGTTTTAAATGAGCTTTGTGAAGAGGGAATATATGGCTGGCAATTCACACAGGGACATTTAAGGCATGTGTGCAGGAGAAGCTGCTGGGTGGAGATAAAATAAAAAAATCATAAGCTGAAGTCGCACGACGAGCAGAGAGACCTCTCTTCTGTAAAGGAGCAGATAAAGCAGCATCGCACAGGCTGAAGGATTTTAAATGTGAGAAAATTCATGGTTTGAGTGGTGTGACCACAGAAAACTGATGAAATCAGGTGAAACTGTAGGTCCTGTAGCTAATTTGATAACTGATTAACGGAGAAATTCTAATATTCTAATATTAACATTTGACAGGGGGACGCTGTGGCTCAGGAGATCGTCCACTAATCAGAGGGTTGGTGGTTGATCCCCAGCTCCTCCAGTCTGTGTGTCAAAATGTCCTTGGGCAACATACTGAACCCCAAAGTGCCACCAGTGTGAGTGTGTGTGTGTGAGTGAGAGATGTGTTGTGTAAATAGCAGGTGTGGTATCATTGACCGAGCCCAATAAATGGTGCATAAACCTGTTAAATAAATTAAATTAAATTAACTCAGGATTTATGCACCATATGCAGAATACAAACATTTATTATGACTGTAGAATATATATAAAACTGGAACTGCACATGTTCAAAGTGATGTTATTCTACTCATTAGGCTAATGTAACTGCCAAGTGTCGTGGTCAATAAGTCTCACATAAGCACAAATGTAGAAAGTTCATATACTTTAAAAGATGCATAAATTCTTCCTGACCTGCATGACTCTCTCGAGTCCTCAGCTATACATCCAGTGTCATTCACCTCCAAACCATCTGTATGAAGTGCAGTAAACTTTCCCTCCATCAATCCCTCTATCTATTTATCCATCTGTCAAATGGTCCCTGGTGAATGTGTGAGGACGGAGAATTGTAGTGCTGAGTGATAGATATCAGCCCCTTCATTTCCATCAGAGTAAAGGTTAACAGCTCATCATTCTTCCTCCACCTGGGGTGAACGGAGGGAGAATCGGGTGTTCTGATCGCGGCGGACTGACAATACATGTGGTCTCAACACATTCAATATTGTCAAGTGAGAAAGAGAGAAAGCCGTTATCCTCTGACCTTTAAGCCCAGTGTAAACCAATGTGCGCCTAAAACACCTATGTTTGGAAGTTTGTTGGGGCAGGCAGGATCTGGTCAAAACACAACAAACAACATGAGAGACAGATGGCTGATAACAGGCCTCTATCTGGGAAAATGTGGATGAGAGCTCACACTGGTTTTAAAGTTAAGACACTTTACCAGAGCCTTGTCCACAGTGAACTCCTCAGCAAATCCGATATGGCAGAAGTTCCTCTTGCTCCCTCTGACGGCAGCAATATCTCCACACTCACATGATCAGCTGCACGGTGGCGTTTTCAGCCAGACCACCGACGACTACCGTCTTAAACCCCGGAGGGCATTCCCCCGTGGCTGGAGGCAGAAAGTCTGTCAAACAAGAATAAGGAAAGAAAAGAGAAGAGCAGTTATTTCAATTGAAGGTTGAGCTGTAGTTTCAACCTTATGCAGCATAAGTTTATCTCCAGGAAATCCACCCGAAGCCTGGGTGGGCTTACAAGACAACGCAGATCCATGCAAGCAAGATTCAAGAATATTTTCTAACTGTACTAGAATGTCAGAAAATAGAAAGAAGACACAGTATGGTTAAATGTCTCCTTTATATTTCTCAGCTATTTTTATGGGAAACAACTGTCCAGCATTGTGTCAAATACTTCTTATGTTTCTATGATTTTTTCATGTTTAATGTAAAGCAATAGACTGTAGCACACAAGACAAACGAATTTCCCCTCTAGTACAATAAAGTTTACTTTTACTTAACTTTGCTTTATGTACGGTGGCAGAGTCAAATTTAACAAATGACCGTCTCACAGATCCAGAGCTTTTACATCCTTGTGCATGGGCCGCAAATGCAGTGTTGGAAATTTTGAGAAATAGAGCAAATAGAAATGATCATGTTGCAAATCACAGCCTGTACGTTGCAAATTTGGTAAAACAGGATTACATTTGACAAATCGAAGCACATTGAAATTGAACAACCTCTCCACATTTTTGATTGTCTGTACCTTTTTATTATACTGAGTAAATCTACATAGATTTAGTCTGTTTTCCAGTGTCAGTCCAGCTGAGTGGGATGGGTTTGCTTTGCATTGCTTTCCAAGATGGCAACACTCTTTGTCTTTCTTCTGTATTTATCTAGGATAGATAATCTATCTTCAAAGACCCACTATAGGCTGTGGCACCATTTCTATTTTGCTTCCCATGAATTAAATCAACCACAATCTTGGCAAACTTGGCTCTCAGCAGAAAGCAAAAAGGGAGCAGCATCCTGTTGGTAAAAAAAAAAAAAGAGGTTATGTCAGTGGGTCATATCTACTTGAAAAAAAAAACATCTTAACTTAATTAATCATTGTCTCTTCAAGAGAGGACTTAGAAATCTTCAGAAAATATTGTCTTTTCTGGTTTCTAGCTATTGATGAAACGGTACAACAGCTGGAACCAAGAGTGGAAAAAGCCAGAAAAAAAACCTTATGAAAATATATTCTAAAGGCAATTATATGGCTGAAACTTAAGAGGTTATAATGAGTCTCCTCTCTCAATAAGTGAGTGTGTGCATGATATAGCACTGTAACATGGCCATCAAATGAATGAAAATGAGTGCTTGAAAATTACTCTACATCTAAGCCACAGTACAGGAAGGAAAACTGGATATAAATAACATTACAGGAGAACTTAAAGGAAATTGCATCTATAGTTTCCACTTCTCAAAGTGCTTCTTCTTGACATTTGTAGCCCATTTAGTTCCACATCTTTTCCCACCTTATAATGACATGGTCTGTGGCAGAGGAATCCACTGTGAGAGACCAATAAAAGCATACTAAAAGGTTACCCGAGGAAGATTTTTATATGACTATACCATGAAACATTATACTTGAATCCTCTTTATATTACAGAAATAATTGCGTTACGTAATCCCCAGCAGGAAATTCAAACTCTTCTGACCCGAAAGAGGTTCATCCTTCGTTGACATCGGTCCACAGCATCAATGATGTTACTGATGTTACTAATCACAGACAGATCAGGCTTTCCATAGAAGTCTGCACAGAGGAAAGTGGGAAATTGACAGAAACCAAACCCCTGGGTTTCAATGTCACCACTGTTATCTCATCCAGAAAATCTGGAATGAGGTTTAACTTTGGTGTCACTTTGTTTGGCAAAGAGTCAAATTAACATTTTTTGGTTTGTTTATTGATTGAACAGGTAAAGTTTGGGCTTTGGGACTGAACATGTGTTGTCCTTTGTATTAACACCTGGAATGAAATTGCTATATTTCTGTTATGTTATGGTGTTTTAAGAAAATACATTTTCCATCTCTGAATCAAGCTCAGTAACAGAGCATTCAGCTGTTTTATGCAGTTCACAGACTTGCACATTTGCACATTTTGTTTGGTTTATTTAGGGTGGTGTGAAAGCTGTCAGTCAAACCCAGTTCTTCTGTGGTATGAAAGCAAAGCAACCACAGATCAACCACAGGATTTTATGATAACAGATGTGAGATTTAAGCCTGATTTCAAATACAAACTACTGTGAAGCTCATCTGCTGATCCTGAGACCTGTCAAGAAAGAAATCCCCAAAGTAATGTTGATGAGAAATCTCTATAATCATGCAAAATAATTTGGGAACCATGGTAAATCAGCTGGACTATTTTTGGCCAGGTGCACATTACACACAGCAAGCCAGGCAATAAGTATAGAAGAGGTACGTAAGAAAAGCAGCCACACAGTGCACACTTCTATCCAGACTACAATGTGGACATGTTTCACACGTGCACACTGTCAGCTAATGCAGGAATTGGGAGCTTGGACAGCAGACTCAGATAGTTTGCATGTTGCATGAGCAAAAAAAACAAGTTTTCTAGCTTCCAGGTTTGCTCCAGCACTAATGCATATGGGCACATTTCAGACTTTACACTGTGATGATGTCACAAAAATGAAACTCCTTTTCCAGATGTTGGGAAAGTTTTACAAATATAAAACGTCTGTGGATTAAAAATTCATGATAGAGAGAGTTAAAACCAGATTGTTTGTAGTTTAAAGTGTCCTGTCAACTGCAAGTGGCCACTGGGAAAAATTGGCAGCAAGGCTGAGTGGTGGAGCTTTATCTAGTTCCCTTAATGCAGCCATGCTTCCCCGCCTTTGAGTTACCCATAGCAACATCTCCCAGGAGCTGATTCTAGCTTGTAGACTAAAAGCAAGTTCACATAGTGATTGACAGCCTTGAGCTCCCACCCTTGACTTTGGCCTTCTCTCATTGGTTAGAAGGGCTAGGCTCATTCAAAAACTTTAGAAGGGAGAATCTCTCCGTGGCTGTCAAGCTGTTCAATGAGCCTGGGTCACAGAAGCCTTTGACAGCACCTGTGACATTTTCCACTGACACTAAGAACAAAGTGGACCCAGCAGTTTTGTGAAAAGAGCTGAATTATAGGCTTGGACTCATTCATGTACACTCTGGGCAGCTGAAATCGCTTCACCATGGCTATAAATCTGTGGCCTAAATCATACAACTTTCCATCAATCATCTCCTAAATGAGAAAAATTCAGTGTATTTTTCATTCACTCCTCAAAAGGCTGGACATAAAATTTTAAATTATGGCCCCAAGAAGAGCTATTATCCCATCCTGTAGCTTTAATGCTGGAGAGCCCACAGCAAAGTTATGGTAAAACACATCAAAGGTACTTTATGGCTTTGTCCTCCTCATGTCACTGCTTGCTCTGGCACACGGCCCAAATGCCTTCGTCCCCTGACCTTGCCGATGATGATGGCATTAAAACTGGAACATGCACATACTCACGGCTGCTCTCTCACTCGCATACTCACTCACACACACACACACGCATGCACGCACAAACACACACATGCAGACTCTAGGACAGCACCAAGGTGAGATTCCCTGGCTTTACTTTGCAGTCAGCTAAAACATGCTGCGGTTCATTGTTCGATTCAGCATTAAATTACAATTTCTGACAGACTTTGGCTGATGAGGGAGAAGCACAAAATGAAAGGACAACAAGGTAACAATCTGACGTTTGGCTGACATCTGTGCTTCATGAAAGCTTGCCTTTATAAAAACAACAATTCTCTTCCAGTAACACTTGAGATGTGACGATATTACCAAATGTTTGGCTTTGAAGGAGGAGGATGCAATCCACACTGAGGACTTTTTAGAACTGTTGGCATGTAGACAGGGAGGCTCTGAAGGGCATCTATGGTCTCTTACTTGAGGGTAATTACAGACAGACAAGCCTGACACTGATGAAAAAGTGTTGGAAAGAGAAGAGCTCGAGGAAGAGATGACCATTAAAGACACTCGCAGAGTCATTCCCTGAAGCAGTGGATAAAATGTAGGTCTTCAGCATTAAAGGGCCAGAGATGAAAATGGATTAGTGTCCGTGTGTATGGGAATCATGGACAGAGAGAAAGAGAAAAGATCACAGAGATAGAGAAGACACGTCAAAAAGCTTATAAGGTTGTCACATTATTTCTCTTCATAGCAAAGCACTAAAACAATTAGATGACTCATTAGTATCAATCATCCAAAGACTTATCAACAGTTTTACTGCCTGATTCAGATTTCAATGTTTTGTGTCAGGTTGCATTTTAAAAGGGAAAAGATTAAGGTGATTTAAGCAAAAGTTTATTAGTCAACAGAAAATTTCTAGGCAACAATTCTAACCATCAAAATTTTGCTTAAAATTGACAGAGATGATAAACCATCTATCAACACTAGTCGCAGATCAATTATTTATTTTCTTTCAATCTACTAATAATCAAAAATAAGAAAATAAAAAAGATAATGAAAGCTCCAAAAACAAATGCAGTCATGAATATCTGAGTGGAAAAGTGTAGGAGAAACAGAGAGATAAAGACACTGTTATAAAGACAGGATGAGAGAGAGAGAGAGAGAGAGAGAGAGAGAGAGAGAGAGAGAGAGAGAGAGATAGATACTGAGTTTCCATATGGTTCAGTTAAAGGTCAACAAGGAGGAAGCTGCATGAAATGTCTGAGGTGGAGTAGCTGGGGGTCCTGCTTCCTGTGATAGCCACCATATGTAACCTGCTGCCCTCTATCCCCATCACACACACTCGCTGCTATCGCCTGCCAGACACATAACAAATACCTTGGGAAATAGACTCACTGAAACTGACTCTCAAAAAAAGCCACATATCTGCTCCCATTTTACATTTTCTTCAGTTTTTCTGTTTCTTTTCACTTACACACAAACACATCATATACAAACACCCTATGATACTCCTTTCAAAAATAAATATAAAGAAAGATGCATGTCAGCTTCTACTGCGACCCCCTGTGCTGTCGCCTGTGGTGAAGCTTTATCATGCTGTGACCCCCTTACTAGACCTTCAGTGGCTTCAATTACAGTGGAAACTCGTACAAGTGAGCCAAAAAAAAAAAACACACCTCAATAGCTCTGTTCAGTTCTGGGAAAAAGTCTTCCCATCAATCGCTGTGTTAAATTCCTACCCTGACATGCTGTTATTTAGATTGTTTTATTTTTTCTTTTTACCTTTTTTAAAAAAATGTCTGCTACTGGTCTGGTCCTCTGATTGGATTCAAAGGACAGTTTTGAGAGCCTCTTGGTCTATTGTGGAAGGCAACAGCAACCCCTTTCAAAAGCAAAAAGAGTGCTACCCTTTCATGTTAGGAGTAAATTGGCTTCCTCTAAAGACTAACTTTCCGACCCACTCTTGTCAATGGCGTACTTCTTACCTTAAAGGTGACATAAAGGGAAGGAAATGAATAAAATGAGACAGAGGAACGAGAGAAAGGATGTGTGAGAAAGCAGAAAATCTCCCAAAGATGTGTGAAGGAGCTGTTGAAGAAAAGATGGCAGGAAGGGTTAAAGAGAGAGGTTTCTTTCAAGCAGCTTAATGGATACGCCACATTATATCTTAACATGCCATTGGGTGAATGCTTTTATCCAAAGTGCTTCACAAGTGGCATGAGTGCTTAAATTTTTAGTGTGAGTGGCCCATAGGCGACGGAGTCCTTAACCTTAGCAGACAATGTGCCGCATATGAATCCCTCCAAAAAGAAAAACTCTTTAGCTTCTTCACTGTTTATTTTACATCTTTTGTCATACACAATAAAAAGACTCTAAGGGCAAAGTGATGGCTTGAATTCATGAATAGCTAGAAATAACAACCCTTTAGTAACAGGGCTCTTTGGAGTTAAGGGCATGGCAAACTTAAATTCTGCCTCAGCATGAAAACAAAAAGGAAAAAAAAGTGCTCACCCTGGGAAAGAATGTGACCTTACTGTAGATCATACAATGAGTGTTTATGACATGTTCTCATGTTGTAACGTTGAGCAGTTAACAGGCCAACACCGCATTCAGCCTCAGGATTAGAATGAACTCTGTATAAGGTCACTGGTTCATGTAAAAGTCTAAAAGGTGACAGGGAGAAGATTTATTAATTAATTCAGAACCTGGCATAAATTTTTCTGTCTGCATTTAACCATGACAGTGATTCTTTATACTAAGGGTGAACACTGAACTCAAACACGTGATATCAAAGGCATGACTCCCACACTGGTTGTATTGAAGAGCTCTCGTTCTGTAGGTTGAACTCGATGTGTTCTTCATCTGACGTGAGGCTGCCTTGAAAAAAGCCCCCAGACAGACAGTTTTCTATAAAAGAAGGGAGAAAGTTCCTCCCACAGGGAGTGAACACCAGGATCATGTTTAATTATTTAGAGAATGCAAGTGTGATGGAGGAATGTGAGTGCTGGCTATGCTCACCAGGAAATGTTTTCCTTTCAGGAGGTTACTTTTGCTGTTGATTCCACAATATTAATGTATCTTAGCACAGTAACTGAACTGCACTAGTGACAAATCAAACAAAAAACTAATTCACATTTAAAAATATATATGTTATGACATGATATCAAAAATAAGATTATAGAGATTGAAGTTCTCTTTAAATATGCTCTGTAGGACTTTAGGGTCTAATTTAAAACAAATGAATTGAATTGTATCTTATAATAAAAGTACTTTGACAACATTAATATCAAATATTGTAAGATGTTTAAATCCAGTGATTTAAATACCTGAAAAATCAGCAAACTGCATCAGATTGATGCAAAATATCAGTTTCACATTGCAGCATTAGCCACAATGGTCCCATACAATCAGAGCTATTAAAGAGAAAGTTACTGCACAGTAAATTCTACAGGGAAATTATCAAGTATGTATCGTCTTATTATGCAACCTCAAATAGATCCTTTGTAAGGGAAAATGTATTGAAATATGAAATAATGAAATAATACATTTGTCCTTTATATTCACATGAGTTGCAGTGGGATTTTATGGAGGCTTGAAGGGGGCTGCCCCAGAACCACCACTGAGAACTGGAACGGTGTTCAGTCCCTATTCCACTCCTCTGTTGCTCAGTTTTATATAATGCTGCCTTTTTACCTTTTGTTGACCAACTATTCTGCATGCTCTGTACATGCTGCCAACCTTTTCTCCTGGGTCAGGTGGAGAGCTGGCTTGCTTTTCAGCAACAAGAAAAAAAAGAATCTCCTTTTATTTGTTCAGAACACAATGGAAAGATTAACCTAATTACCATGAATCACCCATACTTGCCCAGAGAGTCCAGTACTGTAGCTATAAGTAATGATGACAAATGATCAAGGACTGTGTGTAAAATGCTCAAAACACCAGCCTCATATAAATTATCCTTAATTCACCCTCATTTTGTAAAGGTTCAAGGACAGGATAACATGTCAAAATATAGAATATGGAGTGACAAAGCCTGGCGCGCATATAATATACTTGTATATGTGTTTGTCCAGGCATGTGTGTGCAAAAGAGAGTGTTTGTGTTTGTATAGTCTATATGTACTACAGACAGAGCCTGACAGAGACCTAATGACCTGGAGCTAGTAGCAGGAAGACTCAGAGGTGATCAGGTAATTAAGTGGATTTGACCGCTTAAACACGAGGTGACAGGAGAGGAGATGCAATACATGATAGAGAAGGAGAGAAAAGAAAAAAAGGATTATCATATGTATAGTACAGCAGAGCGAGCAGGTGAAGAGAGATTAACAAAAGACACGGCGATAAGGTTGAGCTGAGCTTAGAGGAGGACAGAGTCCATCACCTCTCTGGCCCGGCATATTGAAGCCAGCTTCACTGTTTTATGAGTTCACAGAGGTCACTCGTCCAATTATACATTCACAGTCTTCACACAAGCGGACGCCCAGATACATACACACACACCCTCACACCTCCTTTAATTCCTCCCCTCCCCTCCCCTCCCTCCTCTTCCTTCCTTCCTGATGAAACGTGAATGCAAATCAGCTCCGCTCCGCTGGTTAGAGGTAATAAGAGGTATTAAAGGTGACATTAAGGAAGAAAACTCACTTCTTCTCTGCTGCGACACAATATCTAGCTGAGTGGGTGCATGTGTGTCTCTCTGGAGCTCAAGTGTGAGGACGAGGACAGAGATAAGTCATAGATAATGCACACCACTGCATCTCTAAATAAAACATGCGCCAGGCTCGCTGAAGATGGGTCAGCTCGCAGTGTTTCTGCGATGCTTCTATCTGTTACAACAGCAGTGACGACTTACTGGGGTTGGGAGGGAACAGTGTGCGGCTCTTGCAGTGGATGATCTCCTTGACAACTGGCACGTCCTGGGAGAGGGGAGGGGGCGCCAGGCCCAGGGCGGGCATCATGGGATTTGTGGGGGCAATGCCTGTCATCGGCCCGAGAGTGGGGTCAAAATCTGGAATTGGGAGAGAAAGACAAGTAAAAGCAGCTGCAGGGAAACAGTGACACACAGCGCGCACACATTAAGAAATTTGCTTCCATTTCCCAAACACTATTCAGTCACAGATAACCTTTACTGTAGCACCATTTGAGCGCATGCTGCCTGATTCATGTTCCATTTTACATTGTGTACTTCATGCCTGAACACAGAGTAACACTTCTGTCAACAGTGGTGACACACAAGCAGTTTATAAATAACTGACTATACCAGCTACTCATGAATAACTCATCTATAGCAAAACATGAATATTTAAACTATTTTTACTTTGTCGTATTTTTTTCATTCTCTCTCTCCTGGTGTCTGTCTGTCTGTCTTGAAATCCCTCAATCTAACACATACACACACACACACACACACAGACACACACAGACACACACACACACTTTTCTTTCTCCCCCTCCTCTCCGCTTTTGTCTTTGACTGATGACCTGTATCATCACAAAGAAATTACAGAAAACACAGAGTATTTACAGACACTGATTTAGACTACAAACAAACACACACACACACACACACACACACACACACACACACACACACACACACACACACACACACACAGCTTTTTTTGAAATGGAAATATGTTTTCCTCTCCCATGAGTCTCCGCTGCACCTGCAGCAGACAGCATTAGAGCCACTGTGTGCATGTGTGTGTGTGCAGTGTTGTGCATGACAAGTCTCCATCCCCATGAGTGACAAAAACTTGACTGAGACAAAACTGAAATGAAAGCATGACAAAACACTGATGCAATGTGTGCTCAAGAGGACTGGCATGAAGTTTTTTTTTTCTGGAGGAGTCTAGTTCGAAGAACCATTACGGTGCAGAGTACTGGAAGGGAAAGGAAAAAAGTAATCAGTGACACAATGCTGCTGAACTAAACACCATAAAGACGAAGAGCGGTGATACTGTGGTGGTTCGCCTGGCTTGCCCTGTCTCCTGTTGCTTACCCTGACATCTGTCTTTAGCCAGGTGACAGAGAGAGAGAGGAGAGAGCAGGTGATAATGAAAACACTGCGAGGTTGCTAGAGCAATGAATGACTTCTTCAGGTGAGGTGGAGGAGAGGAAGATGGATAACGCGGAGGGGGAGAGATAAGTGATGCAGAAGTGAAGCAGCAAAAGAGAAACAGAGCCATAAAATCTGATCCAATTATTACTACAGCATACCAGGATGTGCTGTTTTCCATTAAAACGCTATCTCTGTATCTGTCTGGGGTGTTCACAGATGTCACTAATTGTATTTTTATCTGTATTTGCTGAGATAGAAAAACAATAGCTGGCTGCTGAATAGCAACACTGTTATGCAACGTATCCTTTTCACAATATCCATGTTCTTTTTATTGTCTGTGTTCTGCCACCTCTCATGGTGTCGACTCACAAGTATGTGGTAGACCTTAAAAGAGTTTTCAACCGCACTACACTGCATCAGTAAAGAAATTATGATAAAAGCAAGCTATACTGCACTTAACTATAATAAAAAAAAAAAAGCTAAAGCAGGATAATTTTCATATTATACTGAAATGAGCAGAAACCAATGGTTGCCTTGAAGTTAAGAACATTCAGCAATCTACAACAACACTGCTGCATGGTTGGAAAATGTTCAGTGCAGATTAATAATAATACTGTACCCAAATCAAAATGTTCTAACTCAGCTCTGAGTCACCAATCTTTTATTGGGAAGGGTGCGATTTACATCAAAGTGAAGTCAAGTCTGAGACTTTAGGTTTCACATTTTAGGTCAACGACATGCTGCGACCCAGGTTACCTCCAGATCTGCTCCAGCTGATCTGATCGTGTTCTGATCACAATGCACTCTGCATACATTTACACCTTGAAGATACAGATAGCAAGATGTAAACTAGGTCAAAAAGTACAAGTACTTTAGCTGACTTTACTAACATTCAGTACTGGTACATTAAGCAGAAAAACAGGGTGAAAAAACATCATGCGCTGCCCTCAGAGATGGGCTGTGTTTCCCCACCTTTTCTGTGACCCCTCTCTATTTTAGTCAGAATGACAGTAGGCCGTTCACGCAGCATTTGAAATCATCCAAAAATCTTATTAATTTCCTCTCACACCCTGATTTGTTGTTTTCTAAACACTAAAAAAGCCAAATAGATTTCTGCATCTGTTTTAAGTTCCAACCTGGTGCTTGAATAAGTGTTAAAAATCTAACATCAAATCCTTACCAACTCTCAACAGTCGCAAACTTTCAGCTTCTAAAGGGGAGCTCGTCAAGGGTGCCCTTTAAGCCCACTACTTTTTAATTTGGCTGTAGAACCATTGCATTCCATGCTTGTGAGAATATTTCAGGCATTTCGAGGAAAGGAGTAAAACATCTTTTGCTTTTCATTTCAAGCCCAGATACTTGAAGTCCTTCACTTGATATTGCTACACTAACTGTCAGCCATTGCACTGAAGTCAGAGATGCAACAAGAGAAATAGAGAAAGTTAAAGAAGGCATCCTCCATAACAGAAACGTGTTCAAACCAAGTGGGAGAGGAGTGAGGAAGAAAGTGGACAGGCACGTTATTGTTACTCTGCACACGCATGACTTCTCACCATCACTGACAGTTCACACTGGTGGGGGATATGGCTTACATCCTGATACTGATACTGATGTGAGCAGTTTTCTGGAAATTTGAGATATAAGCAGCATTTAAAAATTAAGCATAAAGACCTGTTTTGTAGATGTGCTTGCTCGCCTAACCTGTGTCTGTGTATGTAATTTATTTACAAAAGTAATGATCAATAATGTATTTTTCCCATCGGTCAAAACGTGATCCTGTTTGTGTCAGTGTTCCAGGTTTTTCTGTAAGTTTTTCTGCTTCCTCTACAAAGGATTAAATGTGACCCAGCAAAACATGGAGCTCAGACAGAGTCGTCTCCAGGGTTACATCCCAGCTTCCCCTGCTTCCAGCCTGCTGAACTCAGGTCAGCACACCACCTTCAGCAGACATGATCTGACTGCTCAGGGGTCAGTTACAGTGTACGTATGTGCTTTCCTCCACACCTGCACCTTTCTGTATTGTTACTGTTTTGCTCCACTTGCTTTGCCATGGTAATCCTTTCAGGCTCCAGGATGATATTCATTTACATGTGCAAAACTGGCAAGAAATGTTGTTTATTTGTTCTGTTTTGTTCACAACTAAATTGTTGACTGAGGGCAAATTAAGTTTGGATTTAGAGTAAGAACTAATCTGATTAGGAGCAGAGCTGACTCATCCCAGTCGAAGCCCATGCTTGTTTGTGTTATATTTGATTTGGCGCATCTTAAAAATAGAAGAAAAAAATTGTTTAACTCTTTAATCCAATAATAATAATAATGCAAAAAGTTCACTCATGTGTCAATGTGATAATTATGAGCGAGACTGAAAAAAAACTATTATCATCAGTAAAGCTGCACCAAAGCTCAATTTAAAACTGTAACATAATGTGTGGTAGTGAAGCAGACTGGATGTCTGGGCATATTTTGAGGATTGGTGTTTTTCTTGTTTCTGCAGATAAAATCAAACACAGTAACTTCTTTGCAAATAAGAAGAAAAACCTGAATAAGAAAGAAAACAAATACAGGTGCTTCCATGTGGGTGTACTGCATGGCTCAATTTAGCAATTAACATGCCATCATGCTCTGTGGCATGTATAAATATGCTGAGCAGGCCCAGCTTCATATTAACCCCTCATTACAAAGTCTGCACTGCTGTGTCATGATGTGGGGGCATTTTGCTGGCATGGTTTGGGTCCACTTGTCCCTTTAGAAGGAAGAGTCACTCCAAATCGATACAGAGTTGTTCTGAGTGATCACCTTTATCATATGATGGGGCATTTTTATCCTGATGGGGGTGGTCTTTGCAGGATGACAATGCCCCCATCCATAGAGCACAAGGGGTCATTGAATGGTTTGATGAGTGTGAAATTATTTAATTAATCAATTCAATTCCTTGACAGTCACAAGATCTTAGTCCAGTTAAACACCTATGGGAGATATTAGACAGTGTTTTCCAACACCAAATGAGGGAAGAATCTTTTGGGAGAATGGTGTTCCACCCTCCAGTAGAGTCGACAGACTTGTAGAATCAAAGCGAAGGAGCAATAAAGCTGTTCTGGTGGCGTGTGGTGGCCCAACACTTCACTTAGACACTGTGCTGGTTATGTTGGTTTTCCATGTAATTTGTCACTTGCCTGTGTATCCAACAGAGCAGCTGTTGAGTTTAATGGAAATAAAAAAACAAAAAAAACAAAACAGCAACATGAATCATCAACTGTCATGTCATGTCAAGTCCATCAATCGAGTGAGGGCTTTCTTTTCCCTTTCTTTTGCGGCAACAGTCAGATCACATCATTACAATCAAAACCCATAGTAGAAGAAATACACATTTCTACACACACAGTGATCGAAGTCAAATACAAAAGACTGAACACATTGCATTGAAGGTTTGACTCACTCAGACAGAAAATGTCTCACTTGAGGAACCTTTACATTGTGGGATTTTGGGCTTTCTCAGACTGAAAGATGGGCTGCATCAAAATTCTGACATGTCAGGACCAAAATTGCACAACGTCACAACCCAAGTTTACAAACCAACCAACTGGAAAGCAACAAATGACACAAAATTAACTGTCAAGCTTGTGTAATGCTACTGCTGAAACACATACTTAAACTCACTCTACAAAATTGCTTTTCACGTTTCTCTCTTTTCCTTGGCTGCCAAGAGCTTCACAATCACCTCCTCCTATTTTCAAAAAGAGAGTCTCCTCCTATGCTGGCAGAATAAATCTAGGGATGTCAGTGTTGGTCAGTCAGTCAGTCAACCACTTCAGACACTACAGTTGTAAACACATGAATACATACACTACATTAATTATTTTACATACATACAGTACATTCACTCATTCGGCAAACGCTTTTATTCAAAGTGACTTACAAGTGAGGGACATCACTAAAGCTTTAGTGCAGTAGGAGACCTTGGTGTAAGTACTAAGTAATGCATCTATTCAGTAAGTGCAAGGAGATCAGGTAAAGAAGTGCACCGAAGAGAGTCCTGAAGTTTCTTGAAGATGGAGGTGAATGCCCCTGCTCTGATAGCATTCAGTCGCTTGTTCCACCATCGGGGAACCGCAGACGGGAACAGTCTGGACTGTGATTACCCTGTGTGCAGGGACGACATTCCTTGGAGGAATGCAGCGGCTGATAGGGAACACAAGCCTGTATGATTGAATTCAAATAGATGGGTGCAGACCCAGAAGTCACTCTGAAGGCAAACATTATTGACTTGAATTGGATTTGGGTGGCCAGTGTGGATCAGAGAGTAGTGGAGTAGGCTGATTGAAGACCAGACAGACATTGCAGTAGTCTGTACACCAAGAGCTGGGTGGCGTACTAAGTCAGGCAAATTCAGATTTTTCTTATTTTGTATGGTGCAAAACGGCATGACCACGGGGGACGAACGCAGCATGGTCAGAGAAGGACAGCTGGTCATCAAACATGACAACCAGGTTTCTCACAACCTTGGTTGGGGTAAGGGATGAAGAGGCAATTTTGATACTGATATAGTGATGTAGAGTGAAGCACTGTGTGCTTGGAAGTCCAGTACGGACATGTACATGTGCAGTAGATATGTGTGTGTACTTGTACTGCAGCAGCAGCAGTACATGTACATGATTAGATGTTATTTGCTGTCTCTTCTTCCAAGAGAGTATCAGCTCCTCTGGCTCATCTCATAGCTATGGCAACAATGGCAGCTCAGTCCAGAAGTCATGTTTTATGTGTCATCACTAGTGGTGCTTTGACCCTGAGTTTGAGTGTATTCAGTGCAAAAGGGGTCTGTTGTGAGAAACTCCTGCGAGACCTAGAGTTCATGAAAGTGCCCTTAAACAAAAAACATCAAGAGAAACCTTCTAGTTATCCGTCCGCCCACACAAGGCCGCCAGTCTCTAAACCTGTTTATCTCTGATCTCTTTTTCTCTCGCTCACTGTTTGACTCTGACTCTCTCTTTTTTTAAATAATCCATTTCTGTGTGCTCCTTCATTACTGTGCATGGCACTGCTCTAAAGCATTTACACATACAGTACACCCTCATCTTGGTGTTTTATTTTTAATGTTAAGCTCTTTCCTGGAGGTTTATTAAATGCAGCTCCATTTCAGCCTGCCCGTCTACAAGAGGCAGATTAGATTTGAAAAAATATACATTTGACTCCAACAAGCTCCTGCATATCTGTTTCACTCCTCGTTCTCTCAGGACACAGCCCCTCTTCCCCTTTTGTCCTCCTCTAACTGTGATTTCCACAGTAAATGTTCCCTCTCAGCAGAGCCAGCGATGGGTGGTAAAGGGAGGGGGGTGGGGGCATGCTGGGTATTATGGGTAATATTTTGTAATGAACAGAAAGGCCCAAGCCCCCTGGAATTTAGCCTTTCGCTGTCCCTGCCAACTGTGCCCCCATCTGTATCTCCATTTCCCTTCAAATCTCTACCAGATATCTCTCCAAAAACCATCAATTTCTATTAACCATGAAGAATTTTTCATTGAATTTTCTGTATTGTGACAGATATTTGTTCTGCCACAGTGGTACCTGTCAAACTCTGTGACACTTTTATGAGCTGCAAATCACATCATTCATTTTTATGCTGTTCAGTTTCCCCTGATTTTGCGGTGCTGGACATAAACCTCAGTGAAATTAGCCTCTCACTGATCGCTGCAGTAGATCAGAGAATGTGTGTGTGTGTGTGTGCGTGTGTGTGTGTGTGTGTGTGTGTATAACTGGTGTGTCTTGGAAATATATGTGGGAGACTATCCTTCTCCCATGAGCCCTTTGGTTCATTCAAAAATACAGAAAGTGAACTCGGTGTTTGTGTAAAAAAATGCTATGTCTGTGTGTGAGGGCGGTCGGTGTGTGTGTGTGTGTGTGTGTGTGTGTGTGTGTGTGTCTTCCTTAGTCTAACCATCGGCTTCCTCATGGCCTCTGTACAATAACAATCAGAGTCCAAACCAGCCTATCAATGCCATTACTGCCTATAATAGAAACATCTACTGTATGTCTGTGAGATGATCCTATCATAAATGCCCTTGTTGTCCTGGGCTGCTGTAAGTTAACAGAACTGCCATTTTGCAGTGGATACTAACGTAGAGATGCACTGACTTATTTACTACAAGGCAACCAATCCCACGACTGCATCACCAGTTTCTGCAAGCATGAAAAACATTCACTCCCCTCCAGCTGACTCTGACCTCTGACCCCCACAGTGGAGCAGGGCAAGTGAGCACTGACTATTATCCTGACAGGACTATCCTGTAGTTTTGTATAGAGGGACAACGCTTTGCCCCTGAAGGTTAACAGGGATATTCTGAACAGCACTGTACAATATACAAGGATATCTACAAACTTCACATAACCATGTATTGTGGAATTGAATGTAAAAGACAAAATATAAAGGGCTGGCTCATTACTGATAGAGCATAACTAATTATAATGGTGAGAGCTACAGCATGAATGGACTGCATAAGAAAATAAAAACACCAAGAAAATAAGCGTTATGAGGCATGAAATCTTTAAAGCTGGCAGCAAGCGTGTTTTTAAATAAAAATGTACATCCAGATCAAGTAGCCACTAACTTCAACATTTAGTTTGACTGCAATCAGCAAACAAGTAAACTGAGTTGGTAATACGACATTGTAGGTAACTGTAAATTTCTGTTGGACTAACAGTTATATATTTGTGTATATATGTGTATGCTTCCTACATTATTTACTATGCTTGACTTTAACTTTACCTGTAGTGCTACCTGCAGGTTGATACTTTTTGGTTTTTAATTATTGAGAGGATCAAAGAGAGCCACAGGTCTTCCTTTTGCTTACATGGTAATTTAAACAGAGCAGACAGGAACTGAGGAGGAGTCACGGAGGGATAGTCTGAAACGAGGATATGTAAGGATTCAAAGGCATCAATATTAAATGACCGATAAATAAAACTTTTAAAAATAACTTTCAGAAGTCATATCTATGGCCTGTACATACAGAGGTCAACGGAGGGATACTGGGATGTAATCTGGTTAAAAAAAAGTAAAAAAAAAAAAAAAAAAAAAATCTTATCTTTCTTTAGAGGAGACTGTGAGTTATGAGTCCTGTGAAAACTGTGGAAAAAAAGCTAAATTATATCCCTGAGATAAAGTGTCTTCGACACAGCTGCCAGAGTGAATAAATCCTGCCAGATTTAGAGATGAGAGTGTCTGTGTATCTGTGATAATAAGTGGTAGCTTGTAAGGTTGTAAGGTCACGGAGAGAGAGAGAGAGAGAGAGAGAGAGAGAGAGAGAGAGAGAGAGAGAGAGAGAGAGAGAGAGAGAGAGAGAGAGAGAGAGAGAGAGAGGTAATCATATTTGACAGAGAGGGGCGAGATGGAGGAGAACCATTTTTCTGCTCTTCCACAATATTCTGCTGCCGTCAGAGTATAGGTGTGTGACTCAGTGATATAACATCCTCCATTCAATACCCCAATAATAACACTGCGCCAACATACACAACCTCCATTCACCAACCATGACCATAAAGATATCTATCATATAAAGATCGATAGACCTCTCATCTTTATGATCTACACAACTTGCACTGGATAGAAGTTTACTTGCCTGAATTCAACAGCATTAAGCCGTGCTGAGGCTGCCTCTGCTCCGGCCACAGGGAGTCTCACATAACCTCTGCATTAAAAGTAAAAGAAGAGTAGACACAGATTTTAACAAGACACAAAGAAAGAATATTCAGAGTGCAACTTAGTCATGATTACACTCAAGTTCAGACAGGTGCTGATTCAGCTTTATGGTCACCTCGGTGGATGTCTTTTGTGTTTTGTGGTGCTGCTGAATTGTATCACATTATACTGAGAGGTGTTTCTGTTATTTAGATATAAACGGGGTGGACATATGTTTTAGTATAACACAATAATAATTCATCAGCATCAGAGCATCAGCAGCTCTTTCAGACAGTTTCAATAAAAACTGAGTGTGATAACTGTTATGAAGGGAGGATTTATTGCATCACTGTTGCATTAGACCGCCTTGTGTAATGATGGCAAAACAAAATGAGGGATAAACCAACATAAAACTAAAGATTCCACACAAACAAAGCAAAAAAAAAAACAAAAAACGAAATGAAGTAGAACTGTTTCTCTATAGTGAGCAGTAAACCATCACTTTGTGTCACCACTGACAAGTGTGGGGTCACATGACTCTAATTCACATCTATGAAACACATTCCACTGTGGGTTGGTGAAAGGTAACAGAGAAACACAGCGTCCACAGCATGAACACTACTTGTTTCTGTTCCCGTGGGGGAATTTTTGGGGGGTTCTCTAGAGCACAAACTTCAAACTCAGAATTCGTACACATAGTAAATAGTAGTGCAGTATATAGTTAATAGGGAGTAACTTCAGACACAGCCCAAGTGTGTCTGCTAAATGCTTGCATTGCAGAAATCAGGCTGACAATGAAAACGATTGAAGATCTCACAAACAGGCAACTCTGTCCTTTTCTTGGACCAACCAGTGACAAATGTGTTGCACTGCTTTGACCTTCCATTGTCAAACCAACCCTGACCTTTAAGTTTCGTCAGATTCAGATGAGCGGTGTGATTAACAGACAAGCAAACAGATACAGACTGATCTGCTGCCACACTGAAAAAAAGTTTAATTCTTCAAAACGAGATGGATATGTTCGAGAATGACAAATGACTCTCACAAAATGACAGATAACACAGAATTAAATACAACCTAAGGCAGTTTTAGTGCTGACAAAGTGACACTTCAGCAGAGAGAACTCTGTTTAGTCTGTCATATTATCTGTCCACTCCACTAATACTTCAATAACAACAATAATCGTCTTCATTTGTATAGCACTTATCTAACAGCAGGATTGACAAAGTGCTTCACAGTCTGTTGGCGCAGCTGTCTGGACAGCACTGATGGAGGATGAAATGTTAAATATAAATAATATGTTCAATGAAAATGTGACATTTTGGGAAATACGCTTTGTTTTCTTGTCAGCAGTTAGATAAGATCAATATGAATTTCATTACTGTCCTTACAGTAAAGAGAAAGGTCCAACACTTGTTTAGCCCGGTTTCAACTCCAGAGCTGACGTATGTGCATGTTCACGGTGTATTTTACATGTGTAGGAAGAGAAAACGAGGCAGTGTGGTACAGTATAATAAACAGTGAGGTGGTGTCCGGTATCAGAGGTATTTACTCACATACTGGCTGCATGCAGCTTCTCAGAAGTCCTGTCAGTGATGTGTAAAGGCTGAGCACAGCCATGGTGCTCCGACACAGGTGAAAATCATTGTGCCTGATTAGAGCCCTGTGTGGGTGTGTCCAGCTTATGGTTGACTGACATGTCCCCTACTCTCCAGCTGGCTTTATTACATTTGTAGAGTGGGGGGAAAAAAGTCATAACTTTATCATGCCTTCTGCTACATTGAGTCAGATGGCCGCACCCTTCAATACTTCAGTAATTCTTAACAAAGTCCAGATGTATTTTCATGAGAGATCTTCCCGGGGCAACGCAGGTCCTTATAACCAAAACCCGACGCGGGACTAGAGTCGTGCCAGTTATATTGAGTTTATTCCTGTGGATGTTTGGTATCAATCTGTCTAAAAGCTGGAGTGGATTAATGTGGAATTGCCATTAGCTATGGTCATGTGCTGTGATGTAACCATCAGATGAGAACAATGTATTTTTCACACAGTGTGAAAGTTAAGAACATGTATTGATTATCTTTTTGATCACAGCTACTTGATAATAGGTGGAATATAATACCTCTGTCAGTGAGGTTGTTCTCTTTCTATTTGGGTCTTCACTCGCATTTTAGATCAGGACCATTTATCCCCGGGTTTACTTACACCACAGTCCTCAGGGAATCAGTCAGATCATGTCTCTTTTAGTTTTTGGAAAGTTAGGCTATGTGATGCAGGACATGGGTATGTTTTAGATTTTGTACCACGTCGACCTCGAAATGTAATTAAAATTAAATTCTAAGACACAAAATGCTAATAAGACAATATTGGAGCTGTTTTTTTGAGCTGCATCTTTCCTTTTTTGCTTCCAGTCTGGGTGTTAAGCTTCTGTGGGCTCAACTTGTCCCGGACCATCTCTTGGCTGAACATCCAGATATGAAACAGATTTCTGTCTCTTGTCATCTTAATCCAAATCTGAAAGCAAACAAGATGTCAAACAACACAGTATTCCTCTGATAATAATGAATTTAATTGGAACAACTAATGACGGATTAGAGCCAGATAAACACAGAGTTCAGGTGGGAAGAAAGAGAGAACTGGCAAGATACCTCCTCTTGTTTTGAGTCAAAACTGAGCAGCTTTCTTTCTGTCCTGATGGCGAGGCAACAGTTGATCCAGATGGATTAGTACCAAGAACATGAAACATAACATGTGACTGAGAGTGTGCCGTGCGCATGTTTTTATGGCTTGTGTTTAGTTATGCTCTCTGCCTTGTGTGTGTGTCAGAGGCTCAGGGGGGAAGAGGAAGTGTTGAGTATGTTCGGAGCGGCTAAAAAGGTTCACGAGGTTCAGAGCTAACAGACTGGAAATATGACCGTGAATCTCCTGCCAGAATCTACTGAACCTATGGATTATGGATGGAGTTCAGCAAAGGTCAGGTTTACTGCTAGGAGGCCTTTCAGCTGCTTGTTTAAGTGCAGGCAGAACAGAGAGTGTGGACACACAGTCATAACTCAGGCTGCACTTAGCAGTCAACTTTGATTGACCTGAGATTTCCTCTCTATAAATGGTTAAAGACGGATGCAGACAGAGATGGAGGGAGTGCAGTTAAGAAAATGAGCTGATAGGAGCACTTCAAACAGAATCATTTCATCCTGCCTCACAGATTGTCTGCCAGTCTGCAGAGGGATAACACTGAGACAAAAGTACCACACAGATTACATTATCATCACAAGATGATATAATAGTTTTGTTATAAACTGAGATATGATCATGAAAATATAACTTATGCTCTCAAACAATGTCTGATAGCACAAAAGATAAAGGTAATGTTTATCCAAGAGCTTAATTCTAGTCCTTAATAGAAGCAAAACCATGTGATCACAACTTTAAAGATTCAGAGTGAGATACTGCAGGTTTACCCAAAAACGGAAGAGGAAATGCTAATTCAACCCTGAACTTTGTCTGCAGGTATTCCTTTGTGTTGCCTGTATGGAGCCTGAGTGGTAAAAGTCCTGAAGGTACCTGCTGCTGCTTCTTTTTATCTTATTATACTATTACAGTTATTATTACCATGCAAGACGTTGAGGTGAGTGGGACGGTCCCCGGTTCAGTTCCCAGCCAGTTTGCTGGTTTGTCACTCGCCTGCTCTCTTTCCCCACATCTCACTATCTCTATCAAATGAAGGCATAAATTTGCCCAGAAATACTCGAACAAAGAAAAATAATTGAAGGTGCAATAGATTTTTATATTTTTATTAGCAGATAAGACTTATCCTTTCCTGTTAAGTGATCCCCAGTGGAAATTACACCCTTGCATGTACTGTTTGAGCTTTTCAGTGCGACTGAGTGCAGAATAAAACTGAGATTGCTGCGCTCTCTAAAAACCAAATGAGCAGTGTGAGCCAGTGTGAGCTCTAATGTGGCAGTGGGTTACAGTGGCTGACTCAGCTGTAATGAGACATTAATGAAGATGTTGGATAATTCGGGCTGGCGAGGGAGAGAGACACGGAGGGAGAGGGGAATAGGGGAGGAGAGAGGAGGAAGGAGGCGCCAAAGGTAGGGAAGCACCAGCTGCTTTTCCAGATGATCCACACGGGGAGACACAGCTGTCCACTTCACCCGACTCTCCTCCCTCTCCTCCTCTCTTTACCTCTCTACGACACCCTTCAGGAACCGCTTCAGCAAAACGGCTTTAATGAAGATATATTACCACGACGAAAGCTTAATCCATTGTTGCCCCACAGATCAAGTCCCCCCTGCACACCTCTCCCTCTTAACGTGTGGACAAGAGTGTTTCCCTCCATCTCCATCATGCTGGACAGCTCCCCACTCTGTCAGTAATGTTTATGATACTCTTGGAAGGAGAGCTGGCAGAGGCTGCTCTGTGAGGGCGGTAAAAATTCAAACAGTGAACTGTGGTAACGAGGGGCAGCAACTTCCACAGGCAATTATATTACTGTGTAATATGCATGCATGTGCATGTAGCATGTATGTAAACACACAAATGAAAAGCATACACCAAGTAGCACAAATACAATAAAGGCTGAAGGCTGAATGTAATGTTCTCAATATAGAATACTTAACAGTAGGTGCTCTCTGAGGTTGCAATGACATTGACAAATAATACACTGATGGGCACATGCATCAGTGCTTCATTAATCTTAAAACTCTTGGTTCTGAAATATTTGTCCAGTGTTCTTAAAGTAATGTTGATGAATGTAGATGATCTGTGTTGACTGAGCTCAACGGATTGGAATGGGATGGTGTTTGCTCTCTGAAGGACACGTCAATGACGCGGCTCTTTGATTGGTTCCATTTGGTCATTATGCTCATAAGGCACATATTGTGGAAAAAGGAAGAGGTAGCAGCAGGAGGCGAGCTACTTTCCACATCATAAGCTTTACTCTCATTAACTATAATATGAGAAAAACAGAGATGGGTGAGAATCTGAGTCACGCGATTCTTTGACAGGGAGGTGTCATATTTTAATTCATTACTCACTATAATGTCAGCTGGACAGGTTTACACAAATGTCCGTGCTCTGTGTGTCAATTTTGCAGGTTGCTAATCAACTGGTAGGACATTACTACTGTGTATGTTCAAAGAGAGCTATCAAAAAGACACTCACATACTGTATTATATTATTTTAAGTTTATGTGGAAAGTTTGTTCGCAAACTGTTGCTTATTTACATATCAAACAGATATGCTGCAACAACACAACACAAAAAGTCACAAGTCCAATCGTCGCTCTCCTTTGAGATCTGTTTTTGGTCTCCACCAAGTCCTCTTTAGCTGCTATATGCTCAACTTAGTTCACCAGCTAGTTGCTAACTTTGCCTGTCTGCAGTTTGGTGATGAGTGTGTAGGGTGCAGTGTGGGGTTTTGGGGTTTACTGATATTCTTGTTCTATGAGTATTATTGACTTCTTTTAAAGTTAATATAACACAGTCATGAGACCTTGAGATTCTGAGAGTTGGGCTTGAGGATTTTAACAGTCTCTTATTATTCAGATTTAATGATTTCCTTTTCAAAAAATATGGCGGTGAATACATCTAACACTCCCCATGACACTGAAAATGAATGTAGATTAGTTAAAAGGGTATTTATGAAAGCAATTTCAGAGGCTAATTTCTCACAGGCAAAGCAGTCAAAATACTTTTCCTGATTGGCAGACAAAACCAGCTCCTCTAAATTAAACGCTGTAAAAATATCTCATTAGAGGGAATTTAGCACTTTTGTTTTTTGGGGGTTTTTTTTGAGTGTGGCAATCAACACCCAGTTTAGTTGTGATGCATTTGTGTTGTTAGTCTGATGGCTGTGAAATACTTTTTAGAGGTGACTAGAGAATAACTTCAAATTGAATTACTCCAATAAAAAAAAGCTTTTATTTTTAATAGCAAACATGACATTACAGTATGCTAATAAACAAGGGGAGATGTATTCTTATTTCAGTCCTAAGAGCTGTTCACGCTTGGCTCTTCTTCGTGAAGGCATCAATGTCTCTGGAGAAGAACATAAACGGCTGTCTTGTGTCCTAAAGTTTATGTTTTTTGTGTAAATAATTTCTTTTATTCTTGACTGTATCTGTAATATTGCTCTGTAACTGTACCCACTGACTCACACTCTCCAACACCAAAAGTCAGCTCGTGTCTCAGTCGGGGTTGTGAACGACAGTCGAAGAAAACCAGGCATTAGAGGAATTATAGGGACGTTGAAGTGTTTACATGTCTTGACTTTAAGCACGCCAGGTTATACAGAAGGGATCAGCACGTAGAAACATTATCATTCTCCTAAATCCCTTTGCTGTAAACTTTGCAAATTTGATATGCCAACAAACACATTCTATAAGCTGCCATATTTTAAGCGGTCCAAAGCAGGTGTATGTTACGCATTTTAACTCTGGCTCTTTGATCACAGACTGAGCCCTATGACAGGTCTCTTTACAGGAATAGTTCCACACTTTGGGAAATAAACTTATTCACTTTCTTGCCAAGAGTTAGATGAGATGAGAATGAGAAAGTGAGATCAGTGTCACCAAAACACATCTGTTCACATGTTAGTTTTTGTTTGTTGTTTAAAACCCAAATGTAGAGATGATCATCTCTGGTTTAGCCTGGTGTTACATGAGGTGCTACTTCTAAAAACACCAAAAGACTGAACATAAAGGGCCAGCCAGCAGCAGGTTAGCCTAGCTTAGCATAAAGACAGAAAGCAAGGTGAAACATCTAGCCTCACTCTGACTGAAGACAAAGTCGACCTATTAGCACCTCCTATAGCTCACTGTGGGACTGTCTTTGTCCAGCTGCACTGGCTTCATGCCCTGCAGCGACCTGTGGTGCTACTAGCAGCAAGCTGAGCTAAGATCTAGCTAGCTTCATATTTAATATTCAGACAAAGGAGGGGTATTGATCGTTTAATCATCTTCTCACATTACCAAAAGGGCTTCATTTTTTCACCTGCACTGCAAGTACACGCTCAGGAACACAGGGCGAGGATTACAGACTCCTTGGTGACAAGTGGATATAAGCAGGGAAACTCCTTAATGGTGTTCCTACATATACTGTAAACAGCCTAAGCTTCAGCTGGACTCTGTACAGTCAAACACAGATGATGTGCCGCCCCCTTGGGCCCCACACAGGTATGAAAATATGTAATCATCCTCTGGACACTTCTGGCATTTTCAAACCTTTACTTAAGAAGGAAAATGAACGATCAGCACATCCTTAATTATAACTGCCTGGGGGAGTAGATGCAGAGGAGAAGAGGCTCCAGACATTCAAACACTGACGCATCAGGAGCTGCCCTGTATGATGCTCACCGACTTGCTCAAGGCCACTTTGAGGGCAGCAGAGGGGGAGGAAACACTGTTACTCATCTGTCCTCCCACACATATTTTATTAGCCAGTCTGTGAATACAAGCCAACAACCAAAAAAGGTTTTGTAACCTCTAGGCGGCTGTTTCTCCCACCTCTAAACATGTAGGCAGCTATACCTTCTTTACAGCACATCTTCTGTCAAAAACAAATGCGCCCTGCACTAAAGTTCTGACAAATGTTTCAAACACATTGGTGTGCCAACGTAAATCTAATAATTCATGGGTTTTTTTTTTTTTGGGGGGGTTTTTTTTATTTTATTTTTTTTATGAGCTGCAGGATAGAAAGTCCCACATCAATAAATTCACTGTACAATACAAAGCATTTTTGTGTGGCACCTTGTGACCTGTTTGTCAGCACGTAGCAGGTTTTTCTGTGGTACCTGGCACAAGCTGCTGTCCAGTCATGCCCGTCAGAGCCATCCCCAGGTTGTTCATGGCTGTTGCTCCGGCGTTGGGGTCTGACATGGGCATCTTCACGGAGAGAGACTCCATGGTCATGTTACGGCTCCCATCTGGAGAGAGAGAGGGACCCAAGAGGAATGAAAACGAGAGATTTTAAATTCCCTTTTGGGATTGTTATTCATCTACTACAAAAAGACACACATTGATTTAGATGGGTAAAAAGGTGGTGGTGGAGGGGTGGGGGGGGGGGGGGGGGGGGGGGGGTTCAAGGTCAGAATCAGAATTATATATGAAGGGTGTCAGTTTCCTTTCATGACAAAATCGCTGTACTTCACTGATGTGAGTGCTTTGTGATCTTCACCGTTTTCATTTCCATTCTGCCATTTGTCAAAGGAGAAAGGAGCGGTGAGGCCACTGTGACCCTGAAGTCAGTCTGACTCCATATTAACTTTTATGACACTGTCATTTATAATCCATCCTTCCTTGTGCAGTTGTTTGTTCAACTTCTGTTCCCAGATTCGACAACCTGGCTTCTTGACATTTCCTGTCTCTGTCAGTGACCTATGACCTCTGCTCAAAAAGTTGCAGTTGTTCTGACTGAAAATGCTGTCACACATGTACAGATACCATACACACACACACACACACACACACACACACACACACACAGACACAGACACAGACACACACACAGTCTTATAAAGTGTTCACAATATGTGGCCTTTGAACACTGACACTGAAGAACAGAGCTTTTATATTAACAGATAAAAGGGGAAATGTTGGACTAAAAATCTTTCTACTTATATACCTGAGAATAAAACCTGATCATCCAATTTCTTACAACTTGCAACAAAATGTCTTTTGTTTGTTAATAGATCCTAAATGACTGCAGTTTAGAATTGGATGTGAACTCCCAACAGACATGTTTTGCTTTGTACAAAAATTGTTGGTCATTAACAGTGATATGTGTTTTAATGTTATTCCACTTTCCACATCCTCATTTGCACTTGTTGTTATGGTACTTAAATCTCCACTTTGGTTTTATTTTAGTTTTCATTTCAGCCAATTTCCTACAGTATCATTCAATGCCTGTTTATATATTTCTACTTCACAGTTATATTAGATTGTTATTAATTAGCTGCTGCTGACATATTAAGGGTTGTTTCCTTTTTACAATATATCTTCTTTGAAAACTAAAATTACATGCTTTTTGCAAAGAATGAAAATGAATGAGCATTGGTGCAGCTGTGGGCTAAAGTCTTGCTTCTGATGGACTGTCCTGCTCTGTTGATACATGTGATAATTCTTGTAATAGTTAGCAACAGTTTGTATTAATATTCTTTTATAAATGTGAGTTATTTCTCTCACTAGCGACCTTTTTTTTACTCCTAAGTTGCTCTTTCCAGCAATCTTAATGTAATTCTTCGAAGTTTGATAAATACAGGCCCTGACCAAAGTTCAACTTGACACACTAGACACAAAGGCATAAAGCAGTACACATATAACCTTACCTCAGAGCAAAGTACAAACCCAGACATTTCTTCTTCTGAGGCATAAAAAAAACAATTTCTCCAACCTACTTTACCAACGCACAAGTAAGCAACCACAGAAAACCTCAGGCTCATGGTTCTCCGCCAAGACCGAAGTCTTGCACAGAAGAGCAAATATATTCAGATCCCCACAGAAAAAAAACCCTGCAGGAAAGTCAACAGGAACAAATCATACATCCACCAGCGGCTGGAGTTCATTTCACATTTCTAAATACTCTTACAACTCTTGCTGGTTGAGCTCTAGTTGGCAGACCTGTAAATTAGCGAGTGGCAGCAGCTGCTGGCTGAGCCACAGGCCTGTCCTCCTCCTCCCTGTCACTAGGTTTAACTGTGGTAACACAAACCTGAGCTGTCCATCACTGGGATTTTATCCCTCAACAAAAGTTCTCTCCAGGGCCTGTTTACTTGTGCTCACAATGTGTGTCTGTGTGTTCATGTTTGTGTATATATACACTGGTCTAAGCTGTCTCACCAACAGAGCAGCAGCAGGAAGCGTTGCTTCTCTAAGAAAAGGTTTATAAACAAAAGACCTAGATGTTTTCTACATGACTGTGAATGTGCCTGTTTAATATTAGTGTGATTGTGACATTTCAGCCATAAACATTTTATACAGCCTGACCACAGTTCGACGGCTTATAATTAACTGTAATGATTAGCGCCGTATAGCTTTGAACTTTGTAAACAGGCTTTGACAAAGGGGGGGCCATCCTACCGGCATGCTTGTCATATAGCGACAGGACTGTTGTTTTGCATTGCCTTTCATTCTCTTAATTAATATTCTCTGAGAAATTCCACTAACACTGCAACACTACCCCTGCTCAGCTCCACTCATTAAAAGTTGTCTGTAGGTTGCCATGGCAAGGCCCGATAACATATTCACTGTTGTGGTGTTGCTATGTTAATGTTCCCGACAAGAGCTTCACAGGCCTGTTAACTGCTGACAGCCCCATTAGCTGTCCTGCTGAATGGGTGGCGGTACACTCACAGCAGAGATAATACAGTGGGAGGGGGAGGTGTGGTGACACATAAAAGTTTACTACACATCCATGATATTTTAAAAGCAGATTTACAACATAAGAGGTGATAAGAGTCTGTATGAAAACTAATGCAGGGTTTAACAATAGACTGCCCACTGTCCTGCTGCCAGAAAGATGTTGATGAGGACTAGTAAAGCAGTGAGAAAGGGGCCCAGCTGGCACAGTGCCCATAATTCATATCCTGACTACTATCTCTCACCCGGTGACGCTGTTATCTCTCCTCTGCGATCATCCCACTCGCCACTTTCTTACATCTTTTTTAACAAATCAGTGTGTGTGCCAGCTCAGAGTTAGTCAGAGCGTAGTGTGGCATGTTTGTGGGCGATGCTACACTGAATTACAAAGCGAGCAAAAGCATCAGTTACCCATTAGTTGAAAAATGATGAATCGCTCTTCACGAGGCTTGTACCATTTGTCAGCAATAAGGTTCTCAGAGCTGGCTGAGTTTTTAAAGGCACCAACAGTTGCCACATGCTGATAATGCCAACAAATGTTCCCAGGAACACAGACAGAAGCTTGGGTGACTGTAAAATGATTAGTAGTTTAATAATATATCGTGTTTATGGAGCACTTTTCAAGATGCTCAAAGTGGCTTAATGTGACAAATTAATTAAAAAAACACTTCCATACTTGGGGTCACTTGAGGACAAGGGATTTATCTCCATCTGCTGTGGAAGACTGTGAGATGTGGTTGAAAGCTCCAGAAAAAGCTGCTACATAAACCTTTCGTTTCATTGGCTCGGTCATTCACACGGCTCAAACCAATGTGGATTAATCATCTGTCCCAACAGAAGCACATTGTTTGCCTCATTTCATCGTTTCACATGGACCTGGTGGACCAGTCCTCTTTGCCCTGCATATCTTCATCTGCACATATCTGCCTCTGGTTCAGCCAAAGCTTTCATGCACTCCACATCTGCAATCAGTGCAACCACTTTCACTTGTGCAGTTTGTAGTTCACCGGCTGATCTGGGGTAAAGCATCACAGGCAATCATCTGTAGTCATACAGTTACTTTTTTTATAATGCTATAAAGTTTAAAAGGTTGATTCATCCATCATAAATATATATATATATATATATATATATATATATATATATATATATATATATATATATATATATATATATATTTTTTTTTTTCACTGGCATCTGGTGGTATCTCTCCATGCAGATATAGTTTATCTCATGCCGAGATTTCTGCCTCAACCTCAATAAAATGGAGGTCAATGGAGTTTTTGATGTGGAGCTCTCAGTCTGAGACAATGTCCTTGTTCCTCTGTTTCTTGAAAAGAAAAAAATAGACTTTTTCAGCAGCTCTCTGCCCACCTTTGTGTTCATGTCTTTGCTTTTGTGTCCTTCTCTCTTTCTCTCTGTCCTTCCGTACAGCCTGGATAGGTGGATACAGATTCCAGGTCAGGGATGAGATTCACACACAAGCTTTATAAAAAGACTTTACCTTTGTGTTGTAGCAAGCACTTACTGTAAGTCCCCTCAGGGCTATCGGGGGCAGGATGAATGTACATCGTTTGACTACAACAACTACTATTCCCACAGCAGCAGTTGCAGCTATGGCTGTCTCTACCTGAACAGCCAAGGTAAGACCAAAGCCTGAGGTATACTATACTCTAATCAAGTAAAAGTATAGTATTTAGCCTTTGATAGCCGCTTTGACAGGGCAGCACCTCAGCTTCACACAGTAGAAGACACACAGCACAGTGAGTATAAAGAACTTACTGTTGGCAGGACGAGATATTCACCCTTTCCTAACACCTGCACGAGACTGATAACACACCCTCCATCAAAATCTATCACTATCTCTGGCTTTTGTCGTTGATCTTTGTTCCTTTTCAGACACAGTGTGTGTGTCCACTGCCAGTGTGAGCAGAGACAGCGTGTGGCTTGTGTAACACTGAGCAAGGTCTACAGGCATCAACAGCTGTGTCCCTCCCATGTGGGGACCATTTGCTGGAATAGATACATCTTTGTATGTGCACATTTTGTCACCTTGTTGTCTCTGATAAATACAGTAGATTCTTACATTGACCTGCAGTCTATTAATTAGTCAATACAAAATGAGAAATAAATAAAAAAATATTTAATTATTTTGTGTGTTGTGTTGTACTGAGACAATTTACTTCTTAAAGCCACAATATGAAAACAGCTTCATGAGGAAAAAAGACAATGTACAATTTAGCACCCTTTCATATTATTTTAGTAAAAAAATGTAAAGATACCAACAAATGTGGCATCATGTAACTTAACAACTTCAACTGAAAAAACTAAGAAATGTTACAAGATGTGGAAGCAATGAGACAAATATCTTTTTTTTTTTCATTTCTAAAAATACTAATATAACTAACACCACTGAGTTCAGTATCGGTATAGTGATAGAGGGTGTGTTTCCATTAACCTGCTTATCGCACAATTTGAAACTGCAAACTTAAAAACAAGTAATGGAAACAAGTGAACTTCGAAAAAACTCTCAAATGTCACAAAAGAATTTATTCGCTAACATGAGGTGGTTTTTGAGACTATTCCACAAAGCAATATTTAACAAAATTGAAATGGAAACACTTTTCTTTTTTTCTTTTTTTTTTTTGGCATTCAACTTGTGGTTCCAACCGAGAGACAGACTGCTGGAAATCTGACCCCAGCTTTATTCATCTGTGAATGGAAACACAGACCATGAGCTATTGTGTTTTATTGACTTTTCTAAAAAAAAAAAAAAAAAAAAAAAAAAATTGCTTCTATCTACAATCTGTAATGGAAACCCAGCTGGAGTTTATGGGACAAGAACAAAGCAGTTGTTTCAGTTCATGGACACGTGTGCTTGCAATTTTATGAGGCTGTTGATAATTGGGGCACTGTCACGTTCACAGAAGCTGATTTATTAACATTAGTCCTGTTAGATTATCAACTACTTTACAACCACAGCAGTTGTGATTGTGGAGTGTGGTCACTGTGTCTGCTCCGGTGTGTAAAATTTAACCGTGGGAGGAAAGGTGTTATCTACATACAGAAACTGAAACAGAGTCCACTGAACAAAAGCTGACACTTTGAAGACTGAAGAAAATAGCAACAGGAGTCACTGGGTTTGTATTTACATGAGCTTTTCAGATTTGAACCCCTTCAGACCTGAGGTTTGTCCACTTCCATTGACCCTCCTCTCATGAAGAAGCTCAGTTTTAATGTAAACTCATGTCTACTGTTGATCATTCACTTCATCATGTCCACTACAGTTTACGACCGTACACACTGAGAGGTCTACAACTGGTTGTTAAAAGGAAACTATTGGAGAAGTCTTTTTATATTCTTTTTACAGCTGACATGAGGTCAGTTCATGATATCAGAGTTTGTTGAATAATTCGGAGCAGATGTGGTTTTGTCTGCCATCTGGTTCAGAAGTTTAGTGACGTCATCAAGAGGCATCTCAAAAGTGCTACACATGGTTGTACGTGACCTGTATATTAGCCTTGCTGTATAATTTAAAAGCTTTTGTGGTAGAGGCAGTGACATGGGAAAGAACTATTCAAAATAAAAGTATTTTTATTGAATCAAATAAAAGAAACTGGAAGACATCATTGAATCACATGCATCAGGAAGTGGTTGGAAACAGAAAGAAAGCCAGATAAAGCTATTGAAGTATCTTTTTGACTAAATCTACTTTAAAATATGACGAAGTTATTTAAAAGTATTTCCAGTGTTCAAAAGAAACAAAGCAAAGCTAAACTTAAGTGGATGGGGCCAGCGTGGTGTATATGGAGCGTTACCATATACACCACAAGTGCAGACACAACAACCTCAACACACTCACACAACAAATAGATTATCCACTCATGCATCCGAGTGCCTTTAACACAGCAAACCATGAAGGAACCTCACCCTGGGTGACTGGCCTCCCCCATGGACTGGCACTTTAAACGCCCCATTAAATAAACTGAGGAACAAAAACTGCAAACAAGGTTCACAGAATGAACAAAATATACCAGTTTTTTAAAATGTTAAAAAATAAAAAATAAAAAATATTTTAAAATGCATGTAGGAAGCAGCATCTAAACATTTAAAACATGGTGAGCAATGAAACAAATCCAAACGTTGGCAAAAACAGCAGTAGGTGGGGACCCACAGTGTAGCACAGTATAATTACTATTGACACAATTACATATACCAGTGAGGATAAAATGGGACACGAGATTGACAGGCAGATTGGTGCAGCATCAGCAGTAATGTGGGCATTTTGCCAGACCACTGTGGTGAGGAGCTGAGCCGGAAGGCAAAGCTTTCAATTTACCAGTCGGTCTACAGTGTGATCCAACTGGGAGGAGGCCCTGTGTGTGGAAGTGGTAACTGTCACTGAAGAGAGCGACATCTGCACTATTTGGTTAAACTGCTGCCACCATGACCTGGATGGATGGATGGATGGATGGATGGATGGATATATACAACAAAACAATTTAGCAGAAGTCCAGGCCCTGCTTACCACCGTGGTATGAAAAGGGCTACAACAAGCAAGCCTCAGTGGAATGCCCACAGTTAGCAATCCCATCATAAAGCAGCTTTTTCCTGAACCAAACAAAGTGTCAGGCTACATAACTCTGCAGTATGAATGAGGAGACCTACAGCCATGGCACATGGCTGGAAGCCACAGAGTTAACAGGTGTCTTAAATGCCCCGGGGAGGCACCAATTTTCTATGGCTTCCAGGTTGAACAACATGTTACCACAAAACAGTGTGCAATGGTGTGGAATGGTGTGCAATGAGCTTTGAGGTACATTTTCTCTCATTCGGTGGGTGTGTTGGTGGTATTACCCAATCAGTACTCTTGCATAGCCAGACCTATCTCCACAGCACTGTGTCACCACTGGAGACTGGTCTGGCTGCAGCTGTTATCATTGTGCTATGGGGGAAAAAACGCTCTGGCTTGTTTGCAATTCTTTATTCGACTTACAATTGTCATTGGGCAGAGTTAAGCCCAGGATGCAGCGACCGTGCCCCTGCGAGAACTAACATTTGCACATTGGGAGGTGAGCATCATCATTAGTATGGTTAATTCCCTGCAAAGAAAACACCACAAAAAATAGCAAAGATGTGTGTCGTCTGCTTGATTGCACGAGCTAAATATTAATCAAAAAGGGCCATTTTCAGCATGAAGGTTGGTAGGTCAGAGGTTGCTGTTTTCTGTAGCGTTCAATGGCAGGCCTATACCCACAGTCTACATCCAGTGAATCAGACTACCCAGTCAGCAGCAATGTATATAGACCTGCTGTATTAATATGGCATTACACTTGCGGAACACACTTGTGGGTATTAAACACACCACGTTTTGTTTGGGGGGAACGTGCTGCTAATGTCCATTGATGTTCAACTCTGAGAAACTCCTGAGTTCTCCACCTGCAAGAAATCTTCAAATGGTGATGAATTTGGCCTGTTCATGTGAAACAATGAGAGATTTGGCAGGTTAGGCAGGGCTGTGCTGGATGCTCTGGATCAGGACTAAAGCAGTCCTGCAGTCAGGACCCCTCAGATCTAAACACCTTGCCTAAAGATCTGGTGCTGCAAAATTTGTGACAACTTTTAAATCACTTCTCCACATGTATTGTTTTTAAAAAAGCTTTTTATTATTGTTAGTGCACTGTTTTATCTAACATGTCTTATCTGTTTCAAAATAAAGTCAGAAAACTTTACAACCAACTTTACAACCTTCTTTAAATGCAGTAATAAGGCCAACTAGTGATATCAGTAACACAGATACGACTCATATAGTCATGTCTGGTGTGATATGGTGATAACACACTAATGTTAATGATGTTTTACTCCAGAGAGGCAGATCTGACAGCTCTCACTGAAACGTTAAATATAATTAAGACTTCAGTAAGGTATTTGTAATGGGATTATAAATTAACAGATTATAATTCATTAAGGTTGTTTAATGTTTTGTGTTAATGTGTTTACATTTTTTTAAATTTTTTTTATGAAAGCCATCACATACATTTTTCAATGAAGGTGAAAATTCAGGGAGGGCTATAATGCAATTTGATCAATTTGAAAAGGTTTAGTTTGACTGTCTCGAACAGGAATAAACACTGTTACGTGTGTAGAAAGCTGATTATTACCAGCAAAATTGGTCTATATTTATTGTTGTTGTTTTCCACCACGCTGACCTTCCCAGCCATGAGTACTCAGTAGTTAATGCTACATTATTACATGAGTACCTAGTACCCAGCGTGAGCCTTAAAACAGGTGTTTATTCCTGCAGTTTTAATGTAGAAATCATCACAACCTTCATAAAATCAAGGCTGTGAAGACAGCACATGACTTTTCTCCTAATTTACACATTCAGTCGGTTATCAGCCAACTGCAAATATAAAAGAAAGTCAAACCAAATAGTTTTATAGCCCGGAACTTCCACCGTCATTGAAAAATGAAAGGGATGGTTTTCATGTAAAAAGTCCACTAAACAACCTAAATAAATTACAGTCTGTTCATTTATAATTAATTACAAATACCTGTTGAAGTCTTTATTCTTTTTGTCTCATGTTTCAGTGAGACCTGTTCCTCTGGAGGAAAACATCATTTACATTAGTTTGTTATCACTTCATGACTTGTTATCTCTTCACGTGACTGTATCAGTCATGTCAGCAGTACTGATATCTCTATTTCTTTATTGGCTTTGTAAATTTACATTGGATTGTATTTGAGCAATGAAACACAAACATACTCACGTTTAGTTCAAAGTGCATTCACTCACGTGCTTCTCTGTACTCTAGTCTGTATATAAGGAGCAGAGCAGTCTCCTCATCATCACTGCAGCATCAGCTCATACCTGAACAGCTTCACCTCGCATCTACCTGACAGGTAAGACTCCCGCTCTCTCGGTCTCATTCCACAGTGGTAAATGTGACTTTCTGCTCTTTAACTGTTTTGACTGTCTCTGACTCCCACCAGACGTTCAGTCACTTCATCATTGCTCATCCTCCTCAACATCTTCATCATGAAGGCCCTCCTGCTCATCTCGGTTTTGCTCAGCTGTGTTCTGGCTGTCACAGCTCAAAAAAGTAAGATTCACTTTTCACACAATTCTCAGTCTTAAGTAACAGTAGTGCAGCTCCCTGTGTAATCAGAATCAGAAACACATTATTGATCCCTGCAAGGAAACTGCTTTGTTACAAGTGCACAATACGCAATTCAGAAAGACAAAGTAAATAATTAAAAACTACAATAAAATAGTAATTTAATATTATTAAAATAGTAAATTACATCAGAGACAGATGACATGAAGCATTTGTTCTGCTCTCAGGTGAAGTTGTTGAAGCCGCACCACAGGAGGTGAAGGGGGACGACCAGGGTAAGCCGCTCTCGCACGGAAAACAACTCCGACACGACAAAACATGAACTTTCTGAACAGACAGCAGCGCATCAGACTGTAACAGAGCTCCTGTTTTTGTTTTTTTCTTTCTCAGTGGTGGAAAATGAAGTTGGAGAGTTTGTTCCTGAAGGTAAAGAGCTGAAAGAATGATTCTCTACATCCTGCGTCATGTTACTAGAAGATTATTATAATGTTATTTTTTTTTTTTTTTTAGAGCCTGAGATGTTTTCTGCTGTTGAGATGGCTTCGTCAGCTGAAGGTTTATTGCCTTTCTATGAAACATTGAACACTGACTCTGTCCATACATTGATATGAAATCAAATCAGTCTCTTCTCTGCTCCTCTCCTCTGCAGGTCGTTTCTTCGTTTGTCCCACTGGTTGGATCCGATACAAGAATAGCTGCTATCTGTATGTGGCCACTGGCAGATCCTGGAGCAGTGCTGAGGTAATTTACTCAAAGAGCCAGTGCTGTTTTTAAACTTAATTTCTCTGCTGTTCATCTGAAAAATTGACATTCCCCATCATAACAATACTCATTCTACATTTTACATTAACCTAACATTTGCATGTTTTTGTGTGTGCCACCGTCAGGCCAACTGCAGAGGTCTGGGAGCCTCCTTGGCGTCTGTCGGTGATTTGTTTGATTACAGTTTCCTGCAGGAGCTGACCAGGAGGTCAGGAAATACTGTCGCCTGGATGGGAGGCTTCTATTTCCAGGTTATTTAACCATCACACATCTATCCATTAAACTACCCATAACAGATGATTCACCATGAAAATCTAATAAAAGTCTAATAAATGTCTGCTGCTTATTAAACTTCACCTGTCTTTTGTCCAGGCATGGAGGTGGGTGGACCAGCGCTCGTTTACATACAATTACTGGAGCTCACAGAATACAGTCAGCCGCTACCAGTGCATCCACCTCAATTCCAGGGGTAAGACAACACATTTCCATATGTACAGATAGCTCTTTACATGCTCTAATGATTACATTTATAAAGGTTTCATAAACCCAAGAATGGTCATCATCATGAGTAATACCAGGCTTGTGTATCTATAAATAATATTAATGAACACACGTGTTCTGTTGCAGCGGGCTGGTCCAATAACAACTGTGCTAACAGTTGGCCGTCCATCTGCATGAAGAGAAGCGATACCTGCTAAACGTGACGGCAGGGCGCAGCTGTGTGTACTGATCTGAATCATGATCTTTAGATTGTAATGGAGGGCACTTGCAGTGTGTCCATACACAGCCTTGCTTTGATTTTAGGAGAAAGAATCTGACTGTCCTATGACAGGAGTTCACTGAATTAATGCTGTGTGCATCAGCAGCGTCAGACTTGTTGATAGCTTCATGTTATACATAAAAAAAAAAAATTTAAAAAAAAGCTTATTTTTTTCTTGTTCCTTCAAAATCAGATTTGTAAAGAGGTGTTGTTGATCTATTGGTTTTTTACTTTTTACTTTATAAGTGAATAAAAAATAATGTTTGACATACTGTGTCGTTCTTGTGCCTTTCAGCAGTGTTAGCACGTGTTCTTCGCTAAACTCTTATAGAAATGTAGACAATAGAAAACTGATCCAAAATATCTTAAAAGAACATCCCTCTGTTTTTCTTCTGTCCAGTCAGCCCACTACTGAATGCAACTGATACTTTGCTTGCACTTTACCGATTGGATACATTTAGCACCATAGATGATAGTGTATCAAGATTTGGGCCATCTTCCCTCAATGTTGTTAAATCTGCTTGGGAACTCGCCCTTGGTATATCTTGGGCCAATGAAATCTGGTGCACTATTTTTAGTACATTTGGTGTCCATGTGCGCACAACACTCTTAACTGTTCTTTTTAGTCTTTGAATTTATATGTCCACGGTTAAATTGTCCAAAATGTGCCGTGAAATCAGCCCCACCTGTGATATACACAAGTGTATCGTTACTCCGTTTGTGAATCAGTTTTGGGACCGACAATCCTAAATCATTCAATAAGTTAATCTATCATTTACAACCGGCATTGTCCCCATGTCACCACTAGCTTTAAAACTGCTGTGGTTAAACTTTCCATTCTTTTCAAAAATACTGGAAAGAGTTGTGTGTCAGCAGCTTTCTGCCCACATACCTAACAGTACATTCTTTTAATCTTTTTCATCTGCCTTCAGGGCATGTCACTCCACTGAAACTCCACTTCTCTAACTCGATCTTAGTGAAACGTGATCATTGTATCCTCCTAGACCAACTGGAAAACCAATTTGCCATCTCTGGCCTGGCTCTAATGTGGGTGAAGTCAGACAAAATACTTATGTAGTATTACCTGGCACATTATCGTGAACCATGGAGTACCCCAGGGTTCTGTTCTTGGCCCTCTTCTTTCACCTGTTGACATAATTATATACAAACACTGAATTAATATCTTCTGCAATGCTGATGATACTCTGCTGTATCTGCCTGAAACAGCAGATGACGTCTTCTTTTCTGATGTGAAAAGCTGGATGTCACAAAAATTCCTGCTCCTAACTTCAGATAAAAGTGAGTTGCTGGTCATTGGCCCGGCCCGACAACAGTAACTGCTGATAAGTCAACAACTGACGAATTATGGAACAAACTGTGATGTTTTTTGTCTATAAAAGGAGGAAAGCATCTATACTTCACAACCCTGAAAAGAGTTTTCATATTACACCAGCAGAGTCATTTCAAAGAAAGACTTCATCTGAATCCATTTGATGCTATTTTATCTGTCAGATATTTGCTTTTCATTTCATCATGCTCATATCTGCTCACATCATCTGTCAGAAACAATAGGCAGCCCCAGTAATGTGAAAATCCAATTCAGCCAGAGAGCCACCTTGGCCCTGTGAAGCTGTGTGTCTCATTAACAGAGTCACAGTTGAAAGCCCTTACTTTTAAGCTGGTGATTCAGGAGGAGATTGTCAAAGCAGGGTCAAGGTTAAGGCAAAGTCTGATCGCTGCTGCAAATGAATCAAAATGCACCGGTGAGGGAAATGTGGAACAACTCTCATCTGATCAGTCTCAGCTGGTTGCCACTGGTTGAGTTTGGTTTGTCCAAAGGCCAAGTCAACACGAGGTACCATGCTGTTCCACACAAATATTTCTGTGAGTCATGAATAATTGATTCTGTATTGAGTCATAACTCAGACACTGAATAAGTCATTAAGAGGCTTAAATCATATCATGTCAACTAGACCCCACAGGAGTAACACTTCATACTATTAAATGATTAGGGACCTCGTAGATGCTGGTCATCCTCTGACTCCCCCTCCTGACCGTCTGTCCTGACTTTCATCATTGTAACATAGAGGATAACTTGTTAGCATTTTTCTCCTAACAGAGTAGAGAGAGTAGAGAAACTGAGAGTATTTCATTTAAGATAAAATAAGACTACATTAAAACCTAGTATATGGCTGGACTGCCTACGGTCAATCAGCAAAATTGAGGAAGCACTTAACAACTGTTCACATCTGATATTGTTGCACCATATTTGCTTTCTGCATAGTGTCAGCTGGTTTCAGCCCTTTATCTGTTTGATTCTCTCCTACTCTCTATGCTCACATACACTATTTTAATACAACCAAATTTCCAATAAAGCTATTCCCATTTATATGTTTTTTTTGTTTCTGTTGTCAAACAACGGAACAAGTTTGAATCTCATTGAGACTTCGGATTAACCAGCAGTTAATTCCAAGCCATGCATATAAATGCAGCATCATCCAACTAAATCACCAAACATATGAAGTAAATTAAAGATCTGATAGAACCTGTGTAACTCTATCAGTCAGTCACAGACATTCACATTTATGTGATTGGCAGAGGGTTGGGGGGAGGTTTAATGTAAATTCTAATAGTTCTGGGAGCGGGAGGTAGTCTGTATGTGGGGTCCAAGTGAGCAGCTATTTCAGGGAGTTCACAGCAAATTTACAAGGTTTTTGTTGTTTCGTTGTTGGCTGTAGTCCACAGTAGCCAGTGTCCTGCTCACTAACGCCCTGCCAGCAAAACCAGGTAACTTCCACTCATCTTCTTACTGAGGGAGGCTATCATTTGAAACAATTTTGTATTAGGTAAATATGTTAATAAGGAACCAAAAATAAACATGTCAACAAAAAACAAGAACATATAATCATAGCTGAGCTCAATCCCACTGAATTGGCTGTGTATCATAGTGTGACATATCATTACAGTAAAGCTGGAAGTATGCCTCTGCGAACCTAGAAACAGAAGGGTGTTATGGGTAACCATCGGTGGCAGAGGCTCACAGAGAAGCTGACACACACACTTTCTAAATGTCAACAAAACGTTGTGTGGACGTACACTTCAAGCAAGCTGGATGGTTGATTCAGGTCTGGTGCGAGGTGTGTTTAATTCAAATTTGTGGTCTGCCTGAGGTGGTGGAAGAATTTCTTGCAGTATATTACATATCATTTCTCCGCCTCTGATCATGAAATTTCATTTCCATTTTACAGCCAGAGTGTACCCTGTGCACATACATATAACCCCTGATACAGGTTCTGTCAATTTGGCTGAACCCCACAGCCAATGGCTTTGAATCCACTGACATTCCCTTTGCTCTATGGAGGGAGGAGGGTGCATTAATTATTTAACATACAGTTAAAGTAACAGGTAGGAACCTTCATATACAGTATTCCTTTATTTTTCTTTATCTTACCTCTGCAAGCTCACAGCTACATGTTTGAACTCATTTTCTTCCCAAAGCCAGAATGAAGGAGCTAGTCCTTAAATGAGGCTGCAGCCCACAACTCAACAGTTTAAAATCCTTCTTTCATCTTTCTGCTTCTCTTGTGTTTGGCAGATTTAATAAGGCAAATTAATACAAGTTGATGTCTAGCTTATTATGGTATCCCCGACATTCTGCACATGTATGCTTTTAATTTGTGTCATGTTTTTTTTTCTTTTTTCATTGACAGGCCTTTGGTCCCTCTGAAGGGACTGGTTAAAATGAATTTGTCAATGGGAAGCTGATTCCCCCTGTGCCCCAGAGTCACGAGCTTGTGAACTCTGAGGACTGATTTCAGGCCAAGGCTTTACTGATCTCCTGGCCTCTTTTGATAGGCCTTTAGCGCCACTAAATGCTCCCTCAGGGGGTGGGGCTGATGGGAAATAAAACTATTTTAAGGCCTATTGGCTGAAAACCTCCCAGCCGAAAGAGAAGCCAGGGACTATTTCCTTCACAATATGGAAGCTTTCAATAGCAAACCACTAACCTAAAAGAAGAGGAGGAAAGGGAGACGTTGGACTGAGATTGGGAGAAAGAGTTGGAAGCTGATGAAAGAAGTGGGAGAAGTGAAGTATGATAAATACATAAAACAGGCAATATCTGTTCAGTCTCTCTCTTTAAAATTGCATCTAATATGATTTTGGCTATCTGACATGACTGTGAGAAGAACAACTACATTACTGCATAAACTCATTTAATTAAAATAAAACACTACACAATTTCCCTTCAAGGGAAAATTATGCAATTGGTTACATAATTCAATGTGTAGTTATTGTAAAATAAATTTGCATACTAGTATGTATTTGCATGTTTACTAGTTCTGTTTGGTATGATGTATGTAAGATGACATCTGATCATTTACATGGAAAGAGAAGCCTAACTGGATCTCTGCACATGTGCATCCATAATCATGAAAACACGCAGCAGGCACAATAAAATGCATGGATTGCAAAGCTGCCTTTCTGTAGTGGAAGGCTTTTTGACCTTACCGAGTGTGTGTGTCTGTGTGTGCATGTGTGGCTTCATACATCCTCCTCACCTACAGACAACATCAGCACAACCAGCCAAGTGAGACTACATCAGCAAAAAAATTTGGATCATCCCAAATGAGAGCAATCCATCATAAATTTACCAGGAGCCAGGAGCGTGTCCATGTGAAAACGACGGCGACGACATGTACAGAACATTTTGCACAAATGCAAGAACAATGTAGGGAAAACTAAGGGTGTGAAGTTTATCTTCAACAGTGATGGCACAGATTTGGATCCTTTCTCACATTAGTTGTCACTGAAAAATACCAGCTGACTAAACCTATATACATAAATTGCCACTTTTGTTTAATTCTTTAAGTATATGTGACATTGGCAGTACACGTTCCCCCACACATGTAATATGATAATGCAAAGTAGTTGCACAAGCACACTTGTACAGCTTATTGCAGACACACACAGCTGCTCCTATATTTCTCACTCTATGTAAGTGGTTCCCATCTTTTCCGACACATGGCCAGCGGCAAAGGGATTAAAGATCATTTAATTTTAAGACATTAAAAAACACTGTACTGTTTTGTAAATGATTGGTCTGCCCACTTGCAATACCTTTACGGCCCACAGGTTGGAAACCACTGCTCTATATCTATGTTGTCAATCAAACACTCAGCATTAGTAGTGCACAAATGCTATGACACACACAAACACACATTTATTAATATTGTATATCATGCATTCCATTTTTCCAAACAATAAAACTGGAGAAGGTTGCTGAACTAGTTACTTATAGACGTTAGCTCTTCATAAGCAAGAGACAGTAAGTCAAAAAAAAAGAAGTTGAAGAGCATTAATTCACTGACCCTCATGGAAGTAGTACTTAATATCATAGTATAATGGAATGTCAGGCTAAAACTACGTTTTATGTGAAAAAATTGAATATCATAATGAATACCAGAAGAAGAACAGCAGGAACTGCAGGTATCCACAAATTCACATAAATAGAGATAATTTAATTGGAAATACCTAATTAATCACTTTATTACACCTCATATAAAAAGCAAACAACTCCTATGGTGACAAACACACTGGAGGGGTTGTGGCCGCACAGATGGAAGTCAAACACATATCTTCTGGAGTTGCCCGGTGATAAAGCCATGTTGGGACAGAGTGAACTCGGTACTGAGTGAGGTATTAGGATATACAATTTACCAGAAAGTGTTCAATTTTATACCTGGGAAATACAAGTAAACAGGTGCTGAAGGAAGATAATTACTTGGTCAAAATTCTTCTCCCAGCCGGTGGGAAGGCCATTACACGAAACTGTCTGGATATGGAGCCACCCACACATGGACAGCGGTTAGATACACAGGAAGCATTCGTGATGGAGTAAATGACTTATTCTCGTGAAAGAAGATTAGTTTAACAGCAAATGGTAAAATGGATTAAGTTTCAAAAATAAAATAAGCACTGGCAACATATGATTTTACTGACAATAATGTCAATGAGTGTGTAAGAGCTCTAATAAGCAAAATGTACTGTAAATAACTCTACTAGCTGTTAAATGTAACCGCCTCATTGCAGTTGTATCCTCTGATGTGATGTGTTTGTTTAGTTGTGTAATCAGTGTGTAATCATAAAGCCAATAAAGACTAAAGTGATAAAAAAGAAAGGAGACAATACAGTTGAGTAATTGTACTGACTAAATACCATGGCTCCGTCGCTCTGTGACTTTGAGATTATTGACTGTGTCTGACTGTGTGATGCAAGTAAGGCAGGTGGCACTGAAACCGTGAGACTGGCACATAGAAGGCAGGGATTGCGTCTGGTGGCAACATGCACTAACAGTTGCATGAAGCATTAACACATCTGCTCCTCTCTCTGTGAGGTGGGCGGGCCGGTCCTGACCGCTGACATGTTTCTGTGTGAAATAAAGTCAGACACTGAGAATAATGCAAAGGCACAATTTTCTACCTGTGAATGGTCATAATAATGAAGGTTCCTGAATGTTGTCAGTGTCAGAATTATATGAACTCAGCTGAATCTCATGCAGTTGAAAGTTATTTCTAAATCTTTGCGATGACATACTGTAAATGGGGTTGGCAAAAATTATTATCAACACCTCACCTCGAAAGTGACCACAGCTGCTGAGTCGAATCAGCGTCTCTCTGACAACAGTGTAAAAAAAGCTATTTAATCAGCTTAATAAGGTCGGATTTTACTTTGTGGCTGCAGTGTGTGTGACATTAGACTTAGTTAGGTGGACTTAATAAACATGAACTCCATCTACTGTTTGTCTACAGTAAATCATCAGCCATGCAGGTAAAATTTTTAACGGTTATTTCACACTAGCTTTTCAATTAATGGTTACTTTCATTATGAACTGATTTATGGATTATTTACTATTAATAATATTGTATATATGATGTCAGAAAACAAGAAAAATGCCAGTTATATTTTGTGTCCAAACCAAAAGATGTTCAATTTAACATCTCTCTGAAGTTTAAAGCCAAGCATGGATTACATTAGATTTACTGGGTGTTCCTAATAAAATGGAAAGTTTGCGTATGTCTAAGATGAATCAGGATCATCTACCACACCGGTCACACCTTCATTAGACACCTGGACAAAACGTTTGCTTCACACATGGCAGCAAATAACTACAGTAGCATATTTTGCAACAATCTGCGGTTACTGTTCCATTTCATTACAATAAACGTCTCTTTATTGATGAGAGTTATCAAAAAGCACGAGGAGAAAGAAGTCCTCCAGTTTGTGGTGTGGTTGGAAACGTCCTGAGGTGTGTATGTTTGTGAGGTCATTTTCACATATTCTCTTGTTGTTTTGTGTTGCAGGCAGCAGCGTTTGTTCGGATACTGAAGCAGGGCTTTTCTTGTCAGTGACCTGAATTGGCAGAGAGGACACAGATACATACTCCCTGGATGTGTGTGTGTGTGTGTGTGTGTGTGTGTGTGTGTGTGTGAGTGAGAGAGAGTTAATAGAGATGGGAGAGAAAAGCCGGGGTCTCTCTTACATCCATATAAATCTCTTCCAGCTCCACACTTCAAACAATCAGCAGTGCATTATGAGGTTTGAAATGGACACGACTGATTGATCCTCTCTCCTTCTATCCTTCAGGGTCCACTGCCAAAGAATATGTCTTCATCCCCTGCTATTAATCTAATCAGCCTTAATAAAAGCATCCATTACCGAGGCAGCGGCATCGACAGGCAGGAGGAGAATGTTTACCGATGAATAATCAAACGCAGGAAAACACTGATTGGTCTGCTCGTCCAAACAACCTCCAAACCTGCCACATTATCAAGCATGTATTCCTTATCAGTTTTCTGTCAGTCAAAGCGAACCTTCAGCCTGTAAGCCATCATCCACACATGAATACCACACATGAAATACCACACATGAATTCTCAACATACACACAAATACAGTATATTTCACATTTTAGATTTCGTAAAAAGGCAGTGGTGACTCACTTTCTAGGACTACATTCCCAGCAGAATCAACATGTTGTTATTAAAAACACAAACAGATGAGGAGGATAGCAGACTGCTTTGAAAGGCTAAAAACTGCCGTGGCTTGCAGGGTTTATTTTCACTTCCTCACCAGCTTAGATAACAGCTCAACAGCTTGGGGAACAGGTAATTCTGATGTAGTCATTCTCTGTTTTGCCTTTGATGAGTTACAGCACTGAGGCGAGGAGCATCTTAGTAAGTTTTCTCTGATACCTTCAGGAATGCAGCAAGGAAAAACTGGAGACTGGAGACACCACCTACGATGCCTTGAATTGTGAATACGCCACAGATGCTATTTCTTTTTTTTTTTTTTAAATACAAACACACTAAATAAGATGTAAACTTATAAAAGAAACATTCGAGAACCAGTAAAAATCTGTGTTTTGGGACTATCTTCAAGTTATTTGACGTTTCATTTTCCACATTTTTTCATTGCCAGAGATAATTTCTCTGGTCTTCCAGGATGCCTGTGGCCCAGCTCAGCTAGTACAACCATGCTCAGCCCGCTGCTCAAAAACCTGAAATATACAAGACTGCATGCAGACAGCATGACAGTGAGGGTGGTAACATGCTACGTCCAGAATTTGTTTGGTTTGACTTAAAACATGTCTGGAGCAGTAGGATCCAAGAGATTAGAGAGGTGGATTTATGACTGAAAGCCACTCGTTCGAATTTCCAGCTTACGGGGGAAAATGTGGGAGGAGAGAGCAAACGACTAACACTCTTACCTCCCTAAAATACCATCGATTCGGCCTTGATGAAGGAACCTTATCACTGGCTGCTGCAGTGGAGCTGCTTAAGGCCCGAGAGCAGAAGAGTGACAGTGTGCGGCCGTGCAGCATGTGTGTGAGTAAGTGTGTGCATGTCCAGACCAGTTATACAGGTTGAATTAATACATGACTGAAGTACAAATTTTACAGTTATCTTATGATTGTGTAGTAGCTGAATATTAGACAGATATTGTATTTTCTCGTGAAAGGCCCAGTGAAGCAGCAGTTAAAGCATCTTTGCTCTCTGTAATGGGATGTGTGAAGCTGAGTGAAATAGATGGAGTCATCATCTCAGAGAGATTTCATCAAGTCATGGTTTTGATTAGTTTGCTCATGGGGGAGCAGGTCTTTGGAGAATCACAGCAATGTGGAGCTGGAGAGGATGTTTGCCTTCCTCACCTGTGTTCTTACTGTAGATCAAGAGTTGAGGGACAAAGGGCATTTAGGCAGCAGATAAAAAATGCTAAAAGCTAGAGCTAAAAGAGTTGAGAGAACTGACAATACAACCTGCAGCGTAAATCAGTTCACTTTTGGATTCTATATCAACTTTGGATTAATTTCATATTTATGCTGGTGTGTTTTTCCATAACAAATTCAAAAACAAAGCATTTTGAATTCACTTCACCTGTGATTTGCACCTAATACGATTAAAGCAAAGCTTTGAAATCGGGATCTGGTGCGGGAGAAAATACTTACATAACCTGTGGCTCCCCTACTGAAACTAATCATAAATACTGATGCTTTTCTTTTACATTTATTTTGACATATACATGAGACAAAACTTGTCAAATCTATTTTTTTTAATCTAAGCTGAGTTGTATAAACCCAGCAGGGTGCAGTTCCACCTGGGAAGGAGTTAATATTTGACATGAAAGCTGTGCTAAGCAGATGGAAAACTTATAATGATGAGTTTAATTTTGAGACTACACCCTGATAACACAGATCAACGTATTCTGTGCACCTGTCATCAGGGTTGTATTTTCACTGCACATATACCAGCGGTGTCCTCGGTGGCTAAATCACAGTTGACCAGTAAAACTTTTAACTATTCTCATTATCACTGCTGGGCGCAGGTGCAGGAGCAGCAGTCAAGTAGATGTCTGTACACAGCGGCCTATTCACAGCCTTCTGCGTGATCATGGAGCCACTGAGGTGTTTGGTAATTAAGTGGAGGAGCTCTGAGGTCCCAGAGCTGGTCAGCATCAATCCTGACAGAAGCATGACACCCAGCAGCAGGAACAAGGGAGAGAAGGCCAGTTAGCAAAGACGGCCTCTTCCTGCTGCTTTTGCTCACTGCTCATCCCCCAAACCCCTGCCCAACCGTTCCGTCCTCCAGCTCCCCTTGGAATGAGCTGGGATTATGAGCTGTTCCTGCTGACTGGCTATGGTGGCTCAGTGTTGGTCTCTGGCAGTGACTGCATGTTTGCTGTGTGTGTGTGTGTGTGTGTGTGTGTGTCGTGTGAGAGAGCTTGAGTGTGTCTCTAAGCAACACACCCAAAATCATGAGAGCTGTGGCAGGGACCATGGAAACAAACACGGGTGTCACTGGTTACACATCACTTGATATAGCACACCTTATCGTCTCCATCAATCATCAGCATTCATAGGCAGCATTCATAGCGAGACACACACACACACACACACACACACACACACACACACACACACACACACACACACACACACACACACCCACCCCAGGTGGGTTCTTCCTTTGTTTTCTTTTCATATTCCTGATAAAAAAGATGATGGACAAGTGAAAATTGACTTATTTATAGTCAATAAAAGACTTCTTCAACTCATCTCTCAAACCACAGGCTCTAAACATATGGTACATCAAATACTAATCTAATCCAGCGGAAGAGCAATAAAAAATGGTTTTACTATATCTATTAAATATGTCACAGCTGAGTATGGGAAGGTACTGGATGAACAGTGATAGACACACTGGTAATTACTATGGCAATGACTATAAAGGCCTCCCCTAGAAAAAGTAATTGGAAAAAGTTCCTGTTGTGTTTCCGTAATCAGGGAGAAATATTCAGAGGCAGAGTGACAGCGGGGCGTATTGCTTACATTTTAGATTAATAAAATAAACCATATTGAACTATATGTGCTTCAAAACCCAAACTGTGCAGTGTGAAGTGGGTTTCTCAGGTGAAGTTATAAGTTAATTAAAGATGACAGCTTAAAGGTTCCCTCATGTGATTCATCTGGCTCATCCATTATACAGTGAGTCAGAATATGACTTGAGGATTCATCAGAGCCGTGTGATAACAACTGGCCGATGCGTTCAATGACGTTCAGCCCTCCTGCTCAACAGCCAGTCAGTCATGAAGACAAAATGGATTCAAGCAGACAAAGAAAACCCCTTATGGCAAAAAAAAAAAAAAAGAGAGAAGCCTGAAAGGGACAAAACAAACTTTTAACAGCCACAATAAAGATAAAGTCAAAAGAATAATGGCTGTCAAAAAATCTGCCATAGAGGGCTGTCAGTCAAAACAATCCATCAGTGACATGCAACGGAGAAAATGCTTCACTGCCGCCTTGTCACTCAGACACACACAATTCCTCAGAGGGAAAAACAAAGGGACAAAAAGAGTGAAGAAGCTGTTGATTCTGGGTTATGAGGGAAACTCACCATAACAGTGGAGCAGGTAGAAAGACCGGCCAAAGCTGCACATGTTCAGAATTTTACATGAAAGAGAAAATAAATAAGTTAAAACATGAACAAGACAAGTCTCGCTTATGTCTCTGTGCTTTAATTTTTAACTTCTTCAAACCTTCCTTAAGTAATAAGGATTGAAAGAAGGGCATTCCCAAACGTTTCAAGACTCCTTTGCTGCCTTTTGCTAGACTCAAATACAAAAAGGCTTTAATGAGTTGTGGGATTATATGTGAGTACTAACTTACTGTGTGTCTCATTACCTCCGTCAGATCACTGGATTCACATTGATTTCAATGTTAAAAAGGAGACACGGGCATCATTACAAACATCTCAGCCTGCTTTAGGGACGACTCAATGGAGGAGAGAGTCAATTAGGATACTCACGCTGCTTACACCTCATTTTAACATATGTCTGAACTTTGATGTGTCACATAATGACCTAAATTGATAAAAAGGCTCCTCGTGGACCAGTAAAGGTCCTCTTCTCCATCTAAGTGGGTGTCTGGGGAGAGGAGCTGTCCCTGTGATGAAGGCGTACGGTCAGAGATATTTATCTATACCCTCTCTCTTTGTTTCCCTCGTCTCCGCTCTGTCTTTCCCTCTCCCTTGCTGGTTTCCCTTTGAAGACATGAAGATGCTCTCTTCAAAGCCCCATGCTATTTGATTCAGAAAAGGCTGGAGCTTTTAAAGTCCGGCAATTATGACTCTCTCACTCTTGTGTCTGAAAGTGAACAGCAGGAAGTCTCTAAGAGGATCGAATAAACATGCATGCAAGTACATGACGGTTGCGTTATGTACATGCACTGAAAACATACACCACACACACACACACAAGTAGCGATGTTGTGTGCATCTCCTAGCGCTGCAAAACTTCTGCGAGTGCATCATTAGCATTTTCTGAAGCGTGCCAAGGTGCTGTTAGCAACCTGTTTTTTTTTCAGTAAGTGAATAAGTCACAATGTGTAATTGATGCATTGCCTTCAGCTATAAACTCAAAGTTTACTACAATTTTTATGTGCAACCCTTCAGTCCTAAACATACACCACACTGCTGCAGGGAAAGCCACAAGTGTCATGTCTACCCATCAAACTACTCCATCACTAAACACCAACCTCCCTGCATTAGTTGTGTTAATTCCAGCATTACTCTGCTACAGCATTTATTTTCTCCCTGCACTCTTTCCCCTAAATTACCGGTACTTTGAATTAAAACTACACAGCTTTACAAGCAAACTTGCTCAACTCAGTAAAGGGATTTGTATTTCTTTTTTTCATAACAAAGTTGCAAAGTGCTTGAGGAAAAAGTAGACAGAGACAAAAGATAAAATATATTAGACAGGTAAAAAAAAATAAGTGCACGACCTACAAAGTTAGAAAGTTATTAAATCAAGAAGAAAAAAAAAGCTGCAACAACAAAAGCAGGATCACCTTAAGTTTTCAGCCTTGACTTTGGAGCCACCTGAAGACCTCAAGATTCTCTCTGAGGACACAACTCATGGTGGCATTTTTAGTTTTCTGAATGAAACAGAATCTACAGATAGATAATCATTAGAAGACCAGTTTGATCAAAACTTTCAGATCAAGAACGTTTGAAAGTCATAGCTGTAAAAAGCTTGTTGCTCTGGATCTTATTTGATTAGATACAAGTTCAGGATGAGTCATCAAAACTATTTTTATATTTTAAAGAAAGAAAAAAACAAACACAGAGATTATAAAATTTAAAAAAACTGAAAAATGACTATTTTAACATGTGTGCTACACAAACCAAGAGGGACACAGGATCAGAGCTTGAAAATTTCATTTCTTCTTCCATGTTGGGCATGTAAAAAATCTAATGGTAGGTAAGTGAAAGGCACTCGAAAGAGAAAAACTGCAACTGGCGTACTGTGTGTGTCATTGCAGAGTTTTGGACCAGTTGGAGTTGAGAAGATTTGTTAAGGCAAACTGAAGAAAGCTCTTTGTCGATGCAAATTCGTGAAGTAATTTCTCGAAGTTACTCACTGAGAAATACATTTTATGTCTATTTTGTTATCCTGTCACAGATGAGTTGCACATAAATGTCAGCAGAGTGGTTTTCCTAATTTCACAGATTAAAGGCATGACAATCTGTTTATTTCTCCATCATTAATGTTGAGGTTTTCAATTATTTCTATGTGAATGACTTTAAAGAAGGTTTTCCCTGTGAAAATGGGAGCCTGCTTCATCAGAACCAATCAAACAAGATGTTCACAGGGAGAGCAAAGCAAAAGTATTTTATACTGAATGTGGTTGAAGTCACTGGGTCAGCAGACATCAGAAAGGTAAAATAAATTCTCAAGATAAATATTATCAAGTATCTGTACAAGTGTTGTGCAGAGAGAAAAAGACCCAACATTATCTTGTAATTTCATGTGACCAAGAAATCAGTTGTGATAACACGGTCAAATGCATGCACCAGATGAAAGCAGTGATTTGTCTTCACATGAAAGATAATAAAACGGGTAAAGAATACTCAAAGGATGTGTCAGAAAATGACATTATAGACATTACTACTGTAAACTAAAACATTTGTCAGTTATTATTAATGTTATTAGTTATATTAATGATATGCTACAATGATCAAAATCTGTTGGTTATTAGCTCTTCTCCCTCTTTGTGGTATTAGCTGTTGCATGATGATGCAGTGAAACACAAGGTTCTCTAGGGTTGGTGTGTTCAAGTGCAGCTGGGAGATCATGAGAGTTCTGATGTGAGATCTGATGGTCATGTTTATATGTTTCTATTTTACAGGTTAGATTTTCCAAGAGCCATCGTTGTCTGTGCAATATTCTTGGGCAGCTGACTGAACTCATGGATGTTAGAGCTTCCCACACACAAACCAAGGCTGAAACTAGTTAAAATAGTATAGTTGGTAAAAGTGGTAACTGCATTATCACCTACCAAAAACATAACTTGGACTGTGATGAATTAACTAAATGTCTGAAGAGTGTTTCAAGTCTGTGCAAGAATGGTTGCCACAACTAAAGGAACAGTGCAATGCAACTGTTTGATTTGTTATAGACTGGATGCAACATTGACAAATGCTTATAGCCCCTTAGCACAGAAATGTGGACTTTCAGACTAAATGCAAAACTAATATATCATCAATAGTGTAAAAGAGACCAAAAACATAAACAGGGAATATTTGGAAGGGTATCTAATACCGGAATCTTTGGAATGTACTGTGGATGCCTAATAGAGTAAATACCAACCGTATGTATAGTTAACAGCTTTATAACTAATAGAGAATGCTTCAAACCTATTGTCACACTCGCAGTTTCCTCTCAATCTCTCCACTCCAATACATACACATCAAGTGTTTTTATGAGCAGCTGTCAAACCCTAATTGTCTGAATTGCAAGCAGTCATCCAACACACGTTTCCTTGCACATACACTTGACAGTACGGTGTCTTCCCCACAGTGCTTGCTGAGTGATGAATGGCAATAAAGCATGAGCATAAAAGCAGAGTAAACACATATGACACACAGCAAACAAGAGATATACAGACTGATGCTAGAAGCCAAGTTAAAACACTGCAAAACAGCACGAAACACATTTTCTGTCAAGGGCCAGAATCCTGTAATGAATGTACATGCACATTTATCGTTCAGTGGCTGCTGATGTGATGTTGCAAGAGTCTAACTGTGCAGAGGAAGACCTTCTGTCTCTTAGTCCTCTTGCAGACACACTGAAACAAAAGACTGTTCAGTTTAACTTGTGCAGAAACATCAATTGTGCTTTTTGTGCAGTGATTCAGTTTTGTGTTTCTTGTGACCCTAACCCTTCGTCAGCAGGGAGGCTTGGTAAGGAGAAAAAACACTGTCCAACAGATGGAGGAACAAGGTTCAAGACATGATGTCAGCAAGCAGTTATATTGCTTCAGTGTCTGTGAGAAAGATAGTAAATCTATCACCTCCACAGAACTGGAAAAGTGAAATACGCATTTTCTTATGGGGCTTGTGATGTCTAACATGATCGAGGCTAGGAGCACATTCCTGACTGTCTTAAACATTTTGGGGGGATTTCTGTTGGGAAATACAGTTAAATCCTTAGTCATGCATTACACTAAACTGTGAGCTCAAAACAAATCAAATAGGGGCGTCTCAGTGGCTCACCTGGTAGAGTGCGTCATCCCCTCTCTCTCTCTCCCTGACTTTCCTGTCACTCTCTCACTGACCTATCCAATAAAGGCACCAAAAGGCCAAAAAAATAACTTAAAAAAAAAAACAAAAAAACAAAAACAAAACAAATCAAATCAAAAATCAAAAAGTTGTTATAACCGTGGTATCAATAAAGACTCTTAATAGACTCTGCATAGAAATTTCTCTGTGAAAAGCCTCCTTCACTTTGGTGTGATGTCGCTTTATCAAAGGTAAGAGCGACATTAATCATTTTTTATCAGGTGTCAGTGGATAAGGTGAGATACCCTGGAGAAGTGAAGTCATTTGGAGTATTCCCCATCTTCTGCTGTCAAACTTGAAGGTAACAATGTTGACTGATGTCGAAAGGATGTGCAAGACCTTGGGAAAAGTTACTTCAGCTTTGGTCTTCATCATGTTTCACGGTGAAACTTTACAAGGAAACATGGCAACACTACAGACTCAACGTCTATTTGATCCATTCACTACAGATGCAGTGTCTGTCTCCGGGTTTTCCAGTTCCCAGGAGTTTGTGAGGAAAGACAAAAACAGACAAGAGAAATGAGATCCTGCCTAAGATATTGATTCACTGCAATATGAGAGTCCATTGGAGGCCCATAGAGGAGCTAGAATACCAGGAGCTCCTACATATACATGATGGGTGGGGGCCTCAATAAGTAGCCTCGCAGCATCTCTGCCCAGTCATATAAAGCATATGAAAGATAGATCCATACATTTAGCAGACAACTCCATCATTTAGGCACCGTGGACTGCAGAGAGCGTAGCTATGTAATGGATCCGTCTCTCATCTAATGGCTCCTCTGCAATCCATTTACCAATGAAAGAATTTGCAGCTCTTTCATGAGACCAATTAACTCATTATCCTGCAACCAGTGAGATTTCACAAAGTACGCCCTGGTGCAAAGTTTCTTTGTGTAACCAGGAGAGATTACAGTTAGACAGATAATAGAGATGGACACTGTTATTTAGAAGGCATCAAAGAGCCTATCTGCATAAGATTTAGTCTAAACACACAAAATCTGGGGCTATTTTCTTCAGCGAAAATATCTTTTAATCTGTAGATACGCTTTTGAAAAGGGAAGAGTAATCTAACATTTGAGGAAAAAAAACACACTGGAGAAATTCCAGATAGGTCACAAAAGAGGAATGACTCCCTAGGAAATAGCCGAGTGCCCCAAGGGCCACAATATACCATAATATAATGACAAGGAGAGGGAGGATTTAAGCAGCCACATGTGGGGGTAAAGTAAAGGCATATTACAGCGAGTCTCTTGCTATACCAAGGCCTTTTCACAAATTGAACTCAAAATGCTTCACAGAAAAAACAGAAGCATTCAAGAGGCTTTAATTTTGTCTATTCTGATTATTTAACTCTGTTTCAACTCACAGAGCATTTTATCATTGCCAGTCAATTACAGCATGGGAACAGGAATCAAACAATTCAAAAAACCAGGGAAATCAATACCTTTTACAGACACCTGCATCACAAAATGAGAAAATGTCAACAGCTAATGTGAAGCAACCAGAGCTCTTATCTCGCCATGCCTCTCCATCCAAACAGCTCTGAATCTATTGCCACAGTAATTGCAGACGATGGGATATTGTGACTGGAGAGAGTGGAGGTGTATGTTGCCTTCAAAAGTTCTCTTTCAGTAAACCTCAAAAATGAAGAGAATATTTTTTAACCTTGCTGATAAAGTTAATATTTTTGCAACATTTGCTCATTATCTCTGTCTGATAGGAAACAGTTTCTATGTTGGTGTGAAAGAGGAAGAGAGAGCAAAGCCAGCTCTCTATTTAGCAGAACAGATGATTGTTTAGTCATGTTTAAGACAGATTATGCTGGGTTTTCTGAAAAGTGAGTTTAAATTAATGATGTCTTATTTTGCCTCAGTGAATGTGAAGAAATTTTAGAAGAAATTAAAGGATCTGCTTGATGATTTGGATTCTGGATTAAAGTCTGAGTAAAATTGAATAGATTTTTGTCTGCCACATTATACAGTACAGATCTGCTCTGCAAATTTCATGTCCTCTTCGCTGACATAAAAAAAAATTAGAAACCAAAGGGGAGAAATTTATCCATGAGAGCAGCCTGCTGCAGAACATTAGAGCCTTCAAACAACAACCACATTAGGTTGCAGCTGAAGCTTCTTTCTTGTCTAACTTTACTTGCAAAGAGCTGTCTCCTGTGGTGGGAGGCAACACCAATGTTAACTCTCGTCTCTATCATGTTTTTTCTTTTACTGAAGTTAGCATGCTAACCAGCTAGCCGCAGCCCGTCTCGTCACTTTCCGATAGCGACTCACTGTAGCCTCTAATCTGACCTGAAGAAGTAGCACTGCTCACCTTATGTCTTGTAAACCCAACGATGGCCGAAGCTCTTGTCAAGCAACAATCACCACCACCTGCTCCCGGCAAGAATTCATTTTCAGCAGGAGAGAAAACTTTCATACGTTCCTCCAAAGCTCCTACAAACACTTACACACCACCTCCAGCCAGATAAGATGAAATTGAGCTTAGATATTTTTTTGGCTTTGGCTTTGGCTTTGGCTTTGGCTTTGGCGGTGGCAGTGGCAGTGGCGGTGGCTGTTGTGGTGGTGGTTGTTGTTGTTGTTGTTGTTGTTGTTGTTGTTGCTGCTGTTGCTGCTGTTGTTGTTGTTGTTGTTGTTGTTAAAGTTATTATTATCACCATTTACATTTAAAAACAAATTGACATTATTTTTGACTGCAAAAATGGCCAACCAAGTGTGATTTCAGCAGGACTTTTTTTAATAGCATTCAGACATTCCTACAAAAAGCTGCCCCGTGGATCATCACCTTCAAATCAGACATGCAAACTCAATACCAACACCCTTTACTTCCTAATAGTCCTGCCACTTGATCCAGAACTCCCTTTTTGAACACACAGGCTTACTAATTGCCTGAGTTCCCTTTAAACCACAAAGATAGTGTTAGAGCAGCTGCCCAAGGTTTCCATCTCTCTTGCACGCTACATTGATAAACCAAGGTTGGACAGAAAGAGTGAGCGGCACTTTATGGTCCCTGAAGGCAACAGTGGTACACATGGTCACACAATAGTGTTCATCAGCAGAGACAGGCATGTCAGGGACTGTCACGTGTCATCACACTTGATGGAGAAACGCGACAGCCTGACCTGATGCTCTGCACAGAAGCTTCTACACAGTGAAAAAAGAAAGAAAAAAATACAACATGGGCGTAACCTCCAGATGGTCCATCAGAGAGTACCTGTCCATCCATCTCACCAGTCTATCATCATCAGGATGATATACCACCTGGATGCTGCATGAGCAGAAGTAAGAGTCATGAGGTATGGAGCTATGGTCAGCTGCTATATCTATTAAACCTGTCAGAATCAAGGTCATTGTTATTGTTTTAATGGTTGACCTTTCTTCTACTGGTGGGATGGTTGACTGGAGTTCTGACTGAAAGCTGAATGTCAGTGACAAGTGAGAGAAGACATTGATGGAGAGATGAGGAGATGAGAGCCAAGAATATCACAAGATTTAAAGGAAGAGTGAGTAGAGGGAGACAGTGGAGGGTGAGAAACTGAATTCTATTACTGTCCTCTATGTGGCCATTTTTAGTCACTAAACAATCAAACAGCATTTACTTTCTTTTATTTTTACTTACTTTTGTTCAGATAAAAGGGAAGAAGCAGCACTACTGAAAATTGGGTGTTTTGGGTTCATGGAATATGTATTTTAAGGCATTCCTGACTTGGAGTGAACAGAAAATCGTGCAAATACACCTTATTTATTGTGGCTGACTGACTCACTGTAGCAGAGAAAAACTGTGTCTGAAATTTTAAGTCTGAGAAAAGCAGTTATAAAATCTGTTACATAGTTTTATCAGATATACAAGGATTGAGAGAGACTGCATTCAGGTCAAAACAGTAATGAAGAAAGACATGGTGGGGGGGACTATGAGACAATATCAATGAAATAAATAAAAGCACACATAAAAAAGGCTATTTGAGTAAATGCATTATAAAGTTACTTTACAGTAGCTCTCTGTTCAGCTATTAAAAGAAAAAGATAAGTGACTGAATTAAGGTAAATATAATATAGCTCATAGCCTTGCCCTTGCAAGAACTGCGACTGGGCTGAGTTACATCTTTATTCTTAGTAAACTGACTGACTTGAAAAGTTGCAGTGACACAAAATTTTGGAAGCTGATGCTAATTGTGACAGGCTTAGTAAATATCCCCTTAAACCTTCACCTAATAGATCTACTGTACCTGCCATTGTGATGATCGCCTGCTCAGCCCCAGTCGATACTGTACCAGCACGCCAGCCCTTAAGAGTTAACCATCTAATCATTTGCTGCAGTGAGTTCAGATTAAATGAACAACCTCTCCTTATTATACAAGGACCTGAGGGGAAAGGAAACCCATACACTGTAGCAGGGGAATGTTAAAAGGCTGTTAACAAAGTGTCTGCTGTGTTGATACAAACATCGCAACGCTACAATACCCTGCGGCCCTTGTAATATATATGAACTGACACTTCAAAGAGACAACACTTGTTGTCACTGCCAAGTCGCCTGAGAGATTTGCCAATGAGGTGACAGTACACTTTGACCATTAACTATCAACTGTATGCAGGACAATGTAGTTGATTTTAATTACAACTCTTTTTATTGAGGGGTTTAATCAAAATGTGTTGGGAACCAGGCCAAATAAAAGTGTCTCATTGTTTTCCCTAAGATTAATTGCTACTAAATTAATAAACTTGCATTTTGCAGATAGGGGCTAACTGAGATAACGTTACTGCATAAATCTGTTTAATGTGTCATTATATCTGTACAATCTATTGTAAAGACTGTACATTTATCCAGTTTTATCTCTAAAACAATCAAACCATGATGAGAAAAAGTTATGAAAGATGGTACATACACTTTGTGTTCAGTATAGCAGCAAGATAAGAAAGTCTGTCAAAAAAAATATAAAGTTGTCACTTTGTGTGGGAAAAGATGAGAGAGAGCACGAGACAGAGTGAAGAGGAGGAGGTGGTGCACTTCTTGTGTCGGAGGAATTTAATTCCTTCACATTGTCAAGCGGATGATAACATTTTCTCAGCACAATGGATATTTGTTGTTCTAAAGGGTCAAGGTGAGATGGATGTACTGACAGAGAAAGCCGAACAAAGCAGGCAGGAACAGACCTTTGAATTAAAACCACTATACTTGTGAAAAGGATGGGAATTGAGAACTGGATCCAGTTGAGAACTGTTTCCAAATTGTCCAAACCATCAGAATTGTGTGCCCCCGAGCTTACTGATTCCTTTTATCGATGCCTGCCTGGGCCCTATCCATGCACTATGCAAGTTGCATAGCCCTACACAAATTATGCAAGGTTGTGTTAAAGCCGTGTACATGTTTGCAACTTTGATGAGAGGATGAAGCAGAACTATCCTTCTGGTCACAGAAAGAGAGAAAAAACTGTATGAGAGAGAACAGAAATCAGGTAAACATGTTCTCTCCTCTCCAGCTTTGGTGTCAGTTAATAACAGTAGGCTAAAGCTACGGTGCTAGTTTGCAGTGCATCTCTCTCTAACCTATCTAGGCAGCGTGTCTCTTGTTCTGTGTCTTACCAGCCACATCCAGGGCTGTTCTGGCAAAAAATATAACTATTTATTACGTTTGATAAATGCAACAGTGTTTATAAACCGCAGCTTGGAGAAGATAACCATGCAACACATGAACACACATCCATGTGCACATGTGCACCAGATTAAACTCGTGCTTTCCAGCAGCAGCCTCTGTGGAAACCAGTCCAGACAATACATGGTGCACATAAGTTAAAACAATGATCTTCTAGTCTCTCAGTCAGGGTTTAGCTACAACTCTGGACTAATACATTCACTTTTGATTAAATACTGAATTTAAACTGGGCATACTGGGCAATATGGATGCTCAGTAAATAAAATCCACCATGTATTTGCCAAGCCATAGTATAAATAGTATTTTATATTTGAATATTTCTAAATTGAAATCTGGCAGAGCCGATATGAATGAGACTGATGCAGCTGATAAAAGTAATAATAAAGCTGCAGTGACATCCTATTGACTTATGTTTACATTGTATGGCCAAAGCTAATTCAGGTGTGACTGTGTGGTTAAAAAACCGGTGTAGACCTACTTTTTCTCACACAGAAAATTGATTAGGAATCATGTAGGGAATCGATAAATAATCTGACCCAGGAGCAGAATCGATAATGGCATTAGTATCAATAAAATTTTATCAATTCCCATCCGTACTTGTGAAACATCAACATCCAAATACCGCCTCTGTAAGGTACTGCAATTTTCATCTTGTTTGATGGAAGCCATTCGAGAGCTGATGATGAATATTTCAAGAGAGTGGGTAGAGGATTCTTTATGAATGACCTTTACCTGATCATAGATTTCCTGTATCACAATATCAGAAAGAACCTGGGCTTTGAGCTTAAAAGTGGTTTTACATACCACAAAAAAAAAAAAAAAAAACGCAGTACAGAGGAAATGCAAATATGTTGGCTTACTCCCAACAGAGGAAGTCTCACTGTAATAATGAGAGGGGTGGAGAAAGACAAGTAGAGCCATGGGCCAAGAGCCGGCTGCCAAACAACAATAAAATGCACTTGTGTGTGATAGATCAAGCTGTGAGAGGAAGATGAAGGGCACGCCAGGGTCAGATAGAAAGAAATCCTCTGTGATCTCTCCCATCTTTCACAAAGACCGTCTGTGGTGTTACAGGAGACACTGAGGGGAGACAGATGGCACAGAGGGAAGATACGATACACAAAAACACAGAGACAAAAACAAAGAAACAGTGAGCGACAGAACTAGACATGGATGCATCATGCAACAGCGGGCACAGACATGTAAAAGGTCCCCCTTTTACATGTCTGTGCACAGGGACCCTTATCGACTCAGAGCAAGGCCCCCACACTGAGAGACGCACAGAAAAACTACTACTTGTTCTGTTTTCATTTGTGTTCATTTTACATCTTTTTGCGCTCGTCTTTTGGCATCTCTTTGTTGTAGCTTTGAGTCTCTTTGACATCATTTTGTTTCTTTTTGTGGTCATTTTGCGTCTCCGTGTACTCTCCTTGTTGTTGTTTTGTGTCTCTTTGTGGCTATTTTGCTTGTCTTTTTTGTCATTTTGCATCTGTGCTGACATCTTGCTTGTCTTGGTATTTGTTTTGGGATGTTTTTGTAGTCATTTGTGTCTCCTCGTCGTTGTTCTGCATTACTTTGTTGACAATTTTGTGTCTATTTGAGGTCATAGCATTTCCCTGTAATCTTTTTGCATCTCTTTTTAGTTGTTTTGTGCGACTTTGTAGTCATTTCCAACAAGAAATGTTAAGAGTGACTTCAAACTCAGGCTCTGACCCTCTGGGCCCCTGAGCCTGTGCTTGGTAGGCCTCTTCAGTAATCTATCCTTGGAACCTGAGGGTCTTACTAGACATCTGGGAGATGGCTGGTTGACCTCTGGAGCTTCTGCACTGCATGGCTGGCTGAACACACTGGATCCCACTGCTGAACCAATTGAGAGAGGAGCTTGGGGTGGTGGGAAGGGGTGAGGTGTGTCGAGGTGGGGTGGGGAAGCTCGGCGGTTTAGGTGTGAACTGAGCTTTTCTCACATTTATCATGGTCAGGTGGAACGCTGAATGAACCTGAGCAGCCACCCATCCCTGCTCTTTACCACAGCTTAAAGATGATGGAACACCAGAAACCACCGGGGCTTCAGGAGAACACTGAAGGACGATACAGATTACTAGAGAAACAGTGCAGAGATTCGAGAGGGAATGTAGTTCAGACTAGCACAAGCACACCTTTGCTTACGGCTAAAGCTCACCGGCTTTTGCTCCCTCCTAAGAATCAATTAAAGAGGAGATTTACCAAACCTTACAGGAGTGTGACGACTGATGAGTATTTAAAAATCTCTCTGTCTCTCTGTGTGTCTCCTCTGCTATGGATCAATAACTCTTTTATACTGTCTATAATTGAATTGCAGGGGGCCTGAGGTGATTTAGTTGGCTTTAATTTCCTTGTTCGTTATGAATACAAATATAAGCCCAAGGATATCAGATCTCCATTTATCTATAAACACACAAAAACACATGCACACATTCCTTCCTCTATTTGTTGAGTAATACACAACATTTAATCATCCTACCCATCTGAATGTGCTTATTATCAGTAAATCTGCTGATTAATATCTCATTGAATCAATGAATTGTATGATTAATAAAATGACAGAAAATACAAACAAATGTTGCAACAGTCAAAAACCTGCAGAGACTCAGTATACTATTATAGAAAATGAAGGAAATTAACAAATCTTTACATTTGTGAGGATGTGGCCAGTAAATATTTTGCATTTTATCTTGAAAAATGATCAAATTTCACTTGTAAAATGCCACTGAATCTTCATGACTATAAATCAAGCCATTTCTTGACAATCTGCCTTTACTAAGGCCCAAAAAGACTAATAGGCTATAACAATTTCCTATCTCTCCTTCTTTTGTCAGGCACCTGGACACTTTACCATCAGAGAAAGGCTAAATTACAGGGGGACTGAGGGGAAAGTGGCAACTGCATGGTAAAATGAGGAGGAAAGAGCAAAAGGAGTGCAGGACCTTTTTAAAAGCCCCTCTGTGACAGCCAAGGAAAGGCTGCAGCTCTGAGTCATTAAATGTGACTGAAGTTGTAGAGAGCGACTGGAAAAAAAAAAAAGAGAGTAGACATGAGGACAGAAAGAGAAGGTTTCTTGGTGGGGGGTTGCTGCAACATAAGGAGAGGGGTGTCGCTTTGGAAATGGAAGATCAAGTGGGTGATGTTGGGAAAACAAAAAAGCAATGAAAATAATGCCAAGGAAATACAGTCGATCTAAACACAGTTTCCACTGGAACACTGAAAACCAAACCTTTATCCTGGTCTTATTAAATGAGTAAAATAAAAAAGGCAAATAACATAAATGAGAATAAAGGCTTGGATGATCATTATTTTCCCAAAACCTTCATAAAACAGTTTGGGAACTAATGGTTCAGTGCAGGCATCTCAAACGTTATTGTTCTTCCCATATATGTAGGGAAAAAAGTTTTTAAAAGATTAAAATAAGAAGTAAATAAAATATATATATAAAGAATATAAAGAATAACACAGTGAATAAGTTCAGTCATCAAATACAAACCGCAGATTTCTTTTCACCTACATAATTACTGATGTGCCTATAAACACACACACACACACACACACACACACACACACACACACACACAAAAGCATTGTCAAAAATACAATAGAGGAGCAACCAACGAAAACTCACATTGTTATTATGTTTTCATAACTTTATTAAACAAGAATAATTGCAGTCTGATTTCCTGCTGGACACTGTGTGACTAGTTTTTCACACATCAGCGGGGCACGGTAAAAGCAGCTTCATACCCTGCTTGGGAGTTAAAGTTTTGCAGCCTGTCACCTGTAGCTGCTTTTCTTGGTCAATTACTCCTAAAAAATTTTTTAATGACAATGTCGTATTTCTAGCCACATTTTTTGATGAACTGTCGCTGTCAGCGGTGACCTCTGTGACACAAACACGGTGACCACTTCACAGTTAAAGCCAGCAGATTCTGAATGCTTTTAACATGAAGCAGCAGCAGCAGTGGGAGCTGTTAGAGAGTGAAATCCAGCATTGGAATAATGATGAAAACTACGATAACAGAGAGGTATTTACTTAATTTAAATAATTAAATGGCTTTCCCTGAAAAAATGCAGATCATAAATAGTATCAAAAACAGGATTTAATTTAATTATTGTGTTTTGCTGCATGAATAAAATCCGTTTTCTATACCTTTACAACCTACTGGAGTAGTCTGCCCTACAGTTAAAGTCAAACAAGTGCTACCATCACAGAGGTCAACATTCACATTATGTATAGTATATAATATGCATTTCAGAGTATGTATTCATGCAAAGAAAGAACTCGTGTTCTGCGATGGAAACAAATAACAGCTTTTTATCAGGCTTCACAAACAGCAAAGTCTCAGGAGTTTTTGACTTCTGCAACATCAAAAATATTTCACCTCATTGATTCTTCAATCATTCAGTCCTTGTCGAATTTTCAGTCACGGACGATGAGACTGGCAAACAGCGCAAATGAATAATTCAACAGTTGAAGCAGCTTATCAGAGAAACTAACTCCTCTGGTGTTTGGAGGCCACAGTGGTGTAAATCCAACAGTCACCACATGCTTAATGAATAAGAGTGTAGATAAAATAGCTCAACAGCCTTTACATTTGGAAATAAGCTGTCTGATCCTTTAAATCTCCGGGCACCACTCAGGGTTCAAGAACATGTCCAGTTTGTCTTCAATGCAGCAGCGATACAATTCACAAAACATTCAGCTCTCAAAGAGTTTCCTCACACTTTGATAGATTTTAAATATTCCCCCGACACCAAATATATTCCTCTATCAACAGTCTGTTCCTATGGGGAACAATCAGTTGAGAATCCAGTATTATTTTCTATTTTAGTTTCAAAGTGTCACTTGATGATCTTCAAATAACGTCTCAGCTTTATCCACTCCTCCTTAAATGAGTTTACAAAGCCTAAAAATCTACATCCACGCTCCGAGTTACTAGAGAAGAAGATGAGAAATGTTATGGGTAGAGAAAATATGTCATGTTACAGTGAAGAATCTAATGGCATGAATTGCCTCAAACAGGATGTACTTTGAATTGACTTGCAACTCAGGTTCAGTGTTTCTACTTTGTTAGGCAATTCTGATGAAAGGGTAAAGTAGTATCTCCGCTCCCTCTTTCCAATGCTAAAAGCACTGCTTTTAACAAGGGGTGCGGAAAAAAAAAAAAAAAAAAAGCTTTTAATCTGTGAACACCCTGATTAGGATGAAGTTGTCCTTGCAAGCTTTTGAGCGTTTCAAAGTCACCCCATCGAGGAGGGGAATCTAAAGCTGAGTGTCTGGGGAGCAGAAACACTGGAGGGAGAGGACTCTCATTTGGCTTCGGTTCTCCTATGGCAGCCATGTTCCTGAGGCTGATGGATGAAGGGAAAAACTCATCTCATGACTAATTATTTATCTTCCCTCCAGAACTGTTGTGTCTGGGGGTTGGAAATAACACAACCCTCTGCTCTGACCAAGTAGTAAACAAACTAGAGTGATGGAGGTGACTGAGTCTCCTCTTTTTTCCCCACAACACAACAGAGCCCACAGACAAAATCAGGCAGGTTATATATCCACCTTCCTAAGGATTTCCTAAATAACTTCTGTTAGATTAAACACAGTAGTGTTTTATAATGGGTGGTTTTATGATTTGTATTTTTTAACTTCATCATTGGTGCCACCTTTTAAAGAATTCAGCTTTGAAAGAATAAGGAATTGTAACTGATTTGAATTATTCAATGAAACCCATATAGCTCAATCCTAAACTTGACTTGAGATTTGTTGTTGTGATGATGTTACTGTGAGGGAGTTCAAGGTTTAATAACAAGCAAAAACCTTCCATCTATCCAAAACAGCCAAGATTATCAGTTCAGCACGGTTCACTTCTTTCCTCTGTTTTGTGTTATTGAAGAGAACAATACCCCTGTTTGGAGAACACAAAAGGGCACCGCTCCCCACAGTGTATGAACACCCCCTACTGGAGTGTAAGGCACGGCCTGTTGCATTGTCAATTCACAAAGGTCATGTGTTCAATTTTTTCTCCACATTTGAATGGTAGTGCAGATCTCAAGTGACAGCTCTACTGCCAATACTATCAACCAGACCACTCAGCAGGTCAGGCGGAGTGGTCAAAGCCAGTCAAGCTCTCTGAAAATCATTTCTTTATGCACTTTGCTTTGTGCTCATGGCCATTCTCAAAAGTCTTACTTCAAAATATTGCCATAAAGTCAGGGGTACAGTATTATCTACAGCATCACTGTATGATGTAGCATTAAGGGCCTATTTGTAAGTTTTCTCTGCTATCGGACATTGTTATCTTGTCGGGAGCAGCTGGTGGTGATGACAAGAGGTTATAGTACATCCTCTGAGCAGAGCTTCTTTTTCAGGGCAGCCTGGACGCTACAGTGACTCGGTATCGGAACGTGATGAGATAGTTTGCCCCCAATAAATCTTGTTGGGTAAAGAAATGAAGTTTGATGCTGAACTCACATTTCCTCTAGACTGATAAGTAAACAGCTGTTAATGCTAACATTTGCTATGTAGCAATAGCAAAACTTACAGTTATTTTAAAGGATAGCCTCAGATACCTTTTTTAATCTTATCACAATGACTGAGAGCCAGTGTATACTAAAATCAGCTGCTCTGTTCATTCCACCTGTCCGCACTGGCCAGGTAGCCACACCTATTTTGAATGACTGCATTGTAACAAATGGGGGACAATCTCCACAGTTCAAGGTCGGTGCTAAAATGCATTTTGAAGTTAACATGTTTCATCCTGGCAGCTGCATGTGGGTTTGTTGACAGGACAAACAAGCAACACACGACTATCTGAACTTAGACATCAGTCAATTAGCTCCCGCTCAACTTGTGAATGCATTTTTGCACTTGAGGTATCACTTCACAGCTAGAATGGAGAAGAGGATTGATTAGAGGCATCAATAACTAAAATGTCATGTGAGCTTTGCATGGATATATACTTAAAAAAATGTTGACTCTACAGTCTCCCTTAATTTAAAGGACTACAACCTCACCTCAACATGTGGAAAGTGGTGTCCACATACATTTGGCCGTGCATCTTAAAATAATAATAATAATACTATAATGTTGTTTAGTTAATAGTGATATTCTCTAACTACTCAATGTAACCTGTAGTCCACCATTCAGAATATATGACAGTGTTTCTCTTGGCTTACAGAATGTGCTGAGACCAGGCTTTACTGTAGACTTACACTCAGCTTAAAGCTGAGCAGACACCTAGGAGGAGGCATCCAATTCTAGTAGAGGGAGGTCTGTGTCCTCCAGCACTTTGAGCTCCTCCAATATCTTATTCATGTATCCAAGGTGAGAGGAGAGAAGAGCAGCTACAAGTGAGAGCCCAAAGGGTCAAAGAACAGGGAGAAGGGGGAAAGAAGACACTGGTGGTGGAGAGATGGAAGGGGTGAGAAAAAAAAAATGAGACGAGAAAAGCCTTCACTCCCTCTCATCATTTGATGAACCTATCATCCTGCAAAGAAGAAGGGCTCAGGTCTTGGAGCTCCACACAGACCTGGATCAAAGGCAATGCCCGTCTGATCCAAATGCTGTTTGAATGTTTCATGGTAGCCACGGCATCGAGGTGAGACTTGAATAAGACGTGGCTCAAGAGAGCTCTGATCAGAGGTGGTCTGTCATTTTCAGATGAGAACGTCATATAGAGGAGCCTTTTTTTTCCTCTCAGCATATAACCTGTATATTCACATATTTCAAAATACTGAGAAAATATATATCTAATTGGATTTTCAAAGTCCCATTCCTTTTACATTATGTCTTGATATCATCAGTCACTGATTTCATTAACGGCTGCTGAGGCTGCTCCAGCTACTCACATTTACACAGTAAAGCTACAGCAAACACTTCACTGTTGAATAATGGAGCACTCAAATACTGAAGTATGATGCATACAGCATATACCCACATATTTACACACACACAGCCACTGTAACCGACATACCAAACTGCATTAATTAATCTCACTGAAAGGTTAAGCACACTGTATCACTCACATCTTTTTCATTTTATCAATCACCGACCCATTCTTCATATGTTCACACCCACATGTGCATTCAATCACACATGAATGCACAGAAACCTACACACAAACCCAGATCCTTCCAGCTCTAACAACGGCCTCCAAGGATGCAGAGAAGCTGTTGTTTTCAAAGCCTTGTTTCCTCAGGGGAGAAAGCACAGGATGAGTGTACATGCAAATATCATCACTAAGCACTCTCATGTCATGCAAATGCACATACATGTGTGCAGCATGTTGCTCTGTCTCAGGTCTTTCATTTCATTTGTGCTTCATACTGTACATGGAAAGGATTTCTGAAGCACTAACACAGTAAATGCATTAACAAGCAAAAAATAACTTGAGTACTACACACTGAAAAGAAATCACTGCTCATATAACTGTGTACAAGATTTGAAGTCAAGCCTGGGAACATGTCTTATGTTTCTAAGCTGTAATGGATGTGGAAAACTGATGTGGGCCACTTGTGAACTGAGCCTGTAATGGGTTAACTTGCTCCATTTATATAAGGGAGTGGGTGGGGACTAGCACTCTGACATCACTGCAGAAAGAGAAACTAAAAAAAGAGGAACAGAGACGCATGCTTGGACTTTCTTTTACAAGTTTGAAAGTTTAAGAAAGCCTTCATAGACCAGGTAAAGTTACATTATTTCAAGTTTGCAGTCCTGTCTTTTATGTAAACTAGCGTATTTCTGTAATTTAACACAGACAACTATGTATCTAGACTGAAATTACACCGCTTTAACTTTAACATCATTTCTCCTTATGTTTTCTAGTCATGGCTTGTTCCAGAAGTCTAATAGTTGAAGAGAATTTTCAATGTTCCATCTGCCTGAGTGTGTTCACTAAACCTGTGTCGATTCCCTGTGGGCACAACTTCTGTTTTGAGTGTATCTCAAATTACTGGGACACTACAAAAACATTCCCATGTCCACTGTGTAAAGAGGAGTTCCTCACAAAACCAATGCTTCGGGTTAACACGGTCATTGCTGAGATGGCTGCAAAGTTAAAAAGCAAAGTTCAAGAAAAATCTACCGGTATCTCTGAACAAGCAGGAAATGGAAATGTATTTTGCACTATGTGTACAGGGGCGAGGGCTGCAGCCCTGAAGTCCTGTTTAGTTTGTTTCATGTCTTTATGTGAAGAACATCTGAAGCCTCATCAGACAATTTTGGCCTTGAAGAAGCACAAGCTGATCAACCCAGTAGAGAACCTGGAGAACAGGATATGCGAGACGCATGAAGAGCCTTTGGAGCTGTTTTGCAAGGTGGATCACATGTTTGTGTGTGGGGCCTGTAAAGACACTGACCATAAAAACCATAAGATCGTGACTCTGGAGGAGGAAGCTGAAATGAGAAAAACCCAGCTGGGAAACGAAAAGACACACGCAGATGAGATGATCCAGTCACGTCAGCAGAAAATTCAAGAGATTCAAAAGTCAATGGATGCCAGCAGAAATAATGCAGCAAAGGCACTGTCATGCAGCTTGCATGTGACAACTGCTCTGGCAGACTACATTAAGAGGAGCCAAGCTGAGCTGACTAAGGTAATTGAGGCAAAGCAGAAAAAGACAAGAACAGAGGCAGAAAGATTCATTCAAGAACTGGAGGGAGAAATTATGCAAATAAAGCAGAAAAACGTGGAGCTTAATCAGGTCTCACTTGCCAATGACCCCCTCATTTTCCTTGAGAATTTCCTTTCTCTTACCATCTCGCAGCCCCAGGTTAAGGACTGGTCTGATGTGACTCTTACCAGTGACCAGTTTGAAGTGCAGGGAGCCCTGGCCAAGCTGGAGACAACGGTCATGAGAGAAGTAAGTATGCTGTGTGATCCTGACTTGAAAGAAAAGCAGCAGCATGCTGTAGATGTAACTCTGGATCCTGACACAGCACACCCCCAGCTCGCCGTTTCTGCAGATGGGAAACAAGTCACACATGGAGGCAGAAAGAGGAATGTCCCAAACAAACGGGAGCGGTTTGACCACGTCCTTAACGTCATGGCAAAGGAGGGTTTCTCCTCAGGAAAATTCTACTATGAGGTCCAGGTTAAAGACAAACCACAATGGGACTTAGGAGTCGTGAACGAATCCATCAACAGAAAGGGAGATATTCGACTTAGCCCCAAGAATGGCTACTGGACTATTTGGCTGAGGAAGGGACATGAGTTTACAGCCAACACAGGCCCTGCCATTAACCTCCCTGTGAGGGAGGTGCCTCAGAAGGTCGGCGTGTTCGTTGATTATGAGCAGGGTCAAGTTTCTTTCTATGATGTGGACACCAAGGCTAACATCTTCTCTTTCACTGGATGCAACTTCACCGAGAAGCTCTTCCCTTTCTTCAGCCCCTGTGCAAATGACGACGGCAAAAATTCAGCCCCCTTGATCATTGCTCCTGTCAAATACAACAACTGAGTGTTTTTTTTTCTTCTTCTTTTGCTTTTTTGTTTGTGGGTTTGGGAAAGTGAAAGAGAGAGAGAAAGATCACAATAGTAGAATTTTGACATGTTTTTATCTGTGAAACTCCAGTGTGTCATTCTGGTTGTCCCATCCATCAGCGCCAGTGCTGTGTGTCACTATGTGTTGTCTGTCACGCAGACAGCTGTAGATCTCCAACAGAGTCTGCATGCAGCCATCAAGACATTCACCACACACACACACACACACACACACACACACACACACACACACACACACACACACACACACACACACACACACACACACTTCTGAGACACACTGATATAGCCGTACATCTACCTGGTTTACAAAAAAGAAATCTTTATGTACTGACCGTTAATTCTGATATGTTACAGCTGCTCTTTCCTGCCAGCATGGCCTTACAAATACCAGACACATTTATACAAGCAGGTCAAATAGTATTAACAGATGATTCAGAGCGTTTGTTTTCTGCTGCTTTTCAGTGCCACATATCAGAACTGTTTACTGATAAAATGATTTGTGGGCTTAAAAGACTCATGTTATTCAGTTTTTCTAATGTGGCTCTGGATAATAACTGTTTTCTACACAAACGAATGTGTTCAGTTAAAAGGTTGGTTATTAAATTGATCGCTCACAACACTGGAGCCTGACTGCCACAAAATACCCTGTCTTCTAATTAAAATTAGCCAAACCTGCAAGTAGCAGGCTAATTCAAATGCAGCATATCTGCCTGATTAGGGGAGAGTCAAGTTACTTTTTATTGAGCAGAGCCAATTAAAGTCTGTTTTATTCTTGTTTAGAGTTGTGTATCTTTATTGTCATGATGCAAATCTTTTGAGTGTTTGTCTCTTAAATTAATTTCATCTGGACATCAAGTAGCCAAAGAGGTTTAGGAGACAGGACTACTAAAGCTGGTCAGACTGGCCCACTGCATGTTGAAACATTTAGATGTAAGGAGCTTGTGAGTGGCTGTATCTTAATAGTTACGTGATATTTTATCTCGATAATCATGCATTTCTGACGTTATTAAATTAGATCAAGACAACCTTATAATCTGTTAATTAAAGTTAGCATGGAAAAAAAACTGGAATTACAAGGTTTTAAATAAGAGCAGTGATACATCACATACACATGCTTTACAGCTGCTGACAGGCTATATTAGGGCTGAAGCAAAAAGTATGTGAAAGTTAGTCTACAGCAATTTTGACAAATATCACTTGAGTAACTTAAGAGAAGAAAATGATAACCATGGTTAAATGTGAAAATGTGTTCTTTGTTATCTGACACTGTCACTGTCACAATACCTTTGACTGTTGGACTTTTGGTATGACAAAAAAAAAAAGAATTTGAGCTCACAGTACTTTGAGCTCAGAGAAATTGTGATTGGCATTTTCTATTTTTTCTGACATAAAGAAATTAAATATTAAACAAATGAATGATGAAAATGTTGCTCTAGTCTGTGTACAGTACTGTGTTTGATTGGATCCTGTGGGATACTGCTGTGTGTTGAATTGACTGAGTGTATGAACTGTCCACTCTCTGATGTTTGCCTGAATGTCACTAAAAAAAAACATAAAGGTCATTTAGAAAGTTGCAAAAAAGTAATTTTCTGTCTTCTTTCTCACAATAATCTAAAAAATCCTGCCCCCAGAGAGAGACATGGAAAACTGAATTACTTCAATATGCAATTAAAGTGCCACTTTAATGTCATTTTGCAGAATGTAAACACACATGAGAGTCTTTTGACAGCCTGAGATTCCCACAACATACACTTAGCTATTTTGCAGCCACCACTTTCAAAATAATCCTTTATGTTTCTCCCACATCACAAGTTGAAAAACAAAAAAAATGTTAATTTTGCCTTTTACAAGCAAGGGAATGAGATTTTAATGATTTGACATGGATAATTGCATGGCCAAGTGATAACAGGTTATCTGCGAAATGGGAACAGGGATATGCAGGTGGTGAATAAATAGGAAGCTCAGCTTAATCTCATGAAACCACAGCTTTGTCTTCTTTCACTCTGGCTGACCCAGAGCAAGCAGAGGTCAAATTCATTAATAAACAACAGGCAACAGGCTAACAGATATTATTCAGGGAAAACAGTGTTCTCTGTGTCTTTTCCAGCAGTATGCAGCTGAAGCAGATACTTCTCAGTGTAAGGAGCAAACTCCCAAGGGAAGTGTCTTTATTGTTATTATAATTATTGTTTTGTTAATTTTTCTATTATTATCATTATCCTTCTATAGTTCTTATACTTAGCTTTCTTATTTTCTTTACCATTTTGTCTTTTTCTTATGTTTTCCTCTATATGCTGTAAAGCATTTTGGATCAACTAACTCTGATGGAGACACAGTTGTGTTTGCACTATAAAAGGCTGCAGATCAATCCGTGTGCTCAGAAGACATTAATAGGGAGCAAAGAGATGGTAGGGATTCAACTTCTTGCTCAAGGACACATCAAAGGGACAGGTTGCTCATGGTCGGTGGTAGAAGAACTATTTAGATTACATATTTGACTTGTGTGTATAAATGCTCCAAAATCTCATGCACCTCAGCACCTGCTCCCAGCAAGAAACCTTGTTTGGCAGCATAGAAAACTTACAAATAGTCCCTTTAAATGAACAGAAAATATGGAACAGTTCAGGTCAATTTTTGTCGCAGGCCTTTCTTAGTGTGGCTCTTACAAAGGCAGCTTCGTATTGTTTGACAGACATTCATCCAAAGCTGAACGAACTGCAATAAAATACCTCTAAATTATCAGTCATGGTTTTAACATTGTAGTTCTAGTGTATTTGAAATGTGCTCCAGTTTAATACTATCATGGAAACTGGTTCATTAAGGGGTGTTTCACACTGTGTTCACCAGTCTAAAGGTGTCGATTTGAAAAGCTAACCAAGAACACATCACATGCAGCTGCGATTAATCCAGTCAGTGAGTGAAGTCATGCTTCTAAAACACATGAGCAGCTTTTTAACTGCTCAGTCTGTTCACTTGCTTTTGTTTAACTACAACTGAAGCACATCCTGCACTGCTGTGAACTGCTGATACCAGCAGAAAAAGGTTAATTCAAGCAGTTTGTATGGGGCCCATACAGCCTTTGTCATGCACTGTTTGAAACCAGACGCTGGTGAGGAGAACTGCAAGAATGAATAATGAAAAGTGTGGTAACTACCTTTAAATAGGGCCTGTACAAATGAACCACAATGTGTTTACAATTGAATAATGATTATGTGTTAGAGTCACCAACCCAAAGACACAAAGCAAAATATCATCATACCTTCATTAATTACTTTCCAGATATTAAATACTGTAGTTGTATTCATTAACAGCCTCGGAAACAGTGATTGGAAATATGTTGGGATATACAACAACACAGTGTTGAACAATTGTGTTTCCACTCTGCTTGATATATTTTAGCCATACTAGTAGTGTGGCTAAAGGGAGGGTAATGTCAGTGAGTCAGTCCACCACTTTTGGACTTTTGTGGTCCCCACATCCTGCAGACTTTGGTGATGTATTGACTGTAGTACCGATGATATTTTTGCTTTTTACTGAAGAACTTCTACATCTGATGAATGGAATCCCACAGATATCCAAAACTAACCCAAAACTAAGCCAGTTGTTAATGCTACGCTGCTAACATGCTAAACTACAACAGTGTACACAGTAAACATATCAGCTAACATCCTATCATTGTAAGTATGTTAGCGTGCTTCTGTTAGCATTTAGCTCAAAGCAACATTGTGCCCAAGTACAGGCTGCAGATGCATACCCAATGATGCCATAACGCACATGACAACTTAATGTCCCCTGGAGTACAGTAAAATTTCACATATCAGGTCTGAGCAGATAATAAACTCTTATTCTGTCCTAACAGTCATCCTGATGTTTATTACACTTTTGTTAGAATTGATTAGATTATAAATAACAATCTCTTGGTACACCGGTCTGGGTAATTACACTGCCTTAATGATATGCTTGACAGTATGAGAAAAATACAAGTACATAATGTGGTTTGTGTGTGTGTGTGTGTCTGTGTTTCTGCAGGTGCACATGCCTTTGTCCTACAGTATGTGTATCTAATGAAGTGCCAAATGCAATGAGATAAATCTATCCATTAGGGTCCCTTAACGAGACTAAATCCACATGGCTGCTAATGAGAGTCGGTGCTCCATCAGTCGTCCTCAGAGAGCTGGAAGACCTGACTGAAGATGGAGGCGACCCAGAGCCAGACAGAGTCGGACCCTCTAAGCCAGGAAATCCACAGCTCCAGCTGTTGTAGACCTCCATCATTTCGCTGCCAGTCCTTCAGGAAGTGGCTTCCAGCTAGCAAGAAGCAACTACTGATTAGACAGTGGAGTCATAGCCAGCACAGGGAACCACTAATCATCTGTAATCATTGATCTGCCATTACTGGGCCAAACTCATTAGCCTGACAGAACAATGCTCTGTAGAATTCTGTTGTTACTGGGCTATTATTAGCTTTCAAGCTACTGCTGTGCTTAACACATGTTCTCTTCACTTGCACCACTTACTGTACAACGTGTGGCTAATGTAACAGCATAGGGCTGAAACAATTACTCAAGAAAACTGGAGTTATTCGAATGATAAAAACACTCAATTCAAAGTCTTCACTCCAAAGCTTCGTTGCATCTGTGGGGGTATTATACAGAAACAAGTCCATGTATATTTATCACTGTCACACCAGGAGCTGATGCTGTGTATTGATGATGCAAGTTGAAAATGGAGAAAAGAGAAAAAGAGAAAAAAAATTCCCAGACACTTTTGAAGTTTTAGGACCATTTTAAGTTGAGGCCAAACCCTGCTTTGGTTTATTCAGTTCAAGTGTCTACTGCCTTCACCAGTAGAACTACAGTGGGTGCAGAACATGATTATAAAAATATAAAAACTACAACCGTGTCAGAGTATGAGCAAAATGGTATGTCCACAAAACCCCTCTAAATGTTGAATATTCCATATGCCATTGAATATGACATCTCACACATGTACAGTTGTGCATCTAAGTCAAGCAGTAGACAACACAATAAATCAAGTCAACAGACTTGCAGAGTACAGCATGATCACACACTGTAAACTGTATGTGATGCAGTTATGGTAAAAAAGATAAATAAATAAAAAACTGAGACAGAGATAAATGTCTGTGACTGTGATGAGTTCTTTTTTGCAGGCCAAGCAAAGCATTTTTATTTATGCTGTACACTCGATTACAGATAATCTAAATGTGCTTTACACTGAATGAACATTATGACCATTTCTTTGACAGACCTCAACATTTTTGAAGTGTGTTTCAGGTTTCAAGACACATACCATACAAACACTGATTTTAATAAGGAGACTTTGAAATCATGTGAACAAGATTTCCTCAAAGCTGTGAGTAAATGAACAGGAGCTGCAGCAGGAGATGTCATCATGATAGGATTACATCTACACTGTGTTAATGGCACCTTTATCATAAAAGTGTTCATAACTCGACTAACTGACAGACAGAGAAACAATGGGGGACTGACTTTACTCCCTGTCTCGAAGATGGAAAGAAACTCAACTGGGTGGCTTTCCCAGTGACAGATCAGATTTTTGCTCCACAAAGGCTTTGATCTTAAGCCTTTCTGACAGGCTTTAATCTGAGCAGACCACACACCCACACAGACGTCTTTTCATTGAAGCCCACAATATACAAAATGGACTCCATTTATTTCCAGCTGTCTGTTTGTGGTTTTGAGAAGATCAGTGCAGAGATGGTGCTGCGGAAAACTCTTCCAGGGGGCAGTGTGGTTGATAAATAACTTTAAGTGTCTTTAAAAAGGGAAAGTGTAACACTATGCTAAGCTCATCTGTTTTCTTGTGGCGAGTCACACTGTACTCTGCTTTGTATGCCCGTTGTGGCTGTTGTCACAAAGGTCACTTTTATAAATAATTGTGCTTCCTGCGCCTTTTTCATTTAGCTGTTTCCACTGGATTTGTTAGTGCAGGTGCGCGTCTACTTCAAATTCAGATTGCTGGCTGAAGGAGGGAAAGAGTGTGGGTAGAGGAGGACACTGTAACTACAAAGTGAACATGTCGAAAACTGAAGAGAAAATGATTTTGCTCATCATGAAGCACCGTTGGTTCTATTATCAGAGTATGACAAAAAGAAAATAGCAGCGCCTGAATGAAAAGGAGCAGCCTGTAATCTGAGAGAGAACTGACTGAAAGCCTACATAAAATATAGCAAAAGACAAAGAGGAGCTGCAGACCTCTCAAGCAAGACCGTATTTCAACATACTTCACTTGCTGTAATTTTAATTCAGTTAATCATTTTGTACAGCGAAGTAAAAATGCGTAAAGCTGTGCAACAAGTTTACTAGGTGGGGATTTACAAGTCACAAAAATTTTAAATATGGTGTAATTACCCAGGTGTGGAGAAGAAGGTCAATTAACTGTTTAAGGCAGTGATGCAAACTTTTCACTGGGGCACGAGAAAGTTGGAGGGCGGCACGGAGGGAGAGACGTCAGGCAAAGACACTGCTTGAGTTCAACGGCAATCAAGTTACTTTAACACCCTCAACATTTGATTGCCACAGTTTGAGTCAAAATTCATTCCCTTCTCTGAGTCATAAAGTCATTTTTTGCCAACGTGAATGAGTATCCAGAGATCTGCTAACAAATCTGAGAAAAAAAAAAAAACACACTCAGAACTTGACTGAGAATCGTTTTCTTCAGTGTCAAAGTAATCCAGTGATAGTTGTCAGTACAACTGTGGGTCCATTGCAAACAAGAACTGATAATAGCTAATTTGGCCTAATTTTACTGAAGGAAGACAAAGAATAATATAACTTTGAAACTTTTTTCACATTACATTATCAATATTTTTTTTGACATTAAGTACCTAGTTTGGTTTGAGGAGGGGTCCACGGTGTCAGATATTATCACCAAAAACAAATGCTTTCTCTTGCTATGAATTAGTAGCCTAGGCTCACTTCTTTGTACTATACTATACTAAAATGTACTCCCAAGTTCTCCCTAAGCCCTCACCGTGAACCCAGTCTGATAACCTCCAATGTCTTCAATCATTCTGGTGGAAGCCATGTATTCATGTTCATGTATTGTAGCATATATATGCCATGTGAAACATTTTGCTGTTGGTAAAATCCTCTGCTCTGTGCTACGCTTTTCACTGCTGCAGCATAATAAACACAACTTCTCTGCTTACAGTGAGATCTGCCTCAGACTCACATTTCTGCAACACCAGCTGATTCAACCAAGTGACAAAATTAGAAAGAGAGAAGAGAAGAGTGAGTAGGAGAGAAACAAAACACCAAACAAAATGTGAAAAGGTCAGTACAAAATACAAAACATCCATATCGCCTCATCCTAAAACTAAAGTAAGATGAAAACTGTTTTTATTGTTCATTCATTCATCTTTGTTTTTAACTGTACAATCCCAGTGTGTACTGGGTGAGAGGGAAGATACACTCTGGACAGGTCTAGTGTAACAACTAGCAGATATGTGAATGACAATATCATAGTCATCTACTCTTTCTTTTCATCATGGAGAAACAAGTTATAGGTCTGAAACAAAAAGCAATCTCAGCTGCCTACAAAGATCAACTTTAGTTTGTTGAAGATTTAAAGGCACGGCACTCACACGGTGTACACTGATGTTGACTGAGGAGAAATGTTATTTACCTACATAACATAACCAGCTGTGGGACTGAAGGAAACACAGGTCATGTGCAGATTCTCCCCAGGTGGACTACCTCATCTCTACCTGTGGGAATTAAATCTATAATAACACAAAGAGCACTCAGATAATGTCTTTGATGGAGCTGTTGGCGACTGTCTTTGGCGGGAGAAAAATGAGCCATTTAGGTGGCCGGTGTGAGGATCCACAGGCCATGTTCGACTAGAAGTAGCACCAGTGAGTCAGCTGATATTAGTTCATTTGGAGCCCCTGTGTATCTCTGCCAGATTGTAAATCCAGACCAATTAGTGTCACCCCGACAGATGAGAACATGGAGTCACACCTCTCTGTTTTAAGAGCCCTCTTCTTTCTACCGCTCATAATGCAATTAATTAGACAGCTACTCTTTAATTAGACGCCACACTGACACTGATTGAAACTGGGCTCATTGGGTGAGCAATTGCATGAGGCACACACACACACTCACACAAAGACAATTTGTTTGTGACAGCTCGTGTATAACAGGTCAGGATGCATGAGGGAGCTGAAGGCATGTGACTTTTTGATTGACGGCACTGTTGGCATGGTGAGAGGCAGGCGGATGTGAAAGCTCCGCCGTGCAACTTCCTGGTTTTAGCCGCGCGACCTCCAAAAAGTCCAGACAATCAGAGCCGCGGGCTACAGCAAGCTAATCAAACACAGCGAAGACCAAACAAGGCTACCTCGTTCAGACTGTCTCAAAATAACAGGATTATAGTTTATCTCTCACCAGCAGTTATTTGATGCTGGTAGCATTTAAATTACATTCCATCAGGCAATAACCAACCAGACAAAGTTAGCAACTGTAATATCAGGTAGGGTTTGTGTTGCACATACAGAATAGTATTGGAGTATTGTGGCAAAACCACTGAGGTCAGATGTCTTTACTCTTTAGTGCCATGATGGCAGTGAGGTTGTATTTTCAGTACCTGGAGCAAGGCCGGTTCTTCTCCTCCTCTTGCCTTTTCCAACACATCTACTAAAGGATGCTCTGTCAGCAGCGGCCCGTTGGAGCTGTTGGAGTGGAGAGGGTTGCTGTTGTTCGCCGGGAGAGCGTTGAGTCCTAAAAGTTGTCAACAAGAACCACGTTAGATGAGATGTACAACAAACACAACAATATGTGTCTTAAGGAGCAGCTTTAAAGCAACACCACCACCTTCACAAGACCACACTGCCCCTCAACCACACCTACAGAACAGGAAGTGCAAAGTAACTTCTGTTGCACTATTATCTATAGACTAGAACCAGGATGAATTGATAGTATAATTAAGTAACTATTCATTTAATTAACTAACTCAAAAAAGTGAATTTAGTGATATTCTTTAACTAAGACTGTGCTTTCTCATGGTATAAAATTACCATTATTACCACATCTGCAGGGATTTGACTGAGCTCTTTGATCGATATCACTGACTCATCAAATGCTCCACAGTCTGCAATTTTATCCTTTCATAATCTGACCTTCTGACACTCCCGTTATTCATTTTATTGAAACAGCCTGTGTAACATTGCAACTACTGAAAACTGAGCTGAATGGAGTGGCTGCCTTGTGACAACATACCGTTAACTGTCTCATGAAAATATGAAAAACTAACTTAATACACAGGAAAAACTCACAGAGTAACAAAACACTTTTGCCCTCTATTATCTTTAAAAAAAATAAAAGATGTTACAAAATTTAAAACAAAGACAGATAATGCCTGGAATAATGTGAAAACATCTTATCTAAAGTCATCAGACGGCATAGCATTTCCCTTCCAGCAATGTCCAAAAAAAAGTTCCTAAAAACATGAAGATGAGTTATAATGAAGAAAAAAGGAAGAAAAAAAATTCATCAAAGGTGCTGAATTCTAATAAAATATTTCTATCCTGAGATGCTGGTGTGAGTTTCAAGATCTTATCACAAATTTATTATTAATGTGGGCAGACTGTCTACACACACACACACACACACACAATATGAGTCATCATACTATAAAGGTGTCTGGGCTTCGATGCAAATCAGCCAAGTCTGCCTCCTGATTTTGAGCCCATATTCTGTTCTATATTTGCTTAAATTTTCAGCTGCTCATTTTTTATTATTCTGTTGCTTTAATAGACATGGCAGTCTGATACAGAGGGATCAACAAATAATGTCACATCCTTGAGCAAAGGTCAAAATAGTAAAGAGGAAGTCATTTCCAAATCCCAAAGACTGAAAAGCAAATGAACTCTGAAACAGCAGCTAAGAAAACATAAAGAAACATGCACGCATCTTTATACATAATTCTAAGGAGGCCTTGGAAGACACCAGTTCCATACCAATGTAAAAAGGAAATCAACTTCTAATTCACACCTGTTTGTGTGTGTGTGTGTGTGTGTGTGTGTGTGTGTGTGTGTGTGTGTGTGTGTGTGTGTGTGTCTGTTTTTTGCCTGGAAGCAGTGGGTGTGGATGATGGTGAGTGAATGCTGCTCTCTCTCAGGGTGTTAGCTTTATTGATCGCTCATGGAGGGATAAGATGCAATTTCAGTGATCAAACTGTGTGTGTAAGAGTGAGTGACTAATGACATCATTCTGGCTCCACACAGATCTCACACAGTGATAGCAAGAGTTTTGACAATTATGAGATGGATGATGTATGTTTGCATTTTCATTTAAAAATCTACATAATTAATGTGATGGTGGCTTTGCAATGAAAGGTCAAAATTATTTACTGTCAAATGTCATTCCTCACTACTATTTTCTTTAAATCAATAACCCTGTTTGAAAAGGAGCATTTGCAGTGTTTTGTCAACCTGTTTATTTTTTTAGCTACATAGTTAGGGAGGGATTCTGTCAAATCAGCAGCACCACATTTGTTTTATCTCCTCAAGCTCCGCTTCACTGTCTTTACATAAAAGCATTTTTAGAGCCGTCATTGTCACAACAGGGCCTAATTTGATATAATTACTGTGAACAATGTCTTTTTGCAACAGGAAACAAATGAAGTATCAGGTGACAAATGGTAGAACCTGGTCAAAATCTGTAAAAAGAGAAAACAAAAATTGTATATATTTATACATTTACACTGATTCTAACCTAATTCCACCATGCACAATGAAAACAGATTTTTCATACCTTCACTACATTGCCATTCACATGCATTCTTCTAAATTAAGAATTACATTTCATTGTGTCTCTCAGTAATCTGGGTTATGTGCTGGTATGCTCTGCTGCTTTTTAAATAAGCAATGCAGCAGAGGTTTAATGGTTTCAGAAACAGTAATAAAGCTTTCCTTACACATGTATGCTGTTGTAGGAATGGGAAGAACAGACCTGACATACTTGAAAATTACTGGAAATACAGCAGATTAAAGAGCCACTCTTCGAACAGTCTGAAAGAGCTGAAATGCAATAGCTTTGTCTGCAAGAGCTGGGAGTTATAATGAAGTCATATTCTTCAGCTAAGGAAAAAAAAAACACCTACAAAGTGCTACAAGGTGCCACTAGCAAATATCTGAGCCCTATCTCTGGACACGACCACATGCAGGTTTATCCAACTTATTTTTCAAATTCAGGTAACTGAAGACACAAGCATAATCTTGCCACAGTGGAGAATCATGTGGAAAGAGCGCTGGGACGAATTGATTGGTTGTACAGATGGAGGCGAAGCAGCATTCGATACTGGCCACTCGGCTCCTCTAGTCCACTTTAAAAGCAACAAACAGTTTCCTAATGGGTTAAATGCAGAGTCCCATCCAGCTCCCACAGAGAGAAAACTGATGCTGTCTGGGAGCGGAGCTGGTCCTTGGCAAAACCTGGCGCTTACATTACCCACAGGGCAAGTTGACCACTGACAGTTTGGTCAAAGCTTCATGTGTGTTCAGGTGTGGCTAATGTTGCCTTGGGCCCAACAAGTCCTTGAGGCCTTGTCCCTCTGCCCTCTCATATGACCCCTTGGAGCTTCTCCTGAAATAGACCCAGTACAGAAGCAGGCAAACCAGACCCTCATCGTCATGGTTACAATAAACAACATGTTTTTATGGTTGTGGAACGGCCTTGGTTAAAAGAAAAAACGACTTTTGGTTTCATATGGGAGACAAACATCAATCCAACCCAACCCTCCTCCCAACGCAGACTTTGTTGTTCTATGTACAACGTTGGCCAACATCCTCCTTTGCTCTCATCACAAATAATTACTACAGCCACTAGTGGTCAGCCAACAACAACATCAAACTATGGGTTGCATTAACCTGGCACAGATAACCTATGTCCTCATTGTTTTACAGGAGGATAACCTCCTTCAGCCTCTAGCCTCATGTAGAGATGAGGAGTGGGCAACAGGGGTCTGTCAGGCTCACTCCTTTCTAACCCCACACCTCCAGATATTTTCCATTTTCAAACTTGTGGTCTTCAGCCCAAACCCAATCAGTCTTTCTGTAAATCCCTTTGCAGCCAAAGGCTATAAACAACTTTTTCCCATCTTCAGTTTTAGTCCTCAAGACCAGCAAACAGATTGCGAATTGCAAAATTGTTACCTTTAATTGCCAATCAAAATTGTTGCTGATTAATTTGACATCCATATGTGAGACTCCTCCATCAACAGGCATGGAATGAACAAAAAATACTTTTGCACTGGAGATAAGAGACAGAAACGCAGGCGCAATTTCATGCCAAAATGATTACCAAAATTAAATAAACACCATCACAGCTGCATCGCTTGACTTCACATTTAGCGTATAAACACACCAATAATTATAGAATGAGCAAATCAAAGCACGACGAAGCGCCTTCATCTGCGCAGGTATTTCTGCTCTGTCATCTGAGAGCTGTTGTAATCTAGGGTAAACCTTGTTTACCTTCAGCCTCTCCTGTAAACACAGTTCTTCATAGTGACTGTGCTGTTTTTTTGGAAAACAGAATCCTTTTTTTTTTTTTTTTTTTTTTTTTAAACCTTCCTCTGACAGTTCATGTGAATACTAATATTCATGCCTGTTTGAGCCTACATCTGTATTTCTACCCCAAATAGTCCTCCACCTCTTTGCAGCCTGTGTAACGCAGCCATCTGGGGTTACATCAAACACACCTACGTGCACCATTCCATTGACTGCATCAGTCTTTCTTTCCTGAGATGCCTGCAGCCCATCAACATCCATCTGTCTGGGATTTCTCTCTCACCCCTCTCTGGTGCTGCATGACAGAGCCAAAGTGTCATCTTCTGTTGCTGATTTGATATTACTGCTGTCAGTCTACAAGCTGATCTTTGTCAACTTTATATCCAAGACATTCAAAAGCATAAAGAAAGGAAACAACAGGGCCAACAGATCAATCTGTGAACGACAGAAAGGAATATAGAGTGGGTTTGTAACAGAAAATTCTGGGCCTAAAAAAACACCATGTAGCTGTGTTTGCCTCACCATGATGTGTCCAACATCAAACAGCAAACCCTTGCCACTCTCCGCAACCCCTGGAAAGTTTTTTTATTTTATCCCAGTAGCTGTGGTTTGTGCATTTTTTTTGGTGCATTGTGTGGATGTGTTTTTGCTGAACTCAAATCTGCGTCTCTCTCCATCTGTGTCCAGGCAGATGGATGTATATGTGTATTTTTTTTCTCCAGAAAGGACTGGAGGTGGGCATATATATTTTCCCAGGTAATCACAAACACTAAAAGGGAGCAAGATAAGGTGATGGTGGTAGACCCCAACCCAACACATACATTTGTGCAGTGGTATTATCAGAAATCTGCAACTTTTACAAGCATCCAAATATATTTATGCCACACACAGTATGATGCATGGATTTAGAAAGCTGGCTCTAACTGAAAAGTCCTGATAGAAATTACTTGCAGTCCCATAAACATTTTGAGCTCCTTGAGGCATAAAAGATGTTGTATTGAAAACTGCAAAGTAGCACATTTGGTGAATAATTAATGCAGTGGCCTAAGACCAATTCTATTTTTCCTGAATGTGCTCTCTGATATAGACCATGAACTCTGTACATTCAGATAGCCTCTAACTCCAACAATGGAAGTAATAAATGAAAAAATAAGTAATTTTAATGACCAATGTCAAAAGTTTACTACTTAATCAATGGATGGAAACAGCTCAAAATCCACACTTTGAGTCTAACTCTTACTTAAACTAACAGATATTTTAGTTTTTGTTAGTAGATCAAAAAATGCTGAAAAATGGCAAATCCCAATTTCCTAAAGCCCTGGCACTTAAATTACTTGTTTAACAGACCAAAAGACCCCCCCCCCCCCCCCCAAATATTCAGTTTACTGTCAAAGAACTAGCAGTACATCAGCACATAATTAAAAGTTCCTGAGTTCCTGTGGCCAGGACCGAAAACTAGGGACAACGTGGTGTGCAACTTGGACCTGTGAGATAACAGGATGCTACATAATGGGTCATTTCAGGAGAGTGAAGGAATCCTGAGAATATGGAATAAAATCTGACAAGACTAAATGAAATATATTCAGTAGGAAATTAGATCCTTGAGTCCACATGCATACATCCATATCAGGTTCGCACATCTAGACTGTGAAATCTGCCTTTCAATCTTGTTTGCAAAACTGCCCCTGCTCTATCAGCAATATATTTCTGCATGCAAGCATAAGCAGACAAGCATTTACAGGAAGGAGACACATTAAACTTTATACAGAAAGAGATGACTGGTGAAGAAAACCACTTGAACCACTAATCATTAAAAAACACCATGTAATAGTAATGGATCTAAACTGGCTAATGGGTAGCAACTGGACAACACAGGATGTCAGCTGAATATGATACCCCCCCTTTTATCAGTAAGACGAGTCAATGCCAGACAACTCACCCCAACGTACAATTGAGGAAATCATTTCAGACATATGAGTATTCATACGTACTAACCAGTATTCTGGTCCGTATACCTCATCTCTTTTTGTCAGCGCTGAAAGATGCAGTAATAAAAAGGAAGAACTGAAATATCACATTAACGAAGCAGTATTGAAGTTTTCAGTATTGCCTGTGGAAAATGGGTATTTTAAACCTTATTTTGGAGCAAAGTCACTGAACTTTTTAAGCGGTTGTCATCACATTTGAATGGTGACTCTATACATGCAGTTTTCATGTCACAGTGACCATTCAAAGTGACATTATGGCTCTCTCCCCATTCATTTAGATAGGGCCCTGGCCTTGTTAGCCGAAAATAACTGTCGGAGAGCATTGTCAACATGCTTGCAGAGTGACAAGACTTGCCTGCAAGGACTTGACTGAAGGATCCCAAGAGCACAGTGGCCTTTGGAACAATCAGGACTCTTCCTAGAGCTGGGAATGAAGGGAATGAAACCAAGATTGAACTGTTTGGCTGAAGATTTAACTTCCAGTAGGACAATGACCCTTAGCACACAGGCAAGACAGCACAGCAGTGGCTGTGAATATACTTGAGTGGCCCCGCCACAGCCCTGACTTGAACCCTATTGAACAACTGAGGAGATGAAAATGGCTGTCGACCGACGGTCCCCATCCAACCTCACATAGCATGAGAGGATCTGCCAAGAAAAATGGCAGAAAATCCCCAAATCCAGGTGTGCAAAGCTTGTCACATCATACCCAGGAAGACTTGAGGCTGTAATCGCTGCCAAAGATGCTTCAACTAACTACTGAGTAAAGGGTCTGGACACTTATGTCAATGTGATATTTCATTTTCTCCTTTTTAATAAATTTGCAAAAGTTTCTAAATATTCTGTCTTCGTTTTGTCATTATGTGGTATTGAGTGTGAATTGATGAGAAAAAAATGTTTCTACAGATCTCAGTGAAGAGGATTCTGTTGAAAGATTATACAATTATTTTACTACACGATACTATCATACATACGAATGCCGAAGATGTATCTAATATGATGTAACTGTAAAGACTGAAATGATTAGTTGGTTAATCAATTAGTCAGTCAACAGAATATCAATCAACAACTATTTTGATAATGAGTTAGTAACCATTCACTTATCCAGGTCTGGGTCGTGGTGGTGGCAGGTTGAGCAAAACAGCTCAGACATCCTACTCCCTAGCTACATCCTCAAACTCCTCCTGGGGGACCCTGTGGCGGTTCCAGACCAGATGGGATATGTAATCCTTCCAGCATGCTCTGGGTCTGCCCTGGGGCCTGATCCCAGTTGAACGTGTCTGGAATATCTTTAAAGGCAGGCATCTGATAAGGACGCCTCCTGGATGTGAGGGAGAGTCGAAAGCTGCCCCTGAGCTCCTCACCAAAATCTATAATGGTTTGTCCACCCTGTGAAAGACGCTCATTTTGGCCACTTGTATCCACAATTTCACATAATAAACAAAGAAAAAAGCTTGATTTCTATTTTTATTACTATGGCGACTAATTTGGGACATACTGTAATATCCCACTGAACTCATTGTAGAGTGGATTCTCATTTATTGAAGTTGTATATTCAACTATGTAGCTTTTCCCTACTGAGAATTAAACTTAGTTTTTTTTTTGACACCAGTGAAATCTAATCAGCACTTAAACATGTTGAGGGAACTAGTGTCAGTTCATTATGCCAGGTTCTTTTTCTTCCCTTGTCCTCCGACACAATTTGTCTGCTCTGTGAAACCCTGTCTTTTGGAGTAAATGAGCTGTGTAAATTGCATAGGTCATTGGCTCTCGTTATGAACATATGAGCAGGTTTAACAGCAGAAAACTCGCACACATTAGCAAGTGAACTCGTGCATCTATAAGTGCGCGTCCAAGAGAGCAAGTTGGTGTTGATAGGCAGTGCAGCCAAACTGTCTCAGCCAACCATGAAAAATCACATGTAGATGAGTGTCTGAAGCAGATAAAGGTCCAGTCAGTGACATAAAATACGAACGCATCAGTGAATGAACCTGATTTCTTAACTTCCCACAGAACCTCTGTGCTTATTTGCCAATGCAGCTCAGAGGACTGGACTATTATGACATCGAAAAATATCATGGGCGGTGAAAGAATCTGAATTAATGCTTGACTTCCCTGTACTGCTGTTTGAAAATATGAGTCAGAGAATGCTTGATGCAGACCACATCTTCATCAATATACACGGCAAATCCATTTAAACCCAATTCAGTCACTACATACATTCGGATGGTAATTTAGGCCTAAAGGTAATTATGTGTTTAGCCATACGGACACATATCAGGAGGGGGTGCTGGGAAGAAAGAGCTGTCAACACAAATTTACTTCACAGCATCAAACCTTCATTTTACATGTTTTCCATAATGAAAATATTGAATAATGAACAGCAGTGGGTACACTGTCAACATCCATAACAACCACAGTACACTTTTCTTCAGCTGCTTTTATTCTCCAAAGAGTACTTTGTATTTGCAAAGTTATACAGTAGCTTATATTTGACCTTTATATTTCAGTTAATAATGTAAACCCTTTGCGCAACAGAAACAGACCACAGAATAGAAAGTGTTTTCATTCTTCTTGCCTTTGTTCTCCCTACATATGTAACCATTATGGAAACTGCTCTGAAACAAGTCATTATGAGCTCCACTTGCTAACACTGCAATGATGGATACAATAGACATAGTCACCTTTCCAGGACTTCAGTAATCATATGACTTTAAACTGTGATTAAGAACTTTTTTTTCTCTATACCCCTTAGACACACTGATACATAATGTCATGTCACAAAGGGGCATAATAACAGGATATTACCTTTAGACTCTCTAGTCATTGAGACATAATGATTTATTTCAGCCCTATATTGGGAAAAGGGGCAATAAATTAACACTTCAGGTCATCTTTAATCAGCAAATTGTCTAAAGGCTACTATTTGCAATAAGTTTCTCTGAGAGGTCATAACCTTTAACAGAAAGACTGAAATGAAACGCAACCATCTATGACCTTTCTGTCATCACATGAATTAGCTGCTTCCTTCCCACTGAACAAAGACATCCAGGCAGGGGCTGAAAAAGCCAATGACAGTAATGGTTTTTACAAAAATTATATTGGTCACAAAGGCCATAAGTCACACTCAGTCACAGCTGAGGGTTCAGGGTGCAATGTCGCAACTCACATTAATCTACTGGCTGATAATCCATTTCCAGGTTGGCTGCTATTGGTCAGATTTAAGTGACAGATTTCTGGGTCCGTCATGCATGGTGATAGCTCCAAGATTAGCTTCCTGTCACCTGGCAGCAGCTACGTAGCCATATCTGGAGGTTTGCCCATGAAACCCAGTCATGAGACCTCTAAGTGTCTCTCAGTAGGAAGAGATACCAATATATAAGTCAACCACTGGAACAACCCTAACCCTCTATTTATAGACCGGACTGTCCGACTCAACCACACAACATTAGTGAAGGTCACAGATGCCTGGCTGTAAAATCAAGACAGAATGACAGATGAATAAACAAGGTGTGTGACTGATTGGGCTTAGCAGTAGCTGGTTCGGCACACTGAGCATGTGAAGGATGCTCATAGGGACATTAACCTGGCTCTTCACTTCTTGAGTATTTTTAGCAGCACAAATGAGAAAGTGAGAAAAAGTCAGCTTAACAAACACCTTGTTATTATCTCTGACCTCTTCCTAGGGATTTGTCTGTTACCTTTTAAAAAAACCCAGTAATGACCTGAAAAAAAAAACAAAAAAAACTAACCGGACCTCTGAAATAAAGTGGACTGCTCGGGGAAAAAAGAGGTTTCTCTAATGCATTATGAATTTATTTTCTTGCAGACCCTCTGTCAGCAATCACACATTTTGGTTCCAGATGTACAAACACAACCAGATGGACAGCTTTCATCCAGTCAATCTCAGCACAGCACGCCAGGACCGACGAGGACATGTGAAAGAACATTCATCAATAGTTTCTCAGTCGGCCCACACAACATCTGCCTCTAGTGAAGACATGAAAGGTCTGTTCATACAGAAAACACAGGCATACCGCAAATTAACAGCAAGGCAAACGGAGTTACAGCTCTACAGCGAAGTACCACGAATAATGTAAAAGGTAAAAATATCTTTTTTTTTTTTTTTTTTTTTTAACTTTTAGTTGAGATTTACAAGTGTGAATTTGGAAAAGAAAGTGAAGTTTACGATCTGATTTCTGACCTTCATCATAGCTGTTAACACAGATTGTGGTACAATATGCTCACCAATTCTTAAACTTACAGTTCTGTTATTCCCTGAGGGGAACAGCAGAGAAGGGGTTTTTCTAAAACCCACTCTGCCCACATTTTGAATCACAGCAATTACCGTCTGACTCTGCACTTCCTCTCAGCTCTACAGAATGTTTCAGCATCTTTGAACTAATCGTTTTGGCTTTCTCACCCGCAGCTTTGCTGTTTTGGTTCACCTCTACCGCTCTCATCAGCGCCGTTTCCAGACGCAGCTGTTTTCAGCAAAAGAAAGCTCTAAAATCCCACTGTACACTACCTGCTCAGAGCCAACCAGCAGGCAGACACAATCAGCAGCTAGCTGGTGAACATCACTGAGCATTTAGCAGCTAAAGGGCCACATTTTCCTGTGGAGAGAAAAAGAGAGCTAAGAGGAGAGTGAACACTGGACGTAGATTCATGAGATGGTCAGAAACACATCTCCAAATGTCCAAACCTTTTGTTTATGTTTGCATATCTCCATAAAAGTGAATAATACGTCAGTGTGGTTTGGTTTCCACTGTCCACAAGTGGGCAAAAAGTCACATCATACAAATTTAAGTTTTCATGCAAACTATCTGCAAAGTCTTTGTCAAACGTTCTCGAAGTGAACTCAGACTCATCGGAAAAACCTTTTCCGATTTCGAGTGCACGCACAGGCTGTTAAACTTTTTTTTTGTTTTGAATGTTTTTAGGACTTTTTCCTTCATTGGACTCAGGACAGTATAGAGGTGACATGAGGCTGCCGGCACACATCTACATCCTAAACCCCAGGCTGCCAGGATCTGCCAGCAGGCCCTTCAAATCATCAGCCTTAACATGAGGTATTAAGGTTTTTCTGAAAACAGTACCATGCTAAAAAAAGTGTGGCTTTAAAAACTGGCAATGCTGAGCATGGTATCCATGGTGACGCCATAACCCGTGGTGACAGGTGTCTGTTGGCACTGGTACCAGCTGCTGTTGTTCAGTTTGACTGTTTCCACAAAGATTTGAATGCAGAGAAACTAAAGATCTCAGCTGCGCCAGCTGTCAGCTCTGTGTTGTGCACACATGGAGAGGCTGTGAGAGACATTACACACACAGTCGCTCTCACACACAGAAACATACACACACTTGAGCATGCAATCAAGCAAGCTGAGACACACAAATGCACACAGGCATACATAAACACAGACACACGCCTACACGCTCTCTTTGTTGTGTCTGTATCACACTCAGCCACATGCATGTTTGCATGCAACAGTGACACAGACGCACGTCTTCTGTGCCAGTCGTGAGGACTTATCAAATCGACACCTTTCTGTGAAAATAGGCTTAAAGTAGACGGTGAAACCACTCGGCCTGCTTCTCTGTAAACTGTCCTTTGTGTAGACTGTTTGGTAACGTTCTCGTACAAAGAGGCCAACTGCAGATTTTACGGTATCAGGCCATTTATTGAGATAGCAGAAGCTGTGTGAATGAGATTGCTGGTGTGAGACTGGCTCATTTGTACAGCTTTAGCAGAAGTAAAGAGTGGGGAGAGACCAGATGCTGAAAAGGCTACTGTTTCCATTGACATTATAGACATGATGTTTACTCACTGCTCTGTGTTATGGAAATATTGTATTAAAAAGATAAATGGATACAACTTCCACTAGAAATACAGCACAGGAGAGAGGCATTATCTTACCAACATATATGGATAAATAATGGTTTAATTCAAAACCACATGTGAATTCTAATGATATGTCAACTCACAATTGAAGGTTAATAAAATATAGATTTTTGAAACGTTTTTTTTTAAACAGGATTTGGCAAAATATAATAGCTTTCCAGTGGAGACAGTTCTTTTACAAAACACCACCACATGTCCTGTCCACAGCATAGAATTTCATCTTTCCAGTTAAAAATTTTTTTTGGCTACTCAGACTAGCGGTGCCACATCCCCTCTGACATTTTACATTTATAAGGTCATTTCCTGTTTGATATTTTACATCGCTGCATGCAGAGTTTTCAAATGTCTTCCTTCATTCTTATGCTCTGGACACACTGTGCCTATTATAACAGGCCTTTGTTGTGAATCCACTATGAATCCACTTCACAAACACCCTTCATTCACAACTTTGCCACATGCTCTGCTTTTAGTATAGTTTTGTGAATCAAATGAGGGACGCGAGCCCACATATGCAGATCACCTGCAGTTTTTCTTGGTTCAACATTCAACATACCATCCTGAAAATATCCAGGTTTATTTCATTTTATTTCTGTTCAGTCTCCCCCTTCATCATTAGGTATCTCTGGTCTATTCACACAAGCTCATGTTTACTTATAGGTTGAACAAGATCACAGTGCATTCAGTCCAGAATCATGTCATCAGTATTCATTACATCAGTGACAAGGAGAAAATTCCTTCTCAGCCCCCTTCTGTCATTCCCCCAGGCCTCAGGGGATCCACTGAAGGTTAATTTATTTAAATCCCCCATCCACTCATCTCTATTCCATTAAACTCTACTAATAAATCTTTGGTTTGCCATGTAATCTGTTTTCTACTGTCAAAGGCCCAAGCCTCAGCTGCGTTTTGCATGCATGCTTGTGGATGTGCGCTCAAAGATAACATGGCAGCAGATAAGGTCATGTTAAAATCAGTGGGTGACATGTTCTCTGTGTGTGTGTGTGTGTGTGTCTACAGTGTGTAACTGTGCCCAGACATCTGCCCTTTGAATGTGGCCAAAAATCCTGGCTTAATTAATCTAAGTGCAGCTCATGGTAGGGGGCAATAAAATCAAAAGGCTGAACTCTCTCAAAGCCCTGTGCTGCTCCAGTGTCCCAAAGGTCCCATAAAGTCTAATCCTGTGGTCTGAAACACAATTTCCCATCTGCCCTCTCTGTTTTTTTCACCATATAGTTAAGAATATGGTCATATCTCTCTGGTCATGATAGCAACGATTACTCTGAGCTACAAGGGGACCTTGGCTATACGGACGAGTGCTGTATCATTATCACGGCGTGTCAAGTCAGTGTTACACAGATGCTGTTATGATAATGACTGTTAAAATGCTCAGCTGTTGGCTTAATCGTGGGTGAAGCCGTTTGCAGTCTGTTGGAGAGGATGTCTCACTGCTGTCAATGTGGTTTTTGTGTTCAAGAGGTTTGGTTAATGAGAGGAGTTCGGAGCAGGAACTGCCTCCAAAGGCCCTCGTCACTGGTGGAGAGGTTCAGCCTGAGGTATGTGAGTGTATGCATATGATGCCAAATGCAGGCTATACAATGCTAGCCTGATAATGGGCTGACCACAGCATACGAGGTGCGTCGGGGGGGAAGAATGACAGTCAGGTGCAACAATTGCTCATTTTCTCCTGTGTATTGTGATATTTTGGAAGGCAAACGACACAACGTCTGCGATGCATCACAACAAGAAGGCGAGCATGTCAGAAATGTTTCTTTGATAACTTCTGACATGTTACGCAACAGTGACCAATAGAAGCACAAAGTCAAATATGTTCACATATCTGGATTAACTTCAGATGGGATCAGCTACATTTATATTTCAATGTCATAATCTTTAACCTTCATCCCTCAGATGCCATTTCATATATTACTTCACAATCACCCCTCAATCTCAAATTCTGCTGGATATAAATTCATGTATAAACTTAAAAAAAAAAAAAAAAAATAGGTTAATATAAAAGTTATGACCACTTTATGATGGAAAGCTGGAAAACTCCACTGACACAAGCTTTATACGACAACAGGAGTCCTGACAAATAAGCATAGAACAACACATCAGAGTGAAAAGTGGAAAGTACAGTTTATCTCCTCCGTTTAAAAAGCTCATGCTTTTAAAATATGCCCCAATCTTTTTTAAAATGCTAGAATCATTCACAACAGTCTCAAATTCAGCACACAGGAAAGCAAAAATGTCACCCAAAGATGTCAAATATCCTCTTTGAAACTTAGCTTCAGAGATTGAATAAAGCTACGCCAGCACCAAATACTAGAATTACCATGTGTCTATCATATTACCCCTGAAACATGTAACACTACCTCACAGTTTTCCTTTTTCTCTCTCATTTTTCCTCTATTGCTGTGTCCACTGTTTTTTTTTTTTTCTGCTGCGCCAGTTTCTGTCACATCAGCCACATGGCATCTGTGACATTTTCAACATCTCAAAGACATCAGTGCAAATGTGAAATATAACATGCTTTCCAGTGCTGACATTCCTCCTATTTTTAACATTTTTCCATCACTTTTTGAAATGATTTCCATTTAATGTCACGGAGAGATCCATCACATTAAACACCCCAGTGATATGGACAATACCAAACTAGTCACATTATTTTTTAAGCCCCGTCACATTTGCTCAGTGGTTGAATGTTTTGGCTGACTGTGCCTCCTCTCAGTGCACAGGGAGTGTGCACGATTTTTCTTGACTGACGACTCACTGATGGCTCTGACAAACTGTTTTCTCCATCAGGTTCTTACTATGATGTGAGTGATGGGGTTTTATATGAGCACACAATTTTCAGCCAGTGTTTGAACAGTTTTTGAGATTTCTGTATTTGTGTTTTTCTCACTGGTTTGAGGTGGGTTGGATGACGCATACTGAATTAAATGTGATGACAATTAACAGTTGATGTTGTTTTTGTTGTGTTACCGGCAACTGTCAATAAAACCTGACCAGGCTGCACCCACACAGCCCCCGGGAAAGTGAAAGTAGTTTTCAAGTGTTCTCTCTTAATAAATAAGGATGTTTTTTTTTTCAACTTTATTGTTTGTTGATTTCGTTGTGAAAATTTTATGTTAAGGAAAAACCCTTTAAAATTGAACCAAGTTTTCAGGTGCTTTAATACCTTATTCATGGAGCAATCGTTTTTGACCTCACCCTTGTACGCAAGTAAAATCAGAGATTCAGACCATAAAAAAATCAAATCATTTTGGTCTCATAAATTATGCTCAGTAAATTTTCTCCATTCTTTTCAAGGTAATTATTTTGTAATGGTTGTGTATGAGGAAAAAAAAATCTTTCTGGACCACAGCATATCACATGACGTGCAGTTTTGACAATGACCTCTGTACCAATAAAATCCCCACCAAGCCTGATGCTATTCCTCTAACCTTGACCATCCTGCAGCATGCCACCAGCACAGTCACTGTTGAGTTTGCCTTTACCAAAGAACTAATCCCCCTCTGTAGCTTCTCTACCTCTCTGGACCCTCAACGGCATTTTTCTTCAATCACGCAGGAAGCACAATGAGCTTAAGTTCTTCTTTCCATACGAGTGTGATGATTACATATGATTGAATCTAAATCAGAATGAATTATAACCCTCAGAGATGACACAAGGGAGAGCTTTAGTGCCAAAAGCCTTCCTTCAAAAGAAAAGGCTTTCTCCTTTAAAGCTATTCCAGCATGCAGTTAGTGAATAAGCTGGAGGAAAAGGATAGCCAGATGGCTGCTTGTCATTCTTTGGGAGTCACAGCTTTCAGTTCTGCAAACATAACAGGGATGCAAATTCAAATTCAAGTGTGCTATTATTTTATAGCCCAGCTTTACGTAACATTGTGGTAACAACTCATCACATCGTGACTTAAATACTTTAATACTTAAATAAACTTAAAAAAAAAAAAAAAAAGAATCAATTGTGAATCAAACTGAAAGAAAGAAAATTGTAATTTAAGTCACATGCTTTCTAAGGGTTGGTTTTCAATTCATTAACATTAGTGGAATAGTGATACAATAATATTGTGTTAATGCTAAATCACAACAGGCTGATTCAAAAATAAGTTTTTTTATAACAAGGTTCATTTGTTTAACTCAGTTTTATACAATACCTTCAAATATTCTCCAATGTGAGAGCTTCGGGATATTGAGGTGGACTTTTCACTGTATTCATTTTTTCATTCAATGATTAACTAATGAGTGAATGATGGCGGTTTTTGGTTACGTGTGAATTTTACTGATGTACAGCAGAACAGTCGACCAACGTTAATTGCAGTGTAATCACTGGATTAATAACTCTGTGCTCTTTGAGTGCCCTTCTACTTTTAGATGGGATTTTGACTTGATATTATATAGCATTATGTACCTCCATATTCCAGATCAATGGCCCTAAACAATAACAATGGCTAAACAATCCTACATGTCTGTCAGATCCAGATTATCATCTGCACCAAATTGTACAAAATCATAGATCTCAACACAATAGGTCAGATTTTTGATCCTCACATTATTTCCTCAGAAACTGAGGAAAGTGTTGAAAAAGCGCAAAGATTTTCAGTTTACACTGATATGAAACAAAACCATCAAATGCTGAGCCTTTCTGCTTGATAACCCATTATACAATTCCAATAGTAATTTTCTGTCAAACAACTAATTGATTAATCAACTTCAATCATTTCAAGACTTTTAAAAAATACTGGCCTTTCTTCTTCCTTGTTTATTAATGACATTATTACATAAGTTTTGAACTCTCAGCAGTGACAATGCACCTGACCCTGCGGTGAGTCATGTGTGGACAGACAAAGAAGCATGATCATCTGAGATTTGCCATGAATTTTCAAGAATATATGCGGAAGAAAAGCAGTGAGTCATTTCATGACAGCAAGAACAGAAAACAAAGTTAATCATTATTAAAGTAGCTCCGTAACAGGGAGAAACAGACCAAGTTGTGTGTCCCATGGTGAATCAGTGCTGCTGCAGGACAAACAGATGGCTTCCTTGAGTGGTTGTCCACTTTGTCCTCAGAGGTTTTATGTGCAACATTTCAAATATCAGCACGATGTTCAAATTTTTGCACAGTAGAAGCTACAGTAATGGGGACAGACTGCAAATAACTAATCCTCGCTCTACTTTTTGGCCTTAAATGGGGTCCAGAAATCACAACAGGCTCGCTGCGTCACTCAGTCGATGAATTTAGATTCTCTGCGCTTTTTGCGTCACCCATTCCCAGTCTGCTCCTCCACAGTGAAGTGCTGCCCCATTTGTTCCTGTTGTCAGTTTGACCCAGTGAAGAAAATGTCATGCACAAATGTGTGAATGCTCAAAAAGAAAAAAAAAGGGGCTCCCATTGAGACCACTTAGTTATGAATTCTCAGCTGTTTGCACTATTTCTTGCTTGCAGAAGCGGGGATTAAGATGGATAACAAGAGGGACGGATTAAAACAGACCGCACAGTGAAAATATATTACAGTTTCACCACAAGCAAGACAAATTGCATTCGAATTGATGGCCACATTCATAAGATGGCACTGAGAGAATCAACCTTTCAAGACAGAAAATGACCCGGTCACAGACACCATTACTGCAGTAAAAGAGACAGATAATCAGCCTGTCCATAGATTACAATTTATCTGCTGAGAAAAAAGCAACCAAGCCAGCCAGAGCACTTTAGCCAACATTACAAAGGACCTTGCAACACCAATATTTTGGACCCTCAATATCCCAAACTCTATCGGAGGCTTCACACCCTGTGATTGAACTGACTGAAATGATAATAGCTGTCATCAAGGCTGGTCTGACATTTCACACCTGAATAATTTGATTCACTGGAGACAACAGAGTGCTTCAAACAGGCCCCTGATGTAGAGTTAAAAAAAAAAAAAAAAAAAAAAGCCACTGAAGTGGTATTGAGTTTAATGTCAGCCCAAGGATGTAGTTTCTGGAAATTCTGGAAAGTGGACAAAAAAACCTTACAAAAATCTATTACAATGGATTAAATAATGGAGAAACTAGATCAGTAGTTCCAGATCAACCAAGGTTTCAAAGGCATACATGCTGAGAGGCCCGAATAATGTATCATCAGTGCAGTGCTACTGATTTGTGGAGACATTGGAGAGAGATTAGCAAGGACTTTTTATTATGAGGGACTGACCCTGCTGACACCCAGACATGTTCAGCCTTCTAAATACCTCACAGCACTCCTGTAACCCACCTGTCCAACAACAGCTGGGAAACATTTCTGTGTGTTGACCCAAAGAAGACCCTTCATACCGTCTACAACACAAATCCACCTCCAATATAGTTGATTTGACCTCCAGCCGCTGGAACCGCAAAGGGTCACGGTGGAATCAGTCAGCCGCTCCAGCCGTGTGTGTTCTCCCAGACACGTGCACTGACTTTTTGACCTTAATTACTAAATATGGGTCAAAAGAAACATTTACAGACATCACAAACTACAAACAACAAGAATGTGCAGTAACGTGCAGTGATGAAAAATTCAAAAGGATTCTTCTTCTTGAATCAAAAATTGATTGCTGCAAGTCATTCAAATGAGGGAGACTGTGTTTACTGAATGAATATGAAGGTGTTTGCAGTGGGAAATTAAAGTAAACAATTACAGCAGGATTTTCAAAGGCTTTATGTTGTACAAAATGTTGGGCAACATATTAGACAAGATAAACACACATATTTAGTTTAAATAAAATTTGAATAAAGAACACGAGGGGAAACATTTGTATCTGTTATACATAATTATTAGATTATTTGTAATTAGGGACATGATAAAGTGGTGCAATTTTTTCTCTCCCAAAACCAATTTGAAAATCTCAACTGGGAATCAGAGTCACCACATGAAGTAAAGTAATTCATATATTTTTATATCGCACATTGCATTGACAGTGGCAATTCAAAGTACTTAAAAAATAAATAAAATGGTCATAAGATTTAAAAAAAAAAAAACAAAAAACACATAAACAAACACTACCTCACTGCCTGAATCCCGCTGTGATTATGTTTATATAAAGTCACCTGCCATGACTGCAGAAACACTGAATTTTATATTGACAGAGAAACTGTATTTAACAGCACTTAATCAGGTCAGTATCAGCAGGGATACCAATCCAGCGGATTGTGCTGTGCATCTTTATTTGTCTCATGAGTAATCCTAACTTTTACCGCAGACAATAATTGTTTTCTGGATAAACCCTCCTGATATACTAGAAGGGATTTTCAGTGACATTTTCATAAACAAGCTGTGGAACGTTTACACTGGACCAAATGGAAAAAAAATTTGATCTAATCCTTGCAATGCAGACAGAAGCACTTCCTTCTAATAATACAATTTGCCATTAAAACATAATTTACAGTAATGATAATAAGGAAATTCTGCACTTGGCATCTTGAAAGTCACACTACTTCAACCAAGGAATCTGAGCTGTACAGTTTTAATTATACTTGGGATTACTTGAGGCCTATTTCTCATCTTATCCAAACTATAATAATAGAAGAGCGTTGATATAAAAAGAGTGCTTAAGCAGCTTAACCTCTTTTCACTCTAAAAAGATCACCCAGGGACATGTGAATCATGCGAGATGATTATTTGAGAAAGGACTGAAATAACTGTACGAATATGTTGGTAATAGAAAAAAATGACAACACACTTTCGAAACAAAATCCGAATTTCACAAAAGGCCACAGATTCAAAGTCACAGATTTTTATTTGTGACAGGGAATTGATCCTTCTACAGGGAACTGATCCTCTGAACTGCGATATAAAGCACCTCCCAGCTCACTCCCTGTGGCAAAGCTCTGAAATGGCTCTGTAGGAATTACGATGGTCAATGTAACTTAATGTAGCAATGATTCATGGGAAAGCCCTCCATTGGTGCCCCCTGTACCATTTTACGGCCATTATAAAGCACAGCACTGCACGCCATATAAGAACCAGATGTGGATCACAGAAATATCAAAGAGAACAAAAAAAAGAAAACCTGAGGCAGTAGAAAATGTGAGGGACAAGTCAAAGAGTGAGATTAATCCACCAACCCTCTTGTTTTTCCATAAGCATTCACTGTTCACATGACACCTCTGCCATCTGATCCCTGTTTTTCACACCCTGCATAGAGAGCAGCGCCATGTCCTCTGTGATATAGTGTATTAACAGTCTTATCTGGCACCAGGACTATTCAACCGCATGGTGTTACACTGTGTTTTTTCCTGTATTCCAACACAATAATCTGACATGGGTGGCATAACAAATTTGCAAACAGCAGGAGAAAAAAACAATTTAAAACAAATGAAATGAAGATGCTGGGAGCTAAATGATTCATGGCACAGGCTAATGAACCAGTAGTTTTCACCAGATTGACTATTCATTTTCATGTAGTTAATATCGTAAAAATGAAAGGAAATACTGAGCAAAGAAGCAAAGGAGCTTTGCCAGCACACATGGCAAAGAGCCTATATGAAAGACTTTCCTTGTGACGCAGCTCATTTTATTGTTACCGAATAAAGCCAAAGCTAGATGTTTGATATGTCTACATGTGTAAAATCTTTAAGATGTGTTTACTTAACTGTATACTGAAAAGAAAAATAGCATCTTGTTGTTTCAGTTCCTTAGAGGCAGTCATAGTACATTGACCTGGTTTTCTCTGAAACTGTTCATCTGAGTAACCACAGTGGAGAGAAAGTGCTTCTGGCCCTTCAGGCTGTCGTGAGCAAAGAATAGAAGAGCAGCAGTTGGCATCAAACTGATGCTTCTTTATTTTGCTGTGGCGCTGCTGCAGGAAAACAAGATAATTAACAGTGACAAAAAGCCATCTAAATAAGGAGATGGCATAGAGGCTTGGCAGGTTCAAGCTCACTCGCCTTACAGATATTTCACCCCAACTGTGCTCCACCCTTGAGCCAGTCAAATCAAGCCAACGCCAGAGGAGTCATAGCAGTGCGAGATCCGCTGACCGGCGCCAACATAACACATTTAAAATGAGGGAAAAACAGGCAAATGTCTCAGCCAATTAAAGAGAGGGCTGATGAGAGTTTGCTGCCAGAACACAGGCTACAAAAGCAGACCAGGCGTGTGACTCTATATTTGCGTCAGTCAGCTGAAGATCTTCAGGCCACCTGACTTGGCACAGCCCAGAATATCCTGCTGCAGAGACCAAGGGCGCCCATTACTTAAAAGTTACTGGGGCTTAACTTTTTGGTTTTTACAGATTTTCACTGAAAATTGCAACATTTTTCTAAAGGGAGCAGATTGGTTTAGAAATTTCCCTGTTTTTATGTCCCAAGAGAGTACGAAGCAGCAGTGAAATGACAAAGTTATTCTGGATGCTAGGCCAGTTTTGAATATTTCAGTGTTTACAGAGGCAAGTTTGTCAAGTACACCATGTAATGAAGGAGAAAATGATGTTTTTGTTCTAAAGTCTTCCACAGTTGACATCAGATATAGCCCTGCGAAGCCAGACGACATCCTGCAGGCTCAGTTTCTGCACCCTGATTCAGGATTATAGAACTGACAACTGACTGAGATTGACCATAATACTCTGAATTCATCTGCAAAAGACGCCACATTGCAACACTCATTATTTTCTTCAACAGCATCAGTATGACAATACATTTAAAGAAAAATAAAACTTACAGGTCAAAGGCCATAATATGTTTGAGATGCAATGAAGACATTTCTTATCTAAGAGTTACATATATGTGTTTGTTAGTACCTGAATAGAAGAATCATTAGAGGAAAATCAAACCTTCAATGCAAAAAGACTTTGTATTTTTTACATAAATAATGTACTGTTACTGTATGAGACATCTTTCTAATGCTTGACTTGAAAGTTATTTTTCAGCAACTCTTTGGTTCACACCTGTGGTTAGTTATAGCCGTATAGTGTAATAATGGGCATTCACACCTGGGATTTGCCCAGAGCAATTACTCTCTCCTTTTGCTGCCCACTGAGCGATTCCACTGGAGAAACACAGGCAAAATGACCTTGCTCTAGGCTTCTAATTAGTGACCACAGAGGTAACAGTGTGCCCACCTTGCAAACATCCAGCCACCAGGATGCTCTGGTATAGTTGAACTGCACCTGTGATGTGCTAATGTGCATGCAGTGGCTTACAGGCCACAGCCTCAGTCAGACATTGCCCCTTTTCTCTTTCTCATATTCGATAGATTCAAAGGTCTGTGTATTCTGCTATCTTTCAGATGTTTGGAGGGCTAATGTAAGACCGTCTGGGTGTCTGACAGCTCAAAGGTTTTTGTCAGCTCGTGGTTCTGTGGGGGGATTTGAATAGGGAGCTCCCTACAGGGGCAAGTGGACACAGCTCTTATCTCCACACTTGTCTGTCTACCTGCAGGCTACATGTCCGACTGGAGGAGTGGATGCTATTCTGGAAACAACCTTGTCACTTGTCAATAAATACATACTGAATGAACAGGTCCATCAGTTAGGTTGAATGAAGAATGTTCAGTCACTGCCATCCTGGTGCTTTGATGACAAACACTGTTAAATCTCTAAAACATTTTCAAATAAACTATGTAGTTAAAACTATTATCCCTTCATGTATTTCTGTTTCATTTGGTTATGGCTAAAATATAACAATAATGAGAATGTTGGATAATTACAGCACTATGTATATAGTTAATGACCATTATCCCTCTCTTGAGCCTTGTGATTGTCTACAAGGAGCTCCTAACTGATGCCACAGCCCCACGTATCTGATAACCATGGTGATGGCTTGCCCTTGCCCACTTCCTCATTAGGAAAGTACAGGACAAGGAGGAAGTTGAGTAAACAAGCTGAATCTATTCCATTAATGGCTGTGGGCTCCCCTGTCACACCACCATTAATTATCTGGTCTTACAGAGAGATTAGATGAGAGAAAACAACAAGCCAGCATCTACTGCCTGGAGGTCTGCTGACTTTTTAATTAGATAGGCATTCCTCACGATGCTGCAACAGGACCAAACTTCTCCAGTCATTTATTCCAGCGTTTAATTATTATTGTTTCCTTAAAGATCGCCAAACTCCGCTCATTGACTGCATTGAATACAACTGAGTTTAACCTTTTTGGAGGGATTTTCAATATGTGAGAGTCTTTCTTATGAAGTGCAGCTCAACACTGTGTTGAATAAATTCCAGAAACAGAAGTAGGATTCCCTGTAGATAAGTTGTTGTGAACCACTGTGGAGCCTGGGGAAGAAAGTGTCCCCTGTACAACAAGTGCTAACTTGAAAACCACATCAGCTGAGAAGTGTGACTTCTCTGGAGACTGCATCAAACAATACACAACCACAGCCAAGGTAACATTGTTACAGACCTTAAACCCCCCTGCTATTTTATACAAGTTACACACACAGTCTTGGACATTTGCCTAAATCAAAAAATCAACCCAACACTATATGAGTGCAGCTGATATATCCAAACAGCATTTTGTGGACAGTGAAAATGGCACACATTTAAATCTGCATTACACAAAATTAAAAATCAGCTTCACCCACTGAGAATGATCAGCCGACTATGCCGCTCTACACAGCTTTCTGGCTCATTGTCTGTGTTTTCACCAGCCTCCTCATCATTTGCAGCAAACACACAGGCAGCCTGAGTGCACCCTGCCTATCCAGCACAAAACAGCAGACAGCAGAGAGTGATGGGTCAAACCAGGGGAGGAAAAAAGGAGAAATAATATTACAATGGGATCCCAATGTTATTCTGAGTCTGTGTAAAGCATTTTTCCATAAATTGATGTTCCTTTTCTGTTACTTGTGTCCAAAGATAAAATATTTATACATCTACATCTTTTCAGGCAAAACCTTTAAACTTACTAGTTCTCACCTCTTCAGCCTGATCTTGTTTGCAGCATCTCTGCATCAGAGGTCTGACCATGGTCTCGCAGGAGGGTGTCATCCCACCTATTTGGATTTAGCCTAATGCAGTACAGTACCACGCAACTGTGCAACTGTGTCGTATGCTACATAGTCTGGAATTGTTCATTTTATATTTCATTATTATTGAAGAGGAGCCACTGTACTCAATATGATATTATGTGATCTTATGTGTTTGGAAGAAGAAACTGTTTTTGTGTTACTCCATGTGTGAAATGCTGAACCATCCTTGATCACTTTTATTGGTGAAGTACAGTATTTGTATCATTAAACCAAATCATTATTACCATGAATTCAAATATTTGTAAATGATGAAGCCATCAACCATTCTGTTGACTCTGGCATCCAAAAGGTAATGGCTGGTTTTCAATTTGGCAACTATTAAATGTATGTGGTCTTATTATTAAATGACTCAGATTCATGTTCTTCTCTCAAGAAGAAACAAATTATTACTGTAAATATACATGGGTGTTGCAAAAACACTGTCCAGTTGGAAAATAAGCTTGCAGCCATTCTAAAAAATGCCTGCAGAAGGAAACCTCTAGATAGTGTACATAAGTGTAAATGAAAGGGTTACCTCTGCCTCTAAGGCACATTGCCACAGCATTAAGGCAGAGTAAGCCCTGCTCTCCAGTGATGTGATAGGCTGTGATCACACTGAGGCTGTGAAAAAATCTTCAGTGTCACCTCGTCTTTCCTCAGGATAATGAGGAAGGTAATTCAAGGAAGGTGCAACACAGTAAATTAGATCAATCATTGTCAGAAATTATATGAAATAATTCCAGCACTTTTAATAACCAAAGGTAAATTCCCTCCATTATTGATACCTACAATCAATGTAAGCTGCATGCTATTTGTTAGAAGCCCCCTTTTACAGCCAAAGTGGGCAAATGACCTGGAAACGGCAAACATTTATTATATCAGTGATGTAATAAATCACTGTGGTTGTGCTGGTCTCTAAATACGGCTGCTCTGGAGGCAGTCCTCCTTATTGTGTGCTGGTTCAATAGTTTCCACCCTTTGGAGCTCCTTGTTCCTTTCTGGATTCATTTTTAATGCAAAAATGTGTGTACAGATCACATTTATTCTATTTTTTTTTCTCTAAAAGATTAAGATAAAGTGTCTCACACTTTTTTTATTGCTATTTGGCAGTAAGTTGATAAATGAACAGGGCAGGTAGGATTTTTCATGTTTAGATATGGTGGCTGAAACACAATTTGCAGGAGACCTAACCTCATGAACCCCATTTTCTAGCTACCAGACAATCACCTGCTAAATCATTCAACAGTCCAAAATAACCTCCTTATCACAAAAGTCATAAAAAAAAACACTTGAAACGAGTCTAGAAAAAAAAGCTTCTCAGATATGATGACATATCTGCAATCTGCTGTTGCACCAACATGAAAATTGATATGATCCATGCAACTAACTAGTAGGTTTTTCTTGAGAGTTGGATGACAAGACTGATATCGAGCTTACAGCAGCAATCAGTCAGTCAGCTTAGCATAAGGAAAAAGGCATAAACAGCTGGCCTCTGTCTGTCTTCTCCTCCAACTCTGGATGAGCAAATAAGTACATTTCCAAAAACGACAAACTGTTCCTTTAAACACCCATTCACTGGACCAGGAAGGAACACCGAGAGCTCTGTGACGCTGCCAGCTCTTGGCCAGATTGCTAAGTGGGAGTTAGTTGTCAGCATGTGAGCATACGGCATGGAGTCCACCTCCAGCTATGCTAAATCCTTTACTCATCCTACACCTCCTCTTTCCTTCCTCCTCTTCCTCACTGCATTTTGGGTGCTAAAAAATAAAGATAAAGTATTCACCTGCTGTAGGTGATTGATGTGAGGTTGTCACAACCTCAGCAGTGTGCTTTCCAGTACAACCATTACAGTACACACAGACATATGGCAAGCTGAAGGTTATCTGCAGTATGGTGTGAGTATATGTGTATGTGTGTGTGTGTGTGTGTGTGTGTGAACACTAGGCTAATTGAATGTCAGGAGCTGTATGAATATTGATATGCCATAGGGAGTAACAGATGTGAGGTTTTAATCCAAAGCTGCAATATTAAGTTGAGAGTGAAAATGTGTGTGTGTCTCTCTCACAGACACACTGAGAGACACACACACACAGCAGTGGGCTCTTTGTTTTGACATAGATAAAATTATCACCACTTTATGAAAACTCTCTAATTGTAGGTGTTTTTTGTTTCTTTGTATGAGGAAAACTAGGTTTTCAGAACACACACACACCATTGTTTTTTCCACATTGAAAGTGTAGAACTATACACATTCACACATGGGTGCTGCCCAGAACTGCAGCAGTATCCTGCACATTTTATTTTTGGGGGGTGGGGGTGGGGGGTTTTCTGTATTCACAACCATCTGTGGTCATACGATGGAACCATGAGTACACATGGATATCTTTGCTGTACCTTGTATATTTGGAAGCCCGGAAGATATTCCCATGTAGCAGATGTCGTGCAGAGATAAGAGTAGAGTTTCACTAATGAGTGCTTTTATGTGAATGCAAGGGACAGCATTACATGATCAAGCTGAATTCAAACAATCTCTGACTTTAAATATTTTATTGACTGAGCAAAAATGTGTCAGGGCCCCAGCACAGTTTCCAACTCATCCAATTATGTTTGCACTATACAGTATATTAAGTTTATATCCAATTAACAGGGTTTTTCCTGCACAGAGAATCATGAGGCAGTCGCCTTAGTCAAATTTCATGCCGCCTCCAGGTCTCGACAAAACTCCGGTGGGCATCTTCATGGACAACACTATTTTCTAACAAGCACTGCATCACACCAATGTGGTGGCACTGCATCGTGATCAGTACAGTGTTTTGGGAAAGGCACAACCATAACAAAGAGGAATTTCCTCCAAAGAGTGTTTGTATTCTCTACAGCAGGAGTGTGTCAAGCAGCGCCCTGATATCCCAAGGCTGTTCAAACAGGTGAATATTGTTTCTTTTGTATGCAAGCACATCCAATGTTTCCAAAATGAATGTGACATCCCACCCTTGGAATGTTCATCTTTGCAGATATGGCTCGTAGACACCGAGAGCATTTTATAAGGCAAGTTCACGTGGAGGAGAATCATGAGGGCAGGTGAAACAGGGCAGACATCGTCTGATAATTACAGGCAGTTAAAATGTAATAATTCATGTTACTGATGAGATACAGTAAATTTGTCAGGTGTGAAAGTAGTGCATAACCACAAGAAGTGGAAGGGATCGATGATGGAGAGGATCAGAGTCAAAGCATAAGGCAGGATGAAGAGTCAAGCCAAGGATATTCAGCTGCCAAATCATTAGGAGTGTATTAATGCAAAGCTGGCGTTTATATGATTCTAATGTCACTTTTTATTCATCTTTTCAAAAACACAGTCAGTGGTTTTAACCCATAATGGCTGAACAAAACTATGTGGCTCTAAAACTGGAACTATAGGCTGGATAACTTAAGACAATGACATATGACATAAACACAAAGTGGCTGAGGAAACACAGAATGTGGCAACTTCACACAAGATTTACTCTATAAGAAACAAAAAAAAACACTATATGTTTTAAAAAAATAATTACCTTGTTGTGTCTTTAGGAAGAAAATTAAATTAACACATTAGCTTTGATGTTGTCTTTAATGCTGAACAGGGCTCCTTTATTTTTTTCAAAAAGCATATGCTTTCACATGATAATTGTCAATTTTCCTTTAACATATAAATATTAGAGCTCCTTAAATTTGTAGCTTGTAAAAAGTGTGTGCATGGCGCACATGCATGTGATCAGGATGGTACCTCCTCCACCTCATTATGAGCCATTAAAAACCCTGATTAAGAATATGAACATGAATATGTACTTTGATTTTAACATAAAGGACTGATTACTGTTGATAAGGATACATAAATAGTCATCACATGGAAGTGGGATTTAAGCCTGAACACAATGCTGTTACAGTATAAGACTAAACAAGAGAAATAAATATGCAGAGATGAGTATGGATGAGGAGATTGTTTGACTCGTTTACAGAGGCAAAACGCTTTCGCTGGGAGCGCAAATGCCTCTGGAGGGAGCGACTGGGTTGCTGTTTGTATCCTGCTGCATTTGCATCAGCCTCGACAGTTCATCCAATCAGACGATCCCGTGCACACCCACAGTGACATCACCCCCTCCGTATCTGCCAGCGGCAACAACAGATATCATTCACGACCCCATCAGTAACGAAACTCCTCCACTCACATTCTGTTTTGTCTTTAATAAATCAGCCCGGCAACTCCCACATGTTCCTGTGGCCTTCAGAAAAGGAATTTATCATTCAGCTGTTGACCAAATCTGGCACACCCCAAGCATTGCTGGCAACAGCGGGGGAGGTTACACACATACTGTTGATTTATTGGCATGATATACTGGACATAGCAAAATAAAATATGTTCTGCGGGACATAAGCCATTTATCTTGGAACTGTCACAAACCAATCTTCACTGCAAGGACAAGCAGAAATTGAAAAAGGAAAAACACAGCAGCAAGTTGACCAAGTAAGCAAAGCAGTGCCCTCCAGGCCTAGCTACGTTCAAGTACACAGATATCCTGAACGGAAACTGTTGGATTATATGTTTGTTACTGTCCAGCTGCAGACCGGCTCTCTCAGTAGCAGAAAATGTTCTTAAAGGAAAGATCAGTCTGACATACTGGCAGACGAAGGCAACTGATGTCTCCAATAGCAACAATCCCGCTGTAATCTAATACTTTATTTAACTGTTTGCAGATCTGATCAGGCAAAATGGATGGCATGATTTCTGGGTTTGGATGCTCCTTCTGCTGGGAGGTGAGCCACAGTGCGCTGCTCTGGAGGTCGTCTTTCTTCAGTCCAAAGTGCAGACAAACATGCTCAAGCCAGCTCGGGAGAAAAGGAGCAGATTTCACCCTGCATATGGAATCTCAACAGGGGCGCGATAAAGCAGACTGCTGTGACTGCCCTCTGTCGCTACAGAAAACAATTAATCCTCATCCCTCTCTGCCATGGTGGCTCTTGTTGGGGCTGGTGTCAGCAGCGCAAAGAAAAGAAAGGATGAGGGTGAAAATCTGAAGAGATGCAGCCGGACTCCTTGGCTACTTCTCAAATTGATGCGTTTTCTTCTCCTGTGAACCAGGAGAAGCACTACCAGTATTTCTCTTGCAGAAACAAAACATTGCTCACTCTGCCATAATAAAGGGCAGCAGACAGAGATAAGGTGAGAAAGGGGTCACCTCGTACTGTGCCAGGCCACATGTTCTGACCTCTCCACTCAGTTCAGATAGCCTCAGGTTTTAAGATGTACAAAAACTCTGTGGATGACATTCATATACATATTTCATCTTCCCAGCTCAGTCCCTGTCAACAGGCAGAGCTTGTTGTTGCAATGCAATGACAAGAGCAGCAAATGACTCACGACATCCTGTGGCACATTTGTAATTTGACCCAAGCAAATGAGTTAATTAATGCTGTTTTGAATGCTTTTTAGGATTTTGTAAAAGTAATGAGATATTACTGAGCCTGGTCATTTCAGACAATAAGTCGAAGGTTTAATTGCCTTCAAAAACATGTATCATTCCAGTCAATGATGCAGGGCTTAGTTCTTAGGGGATGAGTGCTATCACAGTGACTCATTGCTCACCAGTGGCTTTTTTTCTCAGTAAAAAGGTAAGAAATGAATGCTGATGCTCCCCTGGTGCTTTCTCCTGTGCCAGTTCTTCGCTACCTACAAACTACCTCTGATAAACTGTCCAACAGTCCCTGAAATATTACCCATAAAGCCCAATGCCACTATAAACCTGGAGCTGACAACTGATTTGTGAATCCAATTACCTCCCTCTCCGTAATGGGTGTGTTCAGTGCCATAATGTAAGTCAGCTGCTGTTAGCATCTGTCAATAAAGAATCAGCTTTCACAGAGAACAACAAGCAGCACCCTGGACACAAAACCCAAACTTTATAGCATCACCGTTAAAGTGATGGTTTGGGTTATTTAACATGGGATTGTTTGAGGTCCACAGGTCTGATCCACAGATTGTATCATCTGCAGTACAGCTGGGTCATCTAGCGCCATCATCAGGTCAATATTGTAATTTATCAGGTACTTTAGTTTGTGATCAAATGATTTTAAAACTAACAACATTCCCATGAGCAAAGTTAGAATGCTACAGTAACACGCACTGAGCCAAAATGGTCAACATTACCCAATCACCGCTGTGCCAAGTACAGCCTCAAAGAGCAGACGGCATGTGCAGGCTGCCCATCTTCTCATCAGTCTCATCAGCATCTATTGTTCTCTTTAATTATAATAAATTTGCAAACATGATTGTGGTGATTTCATATTAAAGTGCAACACAAAACACCTACATAGAGGTCATTAGACACATTCACACCTTCTTGCATTTGTGGCTCAAACACTGAGGTGAAAAAATGTATGCAGTGAGTTTGGTGTGTGACGCTAAAATGGTGAAATGAGCACTTGCTGACAGCACTTTGAGAGTGCAAACTGAAGGTACACAACAGTTGGCATCAGTTGACATCTGGAGAAGAGACAGGGTGCTGACAGGGAGATTATCTCCACTGGAGCCGCAGCACAGTGGGAGCTGTCCACTGCAGCTGTGATGCTCCTTGGGGAGCAAAGACTCCAAGGTCTGTTTGGAAAGACTCAGTGGAATTAAAGGAGCATACTGTATTCCTGTGTTTCTCTCACTCAGGACAGAATCTATCTTACACCCAGTGCAAAGCACAGATGTCTTTGTTCGATTCACACCTACACAGTTGTCATTATCCCATCCAGCTCCCATGGTTGTCTAAATAGCAAATACACTTGTGTGGTCAGGCGCATTGTTGGCACATCTCTATCTTTTGCACGATTGCCCAATAAAAACCCAGTCATCAGTCACTGGTGCAGTAATTCACTGTCATTTTAAAGCCGCATTCCCAGGAGAGTAATATGCATCTACAAAGGCGAGTGCACAATGCGCACACACTCTGCCTGTTACGCAGAGCGTGTAACATGCTGAAAAGGCAGTTCATATGTTTGGATAAGTCAGGTGGCACATTACAATACAGCCCTGAGAAAGTTGGAGTTTTTCTTTGTGGCATATTGTGTGTTGTATAACATTGCCATGCATCATGAATGTCTCTTGGACAGGAATAAGGTTCTGCAGTGAGGCATTCTTTCTTACTACCTGACAAATCCACCAGTGTTTTCCCAGCCATCATCTACAATAAGTTTGTCCCATTAGTTTCATAATGAAGTGAAAATGTATTTACACTTCTCATAATCTAACATAATGTCTATCGTTTTTATTTATGCTGTTGCTTGTTTGGAGAGCTGTGCGCAGCCCTGGCTTTTAAAGGGAATGGGAGATGGCACTCTGATTGGTTTATTGCATGTTGCAGCCAAAATATCCCCATGATTAATTAAGAGACTTAGTACAACCCTTTTGAACCATGCGCCTGCCGCAGAAACAGTTTTTTCCACCGTTAAAATAACAAACGTGGATATGGACATGCCTTAAATGCACCATGTGCTTTGGACCATGTGCTTTGGACTGTTCAAATAGAGCCCATAGAGAGGTGGAGAGCTCATCTATTAAAAAGGAGCGGTGGAATGATACGCAGGAATGCAGCAATGATGACTCAGATCCCATGGGCATCTGTCACCTGCAGGAGGCCACGGTCAGGCCAGTTTGATGTGACATGGTCAGTGTATTGAAATAAAAAACAGAAAAAGACAGAGTGAAGAGGGAGGGGAGGTGGGACAAAAGGAGGAAAAGGACAGAATCCGACTGTGAGTGTGTCATTGTTCGTTAGCTTCCCTCCTGCCTCTGGCAAATAAATTATTTTTCGCTCTATTTCAGTCAGTTATAATCTACCTAATTAAATTCTGGTCCAATATAAGGAAAAGTGTGCAGTATTTTTATCATAGTTTGTCTTGTCTACCAACAGTAAATGGATAAATTGACGTCAGAGCTGTGATGTAGCTGTTTTCTCTATCCTTCCTGCTGTGCCCGTGAAGGTCTTGCCAAAAGGCCAAGTGCACTGAGGAAGATAGTGACAGTTCCTCCACATACAGTACAAAAGTAATTTTATTTTATCACTCTGTTTTTATTTCCTCAGGCTCAGAAAATAATCAGAGGGGGCATCTGAACTGTTTGAGACCTGCAGCCTGCAGCCTAAAGAGGGATTCAGATTGGGTTGACCCAGGTGGAGGTCTCCTCAGCTCACAGACGAGGCCAAATCAATGAGGGCTGCAGTGAAATGCAGACAGCAAACCCCAACGGGAAGGTGTTTGGATGCAGAGCCACAGGCAGAGGAGGGATGTGAATATAGATGAGAATTCACATGGCGAGAAGGCTGCAAGGATTCACATAAGCATGAGAGGTGAATAAATGAGCCCTGACAGGAACCATAGGAGTTGATGTCTTTCAATGGATTTTTGTTGCTTCTATCTTTAAGTTATGACAAGTTATATAATAATACGTTTTTTAAGTTTTTAACATCCTCACAGAGACATACTTTTGGAGCAACAGGTGAGTAAAATTTTGATGACACTGGAGCAAATAGTGTTTTTAAAGATCTTCTTCCTGACATATTACCCAAAAATCCCCATCTACCTTTATATGAATATTAAGAAGGGAGAAAGGTAGATTTAACAAGCTGACATTAATTTAGATTTAGATTTTTAATACCTATTGATATTCACTCTGACCACCAGAGCACTACATACACGCACCACCCACGTAAAACAAAACCCTTCATAGTTGGACAGGCCATTGGGCTCAGTGAAACAAATCCTGGTGAGCTGGTGGACTGTCAAAAAATCCATAAAGTTTTCACCGGCCCTGCAGCATCACTCTCTCTACCAGCCCTCTCTGTGTGTCTTTCATTCGGGGGGCGGCATGCATGATTCAGGACTGGGCTCCCTTCACCGACATAGGTGTAGTACTGCTGGAAATTGAATATTCACAGTTTGCATAATTCAGTTGAAATTCATATACATTTTTTAAGCTCTTGAAGATTGAATCTTAAAGCCTCATGCAAGAGAGCCAATAAAAACAAATGGAATGGTCCAAGTTTGACTGATTGACTCACAACATCAACTCATGCATTGAGTAAGACGAAAGAAAACATTCCACCTTAAAAATTGCTGGTAGCTTCCAGCAGCCTGTGAGCGGCAAGCAAACTGACTTATTTTTTCTAACTACCTTTCATTGACTAGTAAAGTAGAAAAACATCCTTTCATTCATGATTCACTCCTCTGATAGTTTCTGTATTGGTGAGGCGTTACAAAACCAGCCTATTAAACTTGGCCTGTTTGTGCTTCATCCAAACCTCACTTAGAAATTATACTTTTTATGTGTACTATGTGAAATCCTTGATAAAACACTATCTGAGAAAAAGAGTGATCATAAAAAGACATGCAAAAGCGAGCAAATACACCGACTACGAATAAACACAAGGCAGCTACAAAAGCAAACAGCTAAACAAAAAAAGCTGTGTCTCATGGATGAGAGAGATACTGTTGTGAAAGAGAGTGCCTGAGTGAGCGAGGAACAAACATACTGCTGACTTTAAGGTGCATTTTACTGGTCAGAAACAGACAGCAATACATTAACAACTCAAATGAAATCTGTTTTACTTTCCTCTTGAAAAGTGACAGCAGTGATGTATCTTTCCCCTGTAAATGCTGACCACAATCCATTACACAAGAAGATTTCAAAAAAAGCAACCGAACAAATTTTCGTCAGTGAGATGTGCTGAACGCACAAAAATCCACAGGAGTTATCCAAACAGCAGGGTTCTGACTCTGGCCAAGCTCAGCGTGGTAAACACTCAGGTACAGGGCTTCTTTTGAGCTCACACAGTGAATCCTTCATCGCTGCTCTAAATGACAAACTGCATAGAGCTTCTTCTGTGTTTGTGAAGGGGTCTGCACAGTGGGGGTCTGTCAGAGTGTGAATGTTTACAGCAAATAGATCAAAAATTCCAATATACGATTCCCAGAAAAAGCACTCCCAGGCAAGTGGAAAATTACCGAGCTGCCCTGAGGTTTCTCTATGTTTCAGTATCAAGCTCCTAAGCTGAATAAGCTTTTATTTCAAAAACAGCCCTTCCATGGTGATTTAATTTCCAGGAGAAAAAAATAAAAATCTGCCTTCTTTCAGTGAAACTTGGGATGTGGGATGCTCTTTATTCAATGCCAGACCTCCCCTGAGGACAAGAATCACACAGCACCCACAGAGCTTTAGCCACACCATTGATATGTTTGGCTGGAAACTACACCCTCTCCCTCACCATTACGGTTTACTTTTTATTGCTCAAGCTATTTCTGTGCCATCAATGCCCTTTGGGACATCCTATGTGTCTTATGTTGGAGACATGGCTGCTTTTCAGACAAGTAATCTCAGTGCAAGCTGCATCTTACTGGGCCAAACCACTGAACCACAACCTCTGTGTTCCACCATTGTCACTACAGGGAAATGTTGAACATGTCAATGTCGGCAGAGATTGTGATTTTCTATAAACAACATCATGAGTAAATCCTTTAACAGTATGGGCTACAGATAGGCTGATTATTAATTACTGTGTATGCAGTATGGGTGATTTTTATATATATATATATATATATATATATATATATATATATATATATATATATATATATATATATATATATATATATATATAGATATTTTGGCTAATATGGCACAAGTACATTTGTGACTGAAATGAGCCCTGACTTCCAGGATTCTTCAGTAGTTTAATAAACTGTCCACAACAAATGCACTGGACAATGTAGAAAGAAAAAAAAGGCAAAAACTGGTCTTAAAGGCCAATATTTTCAAATATATTAGCAGCTATACAGTGTATTATACAGTTGGTGACCTATGACTGCTCCTACTGGAGGCATCAAAAAAGACACAGTAGACAGCGATTAACACTGATTTGTATGCAGCTCAAATCTTTGATTACACTATGCATCACTCTAACTGTTACTCCTTGTTCTAGCACTTGACTGAGGCAATAACACATTTAAAGTGAGTTAAAAAATGTATGTGTGTGTGTGTGTGTGTGTGTGTGTGTGTGTGTGTGTGTGTGTGTGTGTGTGTGTGTGTGTGTGTGTGTGTTTCATCATTCAATATATATCTTATCATTTTTGGTATCAGATTCAAAAACCTAGGTCTAACCTTGGTCTGACTATACTCAACAACAGTGGTAACTTATTTTGATTGTTTTTCATTGACAGTTTATAGTTTATATAGGTTTATATAGTTTATAGTACTGCGAGTCCCTATACATTCTCACATATACTGTGCTCTCCGTCCACTGTGCAACAGCAGTGGACGCAGGCGTTCTGATATAGTGTCCTTCATCCCTGCAGTAATCAATCATAGCATGTATTGTGCTGTTTCCAATTGTTTATCCTGGCATTGCTGAAAAGAGAAAAATGCCAGAATCTAAGCAAAATCTCTGCATCACTTTGTCTCTTGAGAGAGGCGACTGTGCAGTGAAGGCAATAGTCACAGTAATACTGCTTACAGTGTTGTTGCTCCACCGCAACAACAACAGTTTTCCTGCACCTCCTCTGTTCTGAAGGGGAGTGGCGGGGGTGGTCTCTATTTTAGTTCAGGTTTTTAAGTTTTTAGTTCCAGAGGCCGGGGTTGGGATGCAGCTGCTTTATGTTCACAATTCAGGTGGAATCCATCTCTGGCTCAGCCCGCCCCTCCTACCACACAGAGGCTTATAGTGACAGGCTGAGGTGAATCCTGATATTGATGTAGCAGAGTGAGAGCTTCTTTCACAAGATGATATGTGAGAATAGAAGTAAAAAAAAAAAAATCTGCTGAGGTGTAATGACAGAGAGTTCCCTGGTGAACAGTCTAATCCAACTTCTTCCCTCTTCTTTCTGTCCCTTCTGCCCTTTTTTCGATTTTCACCTTTCCCCTACAGCATAGTACCTTACGATCATTTGCTTTCTTTTTACCTAACTCCACTGTGCCTCTCTACTCCGTACAATGTAGCTGTTTTTAATCTGATCCCTTCAAACTCATTTGGGATTGTTTGCATTTGCAACATGTCTGGATGGCAGGCTGATTCACCACACAAACTCTGTAACTGAACTGATAGCAGCTTCACTAAAATGGACAGAATTAGGTAAATCACGACATAATACTGATTGTTCAGCTTTGTGAACCTCCAAAAGGTCACAAAGCTGAACAATCAGACCGTCCCAAATGGAGTTTGTGGCAAACACAGACATCTGAACATTAGTGACAAGCTAAAACAACAGCCAGCCCGTAATAAAATCAATCCACAGAGAGAAACAGCATGAGCGTTGAGGCAATGAGACAATCTGAAGTTATTGCCCAAACTCTGGTGTAGATCCTGCACCTGCTGCTGCAGACTCCTTAGTTCCAATTTCAATGTTCCTTGCATGGTACTTTATCTCTGAAGTGATTAGGAACAAACAGCTCCATCAATCAGGTGATGGAGCCCCAGAGAGCGCCAGAGCTGATCCAAAAACACCTCGAGGCTGCCAAGTTTCTGCTGATTCTGCTGACACTCACAATATTCTACCACACAATCCTTCACACTGCTCTACAAATGAATGGATTCCGGTACCAGCAAAAAATCACACTTATCTCCTGGATGTCTCATGTGGAAGAGAAGGCCAGCCCAAGAGAGCAACAAGACAGACGCAAATGGATATTCAAGCACAGACGTCAGAGAAGGATTAAGGTACGACAGCATTCGTTCACTGGAAAATTAGGAAAGACTAGTAGCTTGATAACCAGGAGCTGGTTGCATAAAAGCGCAGATTGCAAATGGTGGTGGGGGTCACATTTTGTTATGAAACACAAGTGAAAATAAAAATGATCATATGTTGCAAATTGCCCCAGTTTTTCAGTCTGATGTTGTGTTCATGTAAGACAACGTATGTTTGGAAAAGGGTTGTTATTTGGTTTTGTTTTGCTTTAATGAATCAGTATGTAGTGATGTCCAGCTGACATCAATCTCAGTTCACAGCCACAATGGTAGTTATTAGGAACAGTTCACATTTTTCACGCCGATTGATGAAACACGCTGATTTAGAAGTTGTTTCCTCTATGATTTGACTTACAAACGACTTGTACAGCTGTGTTAATCTCATTCAACCTTGTTGCTAATATTCCTGTCACCATTTTTAATGGACATAATTATTTTTCTGCCTCTAGCATAAGAAGATGATGCACAGGTTGTAGATAAACTACAGCCTCAAAATGACCATAAGGTTGAATCAACACACCTCAGATGCAGTGTAGACAAAGGTATGTACTACAGGACTGTTGTTTCTTGCATTAAAGTATAGAGGCAGTTTTAATTTTCTGGTCACTCAATGTAATCTGGAATCTAGATTTAACCCATGCAGCATTTTTGCTAATATAATGATAATGAACTGTCAGAGCAATAACTGTTGTATACTGTGTGGCCCCTCTGAGCTCATTCATCTGAAATATCTCATTTTTGCTTTTATCATTTACCCCTGCTTATTCATTCATTTGAAGAATAACTTACCAGTTTATAAAAGAGGACGTTTCAAATTTCTGGGAAGCTGAATAATTCCCAGTTTGTCCAAATAAAAACTATTCTACCATTTGTTGATGCTCCAAAGGCCTGTCCAATCACACTTCACAACAGAAGATTGCTGCAGCATAATATATTGCTTCTATTAACTTTATTGTCGCCATATTTGCATGTAATTTCCACCAGGAAATTGTGCCATTTGGTGAAGTGTTATTCTTTTTCATCGCAGTCTTGAAAATGATTCAAAGACAAGCTGTGCTGCAAAAAAAGGTTCCACCTGCTCAACTACTAACATATAAAGTATAGTAGAAAAGCTCCATTCATTCATTATAATTAGCTAAATGTTGAGACTTTGTAATGGTAGTTGCCTTGCATTCACAAGCCAGACAGAGCTCAGAAACGTGGCCAAACTCACCATGTTGGCCCAGAAATGTTGTTCACAGCTAACCTCTTAACACTTACCTGCAATCAGCGGATATATGTGCCTCCTTGCTTCTCTTCTGTGGTGATTTCTTTATGAAGATGATTACAGCCCTTCAAATTTTCTGGTACCCTGTTATTTCTGTGAAAGACAGCAAGAATACAGGTGTTAAAAACAATAACTAAAGAACGGCTGCCAACTTGCCTCCATCAATAATTGAGTTTCGGTTCCAATGAATCCAATCGAATCAGCACCAAAAACTATAACAACCACACATAACGAGGGTCAAAAGGAACTACAGGATCCACAGTACTTGTTCAAAACTTTGTAACCACATAAAAACACGGGAAACAAACTATTTTCCAGATAAAAGCTTGTGCATGTGCATGAGATGCTAAAATATAGAAGGGACAGACTGAAAATTACAACCTCACTCAGTGCCAAACAAATCCTGAACATGACTTAGTGGCATGGCTTGATGCGTTTCTTTTACCTGTTGACATGTTTCTTTCACCTGTTTCTTCTAAGTATGCACATTCAAACTGAGGACTTCAGTGAACTCTGAGGTTTCTAACATGGTCATTCTGAAACCGAGACATATCAAGAACAAGGATTCGGTTAAACTCCTTGTCGGGCTGCCTGCTCAAAAGATGACTTTCATTGAAGAGATGCAAAAGGGTTCAAACTGAATTTATCAGTGCTGCTTTCACATGGATAAAATTCATTATGAAAGTGACTCCTCCAGATCCAGATTTGATTATGGCTCTGCTTTCTTCATAAGTCTTTTTAGTTCAGAGATAGTCCTCAGATTCTGCTTTAAATAATTACCTCTGCCTTGAGGTTAAAACCCACTAAGCGTTGAGGTGAGTTACTTAATGGAGTGGAGTTACTTAATAAAGTTGGAGTTACTTACTTTCTGTAATAATTAAAGATGCTAGATATAAATGGACAGAAAAGCAATAGCCTTATGCTGACTATTTATCAGAGAGGTATTGGGCTGTGTGTGGTTAGATGTGAGGATAAAAGCTCTCTGAGCTACCATCAGTGATTGGCCAAACAAACCTGCTTCAGCGGAATGGAGAGAGCTGCGGTATCAGAGAGGACACGCAAACATCATGAGAAAGTTTCGGCCATCAGAACTGACAGTTAGACATAGTCAGTGGTTGGTTAATGTTGAAATATAGATGTGGAAATATGTAGCTCGACACGAGAAGTAACTGAATAAAAGTAAGTATAAATGCAAATTTTTTATTATGTGATTGTAATTTCATATCTGTTCATCTTTTTTTCAGACTTTCTTGGTGCAAAATGAAGGCCAACATTTAAAAAAAACAAAAATCTCAAAAAACCTGGTTCCAACCATCTAAAATTTGCTGCTGTACGATTGCCAGTTTTCACAACATCATATATAAAGTGTGCAGCCCCCAGGCTAAAAACACATTAACTAATGGATTGAAGGTTAAGTTTACCAAAAATTAAAGAGTGTATTACACTAAATGGCCACGTTTACATGCACACTGATTACACAATTGTAACGTGAAATGTGAGCTGTTTGCAGATTAGTGTGCTGAATGAAGAGTGGCACAACGCGGCTAACCAGGATGCTATGGACTATACTGAAATGTAAATAATCAGTTAAACAGCCAAGAGACTTCATGTCTTCCTGCGACTTTGAGGCGCTGCTGAATGATCCATAACCAGGTTAGTAGAGCTGAGCATCTCAGCCTTTCAGCAGCGTACCCTTTTGAATCCTTCATTCCCAAACAGCGATACTGCCAGCGGTACTCAGAACAACAGCTTGCTTTATCTCTGACTCATATTTTCACATTTCATTATGCTGCCTCTTCTCCCCATAGCCATTGTTACAAGACACACACTTAATGCTGAATTGTTAGCAAAACGGAGCTTACGTTTTCTCATTTAAAAGGGAGATTTTTCCAATGCTGACAAATCTCTTCACTCTCTACAACACATCACTCTGCATTCAGTTGTGCTTTAATTTAGCTATACTAGCACCATTATCCTGGGGCCACTGTGAACTCAAAACAAAGCAAATATCCACTACTTTCCCTCTCTCTATCTCTTTGAAACTCTTCCTCTCTCTCTATTTCTGTCAACCGTCTCTGACAGCCCCTCCCTCCTGAAGGCTATCCAACAATGTCCTGCTCATTGATCAGAGAAGGGATTGGTGCAGTGTGGAGGTAAATGGCTGTCACAGGGAATGATGGACCTTAACTCAACCATGGTTGCTCCTGAGGCCACTCAGCCTCCACTTATAGTGATGGATGCAAGGTGTCGCCCATCACATTCTTGAGACAGGGGAAGACTTTGTTCCAACGCTAGAGGACTCAGGAAACATTAACATTAAACATCTGTTTTAGAAATCACTTCATCTGCTTTTTCCTGACAAGAGTAGATGTCAGGGTTGAAGTTGCAAACCACATAGTTTCAATTACTGGTTCCAGCTTCTCAAACAGGAACATCTGTTTCTTTTCTAAAGGACTGCAACTAACGATTATTTTCATTATCAACTGATCTCAAATCATTTTCTCAATAAATTGATGAATCATTTTGATGACAATCAAATCCCCATATTTGAAATACCCCGACTTTTAGTCTGGCATTGATATCAATAATAGTTTCGTTAGACATTCAAATTAATCCCAGTATGTGACACAGGCTGCCGGATATAAACTTGTAGTCTTCAGCTGTGTTATTCTCTCAGATTTGACAAAAATAATCATTATTTGCAGCCCTAGTTTAAACTGACACTGTGCTTTAATGTTATCCTCTAGCTTCTTATATCGTAGTGCAACATCTGCCCTCCAAATACAGCACCAAGTCAACAAACATAAGGATTCATAACAGGTCATCTGTATGACTACATCTCACAGCTGTGCGTACAGAGCTGCTCCCTCTGGTTTACATATTCTCAGCGCAACACCAGCTAGTTACTGTGGGAACTAATCGTCAATTTATGAGCACTTATCCATCATTAGACTGGCTGTGAGAGACCTGAAGTAAGTTCTAAATAAATCACAGCTCTGTAAACCGGAGGCGGCTAAAGCGGTGAACAAAGTGTTGGAATAAAGCTGAGGACTGGTAAGCCTGTTGGTGGGTGGTGCTTAGATTGTTTGATCCCCCAATTGCTCAGTGAGGGTGGTAAACTGTTTTATTTTATTACAGTTAAAGGATCACTGAGAAATTAGGAAATAAACAAGGGGAAAATACAAAATCACCGGCACCTCACTTTAAAACCTGGATGACTTTAATCCAGCAGGTGTATAAAATGCGGAGCCCTGTGCTGCGTGCTAACAGTATTCCTCCCCAGTAAGAAATCAGGAACTCAGACAGATAAATGAGTTTAAGTGTAAAGATGCCTTTTTTATCCATGTTTCTCAGTGCCCATTACTTGTACATATCTACTTTGATACTGTCTGGGAATAGACTTGAAAGTCTGTTATGTGTTGTTATGAAACTGGAGCGAGTGGTCGAAAAAAAGGGAAGGTTTAGGATCCTCAAGCCATGCAGGCCTTTCAGATCTGTGGCTGGAAAGTCTGATAAAGTTAACTTTGTTTATCCATATCAAAGCCAACTCAAATGATATTTCATCAGTTAGTTCACACTTCACCCAAGATCCCCATCACTCACAGGATGAGAAAAGGGATAAAGGGCATTATAAAGTCAAATGAGCAACATGCATCTCATTATGTAAGGGAGTAAAAGTAATCCTGTAATAAAGTTTTGGAGGGATAAAACTTTAAAGCATCAGTTTAAACATTGACATCACTACAAAAATGTTTTTAAAAGTATCATGAATAAGCCCACTTTTAACTCACAATTTACCAGTGGTGGAAAGTTACTAAGTATTTTACCTAGGTATTTCCAGTTCATGCTACTTTATACTACAGAAATTGTACTTTTTACAACAATACATTTCTTTTAAATCTTTGGTTACCAGTCACTTTGCAGAATCAGGGCAATAATACAAAATAGCAGGATTAAATGTGTGTGGGAAAAGTGAGAGAGCAGCACTTAACCATGGCTGTGGTGCCCTGGAGCAAAGCTCTTCACTCCAGCTGCTCCAGTGGAGCTGCTCAGTGGCCAGCAGGTCAGACTGGGCTGGTTCGCCTCCAGGTGTGGCTGTGGGTAACCCTGTGGGTAACCCTGTGGGTAACCCTGTGGGTCTATCCACCTGGCTGATTAATATCAGCTGAACTTCTACCAGCTGCTACTAATATGTGATTATTCTGACAGGGGCCATTTTGAAGAATGAAAACTTTTACTTTTGGTACTTGAAGTACATTTTTGATGCTAATGCTTTTGTACCTTTATATTTGTGAAATAATTAACTGCTTCACAACTGTGCGCTTCACAAAAACAAGAATGGAATAATAAAATAAAATAAAATAAAATAAACTCAGTAGGAACACTGGAACAGACCACCATCATTAGGGGAAAATAACATAAAATTAAACTAAGTCTCTGACACACTTTTAATACACTTTCCTGACTATTATCTGTGCTTTATGTGAGAACGTGTGATGACCTGCCTACCGGTGCACTGCAGGAGAAACTCTGTCCTCCGCCTCAGGTTTAGAGACTGAACGCTCCACCCGACGACAGTCTCTCAGTGGGATATAAATCCGTGAAGTGGACGAGTTTCTGACACTGCGGTGGAAAAAGGAGGGACTCAGTTCAGGTCTGCATCTCTGCCAGCCGACGGTGACAGGTGATCACCTGCTCCGCAGCAAGCGCCATGCTGAATGAAGCCAGCAATACCTCAAACAGAACTTCCGATTGTGACTTTCAAAATAAATCCCATGGTGACAGTCGGTCTGCAATGCTTTAAATTGGATTTTTGAGACAAATGACAGGAAATCTGTTTGTAAGTACCGCAAGTCATCGTTTCTTCAGAGAGCGCCACTCTTTAGAGAAACTTTATGCTTTTAATTTGAAGGCAGATGTGTCTTCTTTTCCCATGGAGTGAAAGGACATACAAAATGCAGCTCTTCAGACTAGTCTTTTATGAAGACTGTATATCTGTATATCGTAATAACCAAAATGAAGATAAAGAGAGAGACAGGGAGTGTTAAAACATTATTCCAAAGTCACACCAGATTTAAATGGCCTGAATCAGCTTCTTTGTAGCTGTTCATTATCAAGTGACACCAGATACCAGAAACAAACAGTGTACAGGTCCTATAAAGTCAGCTGAATTGATTTTATTAAGGTTGCTACTGGATTGTATTAACTTGTAATTGTGATGCATTTGCAGCCATTCTGCCCACAGTTGGTAGACAAAGGCAGTGGGAGATAGCCCCAGTTTGTGCCCCCCATGTAAGAGAATACATTAAGGTAATAGAGGTAGGTTAACCATCAGTTTCTAATGGTTACAAAAACAATATAAAAACAACAACAACAACAAAGACACACAGTGTCTCATCTAAATGTATATTTTATTCTAACATTTATGAAAAAAAAAGGTTAATGCAATATTTAATATTTTTTGTCTCTTCTAAGGCTGTGATTTTGTCTGAGTGTGTGTGGACACTGTGGAATTTGTCACAGCAGTGGGTAAGTAGGTTGTTTGTTCCTCTCCTCATTAGTACCCCTTTGCCTAGTTCCTACCAGGACACAAAGATCCATTTTTGTGACAGTGCATGAAGAATGTGGGCCACTGCACCAGCAAAAATTACGTTTTCATTAGATGTACATGTAATCATTTATATGGCTTCCCCTATTTTAGCATAGAACAAAAGCAAGACACATGCGCACATTATAAACATGCTCAAAGGTGGTTGCATCTCGTCACAGAAGTTAGATACTGGTTGTTTGAGGCATTTCTGCATTCCTGCATCCAAACTGTCTGTCCTCCATTGGCTTCCTATCCATGTGAGATCAGACTTTAATGTGCCTCCGATGACATATAAAGCTCTACACGGACTGGCTCCTTCATACTTGTCTGATCTTCTTCAACCTTATACTCCTGCTCGTGATCTCAGTTCCCAGGGCTCTTGTCTGTTCCTAGAGTTAAAAAGTCTTCTGCTGGCTGCAGAGCCTTCTCCTATCGGGCCCCTCTGCTCTGGAACGACCTCCCTGCTGATATTAGACTGTCCGACTCAATTCATACCTTTAAATCTAAACTTAAAACATACTTTTATGCCTTAACTTTTACTTAGATGTATATTCTCTAACTACCAGATGTGTACCTGTTATTCTCCTAATATTGATTGATTGATTGAATATTGATCTCAATAAATCAATCATTAAGTATAGACACAGTATAGCCCAGGTCTTTCTGCCAAAGAAATTACTTCGAGCCTTCTGAATTTACTGCATGTACTGCATTATTCTAACTGCCTGTTTGTCTCTCATGCACGTGAGCACCCAGCCAATCCCAGCTGACACTGGGCGAGGGGGGGGGGGGGTCACCAGTCTATCGCAGGGCTCACCTGAGCAACACATGTTAACCAAATGTGTTATCCCCTCTCATGTTAGTTTGACTTCATCTGCTCATTTCATGTACTGTATATTTGGTCATGCCCAGTTTTATCAGGGGAGAAGCTTTGACATGAAAATTGCCATCATTAACTCTTCAAAATGCTGTGGTTGCCAAAATCAGTTGCATTGGTGTGGGTAGCCTGGTGCCAGTGACTCTCAGCTGTAGTATACTTTCACATTTACAGTAAAGTCACACAGTGCAGAAACAACGGCAAAGGAAGGAACAGCAATTTAGCAATGTTTGACAAGTACAAGTGCTCAGACGGTTTGGCAGAGGTGCAATATTTCTGAAGGAAGTGGAGTGGTTGCGTTGGTTGCATTGTGCCCTGCCAAATTATACACCACTTACAAACACTGCAGGGCAGGTGAGATAATATGAAAGCCTTTCAAAGTGAAAAGTTAGGTAAATACTTGGGCAGAAGATGACCCTCCATTTTCTCTTTACCCTGTCTGAAATTGTTTTTTGTTCCAAGGTGATGTTTTGCATTTACCACTTGACACCAATGTCTCTTTGAAAAATGATTTTGAATAACTGTCCCTTCACCCTGCAACTAGAAAAAGGTCAGGGATAAACAGCATGTCAGACATACCCTAAAGTGGAAAAGAATTAGGCACACAGTGCATCCATCATGCCCAGCAAAGTGTTCTCAGCATTGATTTTGAAACAACTTTGATGTAATTACAGAAATAAATGAGGCATCTGCTGTTCACCGAGCACTAATGCTAATTTCTCAGTCTGCGCAGCCACTTTCTGGATATGGAAATTACATGTTTACAGCCAGTCTCTGCAGCAGTGACTATAAGTCAAAGGAACACTGCATATGAAATGCATTAAAGTGAAACACCTGATGTATGAATACATTAAAAGTCAAAGACTGCTCTAACTTAGTTTATTATGTAAACAGCAAGTCATTTATAACCTGTAGGTTGAAATAATGTTTCCCTTTTAATGTGCTGTACACAGGGGCAAAATGAAATATGAACACTAGGGTTTAGCCTAACTGATGCTTTTCGAAGATGCTTTTCCAAATCATAACTTTTGTGACCTTTCACATTAGTAAATGTGTAATATTTAAATCAACTTCTGGTCTTAATAGGTTCTGAATCTCTTAGGGTTTAAAATGCGTAATCAAGAGTGCTTGAAATTTACAGGAGATCATGCTGCACATAAACGAGGTAAGGGCCTTTATTAAGAAATCCACATACTGTTAATTGACTTCATTTTCCATTTGCATTACAAATTGATTCAGTATGTATATAATCAACAGCACTGCTGATTACTTACAGCAAATGGTTTACCCAAGGGAGACAGATATTCACTGTTGATGCAGAAAATTACACATTCTGTATTTAGCTGTGTGACTAAGTAAGCATCAGAGTGTTGAAAGAAGTACTCAGATAATTTACTTACAAGTCCTCCAACCGGAACAACCATACAGGTCATTTTTCTCAACTCTGATACGACCCATCTCCTGAAGTAACGCCCCTACAGCAGCAGGCGATCTGCACCTTGGTTGTCATGGTTACAACAATGAACATGTGGATTGTACTGAGAGCGGCGTACCTACCTTTCTCGCCGTGGTTACTATAATAACAATCATGGCTTGGTTAGGTTTAGTCACAAAAACTACTTGGTCAGGTTTAGGAAATGATTGTGATTTGGGTTAAAATAAGTACCTTCTCAACATTAGACATTCTGTGTTGTCATGGTTACAGGAGTAACAACGTGGTTAATGGTCATGCGCAATGGAAACAACATAAACTACTCCTTTCACATGGGAATCGAACACTGCTCTCCTGTGTTTTGTTGCCCCATCCATCCACCCCAACCTCCTCCTGATGTGGACTTTGTCGCTCTATAAACTACAGCACTTTTCCCTTTGTTCCTCTGATGATTACTCATCCATGTCATAATAACCGAGTGCACAGACGACCTATGGGCTTGTTTAAGTATAAATGGAAATACCACATTGTTAGAATACATCATTGCAAGTAAAAGTCCTGCATTGAAAATGTTAATGCACTTACAGGCTCTAAAAAAACTACTGTGTTTCCTCATTTAGCTACTTGTGTTTTCTTGTCCTTGTTTAATCCACTGGTTTGAAGTAGGCGGGGCTCAGTTAAATAGAATTTTGTATTCTGGACTTTCCTGTTGTTTGTTTCAAATTTAGTCATAAATATTTATTATTATTGGAAAATACTTGCATGCATTTCAAGGTCATTGAAGTATGACAAGTAAAAGTGCTTAATGTTTTAGTATTGTATATTATATCATTAGATTATTATTACTGTTGCATCCATGTGTTACTGTTACTGTTGTAGTTGGTCAAGCTGGAGATCATATGAAGGAGTATGTTGAGTAGCTAAATCTATACCAGTGCATTTTTTTCAAAATAGTTAAATAGCAGATGAAAAACTATTATATTTCCCTCTGAATTGTAGTAGAGTACCGGTATTAAGTATATCACATAGAAACACTCAAGTCAAGTGCAAGCATCTCAAGTTAATGTGCTTGAATTAAGGTATGTGGTTACAGGGTTAGCACTTCCAGTATTACCACAAGTGTAAAAGGCCTTGTGCAATATCCAAGCAAAGTGAAATGTGCTCCATGCTGTGATGTAAATGAGAGCCCAATTAAGTCTGTGCACTGTGTAAAAGTGTTGAATGAGCCAAATTTAAACACCAGTATTGATCATTTGATGCTGATGTCACTGAAAAAGGCCAGGTGGGATTTGGCAGGCTTTGACAGGAACACATAGTTGAATGCAAACGCTAAGTAGATCAGAGCATCTCCTTTTCTGTATGATGTTCTGAAGCCTAAGACAATCTATTTTTATACAAAACAAGCAGGAAAAGAGATTTAAAATCTCCCACTGGGTGAGCAAGATGTGCTTCATGCGTTGGCTGCATTGGCGTTTAGTGGCCGTGCAGAAATGTACAGCCAAACGCGACTCTCTTTCACTGTTTGTTTCCTCCGAAGAAAAGCAGTCATAGATAATCTTAATGGTTTCCAGACCAAATTCAATTACCTCTGTCACCCAATAGAAATGAATAAAAGCCAGTATGTGCTCTTATTCTATTTGCATGTCCCTGGGGGATGATGTTCGCATTTCTTCAATTTTCAGACAGTGGTTTGCTGTCTATGGCTTGCTTAGTCAGAAAATTCATTTAATCAAATGCTAATTTGACATAATACCTAACAGATACAGAGAACCTTCTGTGGCTTTTATAGATAGCACTGTACATTAACAACACAACAGCCCTCTGCAGCAAAGTGAACTGGGTGGCTTGAAAGTGGGGGTGCAATAAATCAAAGTAATTCCTGCCAGAAAATTTCCACTTTGCTCAGAAATGAGGAAAAATCTTTCCCATCACAGAAAACATCACAGTAACAGTTTCTTCAGTCAAAGAGGCATGAATTCAACCCCCCCCCCCCCCCCCCCCCCCCCCCCAAGGCAAAATGTACAGGTTGGCTGAACATTCCTGAAAGCCCCATCTAAATTTTTTATGAAGTTTGGAAATTTTGATTATTAAAGGTAACTTACTTTGCTGGGTAGAAGCAACTCGCTGATATCTCACCCATGTCTTCTAACTCTGCTAGAAAGTAAATAAGTGTTTTTAAAGGTCCCATGTTGTATGAAGTGAGATTTCTATGTCTTTTTTTATAAAGCAGGTCAAGGTGCTATATTAGTAGAGTGAAAGTATCAAAGCCCTCAGTCCACAAAGAAATACACACAGTCTGTATTCAGAAACTGAGCCTTAAAGTGAGCCATCAGGACTTTTGTAACTTTGTGATGTCAAAATAAAGCAGTCACTGCTCTCAGGCTCAGAGCCTCTCTTTTGATTACTTTACCGACCTGTCGCTACTATAGTTCTCGAGGAAGCCTGAGAGAAACTACATTGACAAAACCACAAAAATATCTTCTTATGGATATCAGAATTTCAAATAAAAAGTTTAAAATATGGGACCTTTAACAATATCAAACTATCCTTTAAAAACTGCTATTGTATTCGGTATCCTACATTTTAATGTTTGATTAACTCTGCTGACCTCAGCTGAGTAAAAGACAGCGAGCAAATTATTGTGAGCTCCAGACACTTGTCTTTTTGGCTTTTCAATCATTTCTCCTCATTTCTCTGTGAGATCCTCTTGTTCACTCCTATCCCACTTTCGCTCCCACTCCCTGTCTCTTCTGTCTCTGTGTGCTATCTGTCCTTCATGCCATATCATCATTAATTCTCATTATTTCCCATCATCTGTTCTATGACTCCTCTCCGCACCTTCTTGTTCATTAGTGATTAGCAAGGGGTCATTTAGACTGGGAAGGTTGACGCAATTCTCCCGCCTGTCAGAGCCACACCTCATTAACTGAGCACCACATTGTCCGAGTCAACAGGCTGGCATTTACCATTTTGAGTGATGTAATGTATTAGGGGAAAAGCAAAAGAAGTGATAATAAGAAAGAAAAAGTTTGGCTGAGGTGTGTTATGTTCCAGGAACCTTGTGTTGAGGTCACTTATTCTCTCAGAGGGGGAGGAAAGAGATTGGCGTTTTGTCAGTGGCAACATTCGGTAAATTGGATTAAATCCACACGGAGGCCAGTTGGTCTCTAGAGGGTTCCCCCCCAGCTTGAATACTGATGTAAGGGTTTCATGTCGAGCACATAATAACAGCTCTTAACCTCTATATTGCTGAAGACCTGTCAACAGAGTCTGAAGGTTATGTGAACATAAAACATCATCAATACAGCAAGGGGGGGGGGGGGGGGGGGGGGTAAATTATTTGTTTTCATCACAAGGGAGTCCAAATTCCCATTAAAATACCACAAGGATCCTGTTCTACAATCTAACAGTACCATGACAGTGAGTGGGCACTGTAATGCATTTTGGCAGCTGTGTTGTGCAGCTAGCTGGCCATGATATCTGGCACCAAATGTACCATCTGTGCAGATAAGCATCACATACACTGGGCCTTAGACAACATTAACACCAGGCCAGCAGTCAGTGTTCAATGTGCTAAGGATAAGGATGAGGAAAAAATAAAATGTCATGTTAGCAAAAGAGATCAGGAGAAAATATTTGTATTTAAAGGGTCACCCTAGTTCTTTACAACTTGGGGTCTTGCTTCTGTTGATTTGGCAGTAATATACTCTCCAGGTCAGCTGCTGAGATGTGAAACCATAAATGTACATCTGACAATGAAACACCAAGCTCACCACAGCAGGGAGTTGGAAGTGACTACAGTCCCTTCCCTCTTGGAGAATGACTACAGGTGCTGGAGAAAGGTGGGGCTTTTAAGAGCAGCAGCTCTGACCTTAGCTTCCCCGGTTCATGTCGGGCAGTTGACCTTCCATCTCTCTCAACCCTTAATTCCCATCATTTCTCCACTGTCGCTATGTTCAGAAACAAAGGAATCCCCAGCATCCCAGTTGTTTCTGATTCAAGATTTCAGAAAAAAAAATTGAAATCAAATTGACTTGATTTTCCGAACTGTCTCTTGAGCTCCAATCTTCACTTCATTCCCTGTGCAATGAAAGAATGATCAGTGACATTTCAGGTGCACTCACTTTTGGTTTTACCTCCAAATGAAGTGGCTGTGATATCTGGCCAATCTGTTTTCTTGTTTACAAAGTAATATTTGAAGGAAAAAAGCATATTTGGTGTTTAATTTAACATATTTAACTAATCTGCTTCATCAGGACTGTGTGGGCACAGTTTGATCAGGCTTAATGGACAGTGGCCTAAAAATGTAAGTATGATTCTGTTTCAAATGTTCAATCCTGACTGGTGCACAGAAATATGTGACCAGTGAGCAAACAAAGCTGTCATGTGAAATAACCAAAACTGTTCCAACTCTAGCAGAAAATCGTTTGTTCATAACAAGAGGCTGATTGAGAAAATATGTTTTCAGGGCTTTTAATTTGGTATTCAATGTCATTATCACTGATAGAAATGACGGCCAAAACTATGAAAAAAGAGCCAAGTTTTAATCACTTGGAAATTTAGTTTAAATGTGCAAAAATATGGCCATAATAAACATGAGCTATTTTAAAACCACATCATCTCTTTGCTTATGGCTCAGCATGCTTATTCTGTGGTAATTATGCATCAGACACACTCCAGATTCATTACCATCACTCTCCTCCCCCTGCAACACTCAAGTGCCATTCACAACTGATAGGGGAAATCATGAGGCATCCAAATCCGACCAATCCTGCAACCCCCTGCCCTGCCCTCCACCTCTCACTCTCACCAATTAAGAGGGTGTGGTTAGTAGCCCTGAACTTGACACTTCCCATCTCTCTGCTTTAATTACGTCTGAGTCCCTGAAGGCCACAGAGAGAACAGGGTCCAATTAGTCGACAGAGACGGAGGGCGATGGCTTGACGTCACACTCACACGCATGCTAGAATCCGTCCGAAAGAGCCAAATGGGCAGTTCAGCTGTTAGCAATGCATGAAAAAGATCATCTAAAGAAGGGTGAGGATTAGAGGGATGGGGGGATCGGGGTGAAGGACGGGAGGAATCATAGCTGATGAAAAACAGATGACAGATATGTGGCTAAAAGTAGCTAAAATAAATAAAGATACTCCCCATCAGTTAGCGTGTGAGATAATAACTCTCAAGGAACTTCTCATTTCATTCTCCCTTTATCCACCCCCTTTTTTTAAGTCATCACTTCACTTTTGATCTTTACTGCAAACCCCTCCTCCCTCTAACAAAGTCTCATCCTCTTTATCCATCTCTCCCTTTTTTGTCTCTCCATCTTTCCCTCTCTGACAATCCCCCTTAATCTCTGCTGTGCCCACACATGTGAGCATGTTATTGTTCTGTAGCATGTCATGTGTTTTTCAGCCCAAGTCAAATGTTAATGCTGTTAACACCATGTTATTTTCCACTCACTTTTGTACGCCTGTGGTTGTGGAGCAGTAAAATAAAGACAGGCCTAGCTTCTGCTCTCAGGGTTTTTTTTATTATTCTTGGACTGCTGGCCTTCAGACAAAAGAGCAGATCGTGTATATTTGCATATCTTTACAAAAAAATGAAAAGGGCTCTCACTTATGTATGATTTGAGCCACAGGGAAGAGGTGTGTGAGCTTTTTGTATTCATTTATCTAGTGCTACACTCTGGTATGCTTTGATGAGACCACATCAGCAGTTTGGACAGAAACACAAAAAAAAAATCCCGGTGCAGCAGCAGGTCCTGATGTCTGCATAGAAAAGCTGATTAAAGCCCTCCAAGATACTGTCAAAGCTGTGCAGAGGAATGCATGAGAGATGCAGCTGTAGGGGCTGACTCAGACAAGAGGGAGCTCTTCCCAGATCTAAGGACAGACCTCCTCACAGGGGACAATGACACCGTTATCAGGTGTCATGCAGAAATGTTGCCAACAAAATCCTCTTTGTGCCGTAAAATCTTGACAATCCACCTGTCGTTCGAGAACCCACCACTGGTGAGGTGGATCCTAACCTCACAGGTTCTGAACACGAGCACAGACACACACTCTCCCACTCTCTCTGAAACCCATCTACAAAATATATGACCCTAAAGCTCCAATTTATCTACACCACTACCAGTTCAAGGACACCGAGACAAGTTAATAAGGGTCACAGTTTTGTCTTAACCACAGACAAAAGTAAAACAATTGGATTTTTTGTATTTCATTTGCTGTACTGCAAAGTCAAACCTTCTTGCTGAGGGTTGCAGAAGCTCATCTGAGCCAGAGACAGCTCCAAGGCTTGGTGGGAGGGGGCACTGTGACTTTATTATTAGCCCTGAAACTTGAAAAACTATCTGGAAGAACACAAAAAAAGCTACCACAGGCAGACTGGAAGGAGTGTGGCTTACCACTAGCAAGAAGAGCCACAAGGGTCTTGTGATGACCAGAATTACTGGATTTCCATAGTTATTATAATCTGAATCATTAATTCACTGCTAACATATTCCAGCACAAAGGGAAAGGTCACAAGTTCCACAAAGCTCCCCTCACTATCCTCATAACAGAAACCATGTTTCCCTCATGATCCTTTGATGATCCCATGCCTTTCCCTAAAGCATCGGTCAAAGGTTTATTGTGTCCAATAATCTGGTTTAGGACCATAAAGATGAAAAGCTAAAGAGTGCTCCCACTGTCCTTTGTGTATAGTGCTAGTTAGCAAATGTTAGCATGCTCACATGCTAAACTAAGGCTGTGTCTCAATTCGCAAGTGCGTTCACATAGACAAGTATGCAGGCATACAGTGCACTATGAGTACCCACTTGGTGCACTCGAAACAGCCAAAAAGTTGAGTGTAAAACAATGGACACTTCACACCCTAAACAGTCGCCATCTTGGCTACGTAGCACAAGGGGAAGGACCACCACCGTATTATCAAACTTGTGAGAATGGCGGCCTTATTTCCACGACTGAGGAGGCACACGTTTCATTTTCAAGTCAAGCGAGCACAGCAGGCGGCAGCCAGGTGACAATTAAGGTCTCATGTTGTGATCGTCATTTCCAGTTCCAGGGGGTAGTGTTCTGGAACAACACTACCCCCTCATAGTATACTGTGTACACAGAGTTCTACATGTGTGTGAACTGACCGAAGTATCCAATTTTGGACACAGCACAAGATGGGAAACATCATGTCAGATTGCTATAGCGAGCATGTTAGCATGCTAAGCGTTTAGCTCAGTACGGCCTCACAGAGCGGCTCACGTGGCTGTAGATTCTTGGTCTTGTACCTCATCTTTAACCCTTTGTAATGTTGATTTGTAAAGGAGAAAAACCGTAACTGTGTGAAAATAATTAACTTTTCACTTCTGCTGACCAGCAGATCTGTCCAGTCTATCCACCACCCTCCTTGTTCCCTCTGCCTTTCTTCTTGCAGCCTCAGCATCCTGCCCGTCGTATTTGTTGCATACCAGAAATCCAGGCAGAAAGCTAATGGTTTAGGACCACTGATCAATAACCTATCTTTATCTCAAATTAGGACAGGCCTAGCTTCAGTGCTAATGCGGAGCCAAAGTTGTTCATTACATGTAGCTTAGTTGTCACAGTGAATAATGGCCAACAGGACAGGAGCACAAGCAGTGTTGTCAAAGTCCTGACTCCAAACAAGTTCCCTTTGTGTGGGAAGCTGGTCAGAAGTACAAGCTGTGAGACTGAGAGTGACCACCCAGACATGTTTTTTATGGCTAAACATCTCATGAGGAAATGTCAAAGCATTTCACTGTTGTTGATATTAACATTGATGGTGGATCATAGAAACATATTGTACCACAGCCAGTTTAATTTAATGAGAGGAAACTGCAAAAATAATATCATCATGGGAGAACAGAGGACATTAAAGCTTTTGTCTGAGCTAAGAGGCAGACCCAGGAGCTTTTAATTATGATAGGAAAAAAACCTAACCCACTTCTCCTAATGGTAGGAAGTGTTTATAGTGGAATAAAGGATCTAAGTCTGACTTCCTGTTTGATGCTTACTGAGCAGAAACTCTACTGGTTTCGTACTTTATGCACTAAGAACCATCTGTTAGGACCCTCTGACTCAATCAGGAACTTTTTATGTATCCTCACTCCACCCCTTGAGACAATTCTTCTCTTTGTGTCGACTCAAAAATAAATGAATAAATAAAATAGTTGAAGTTACAAATTACAACTTGGCATTTTCATTGTGCACTATGTGACCTCTAGCATGCTTTCCATTGCAGTCTCTTGTTCTTTTCACTAAGTGTTTCGAAGGAAGACACTCTCTTTGTTTTTGCCAAACAAAGAAACCTAAACTTGCCAGAAAGCAGAGGTGCTAAACAGTCTCATGTGGGACATTATATTGGATCATTTCAAACATCATCCATTATCTACACTGTCCATTTGTTGAGCTGACCCCTTGATTTCATATCAGTATTATATATTGTACAGTGTATATTAGAGTTGTTCCGATTTCAATACTATTGGTGGAACCGCTTTTGATACTGGCTAAAATACTGGATCAAGAATCAGCGAGTATGATCTTATAAACCTTATTGTTTCACACCCGGATAAAACAGCAGTTTTTCTGGAAATCAATTCTTCTTCTCTGCTCTAAAACAGTAGCCTACACAGGAAGTTGTGCTGTGCAGCCACTGGCAACTACTGTTAGAGAAACGAAGAAGAACTGATTTCTGGTAACAAGCTTAACATTAGCTATTGGGCGAGGTCATTAATAGGTGAACTGTAGTCTGGGTAATTAGTAGCATGGTATCAGGTATCAGAATCAGTATCTGTAAGGAGAAAACGGCATCTCTAGTATATAGGCCTATACAAGGTAGATACTAGTAGTCTGTGATGACAACAGATTTTTACAGTGGCTGACATGTCCTTCTTTGTTTTCATTTATGGCTGACACCCATGCTGAGCTGTTGATACTTTGTCATCTTAAGTATGAGCACAATTCAGCCATGGTATCAGCATTGTTCTATTAAAAACCAGACACACACTGCTCTTTGAAAGAGCAGAAGTTTCTGGCAAGTGCATATTATCCTTGGACACACCTATACACAGCATCTTCTATTGTGTGGGAAAGGAGAGGAGAACAACACAATGCCATATGGCAAAAAACAGCTTGTGAAAATCACAGCTGAACTGGTAAATGCAAAAGCAGTTTTCTAAAGGCACTGCAGGATGAAAGAAACCCACACAAAACAACATCAGCAGCATCCATTCATCACAGCCAAAATACCAATTTTCTTCGTACATATACCGCTGAGGTTTCTCATTCCGTCTTACATGCCAACACTTCTTTAAAAGACTCCTAACAAGCCTGAAGTAACAAATGCGTAATGATTATTAATGGATCAGGATACAGGAAAAGAAAATTCCAGCATGGTTATATGTTTCTATTATTTGTGTACGAGAGCTTCAGAGTGCACGTTCAGATTTAAGCCTACACATGAAAGTAGGGCATGCTATAGTAACAGTGAGGATCCAGGTCTTTCCAAGAGCATATATTAAACATGGAAATTAACCATGAGAAAATGGATATGACTTTTCTCTTGAAATGTGAAGACGTTTACTCTTCTTTGAAAATCAAACACTATTACAGAACTGAAGAATATGCAAATGAGCAGCATATACATTCTCTGGTTTAGAGCTAAACAGCATGCCAAGAGCTGATTTTTGAGCTGCACAGAGAATTTACAGGATGGGAAGTGAGTCAAACTAAAACATGTGCTCAGGATTAATACTATTTTTATAATTTTGCATCAGGTACAACATGCACACAGCCAAAGAAAATGTGAGGAAGAGCTGAGGAGAATGCACTATTTTGCACTATTTCTGAGAATATTTACAAAAAAGCTCGCCTTGAGTAGCTCTTTGTAATCAAGCAGACAAATAACATATGGGTTACTAGAGAACATCAATGTGTGCACTGGAATGGAGGAGGGAAATACAACACCACGACGCATCTGAGTCCATTCATCTTTCCTGGTTGCACAGCAGGAAAACAGCAGCTGCAACACGGCGCAGAGCAGGCGACTCCGCGCCAGCTCCCTAGCATTGGATTAATCATACTAACTTTACCAGAACTAATCCATACTTCACAGGCAAGACTCTGGTTCCTTTCCTTTCCTGTAGCTGTGCCTCAGTCTGCATTCTTATCTGTGTGATGAAGTACCTCCTCCCTTTCACTGGGGAGCCAGGAGCAACTTCTTATTTACTTCCCGCTTAGAGCAGAGGATCGTTAGAGGTAGTGGAAAAGCATTTTGGGTAAAATGTTCATCTCTGATTGTCTTCTCTCCTCACCAAAGTGTTTCATATCAAAAGAAACAGTAAGAAATAGTATTAGAATGATTTGCCCTGAGGTTTTGATAACGACACTGATATAACCACAGAGAAAATTCTATGTTTTGACTGAGCTGTTTTATATCCTGAGTTAAATAACCAGTGAGTTTAATAGGCTGATGTTGTCCGCTCAACAAAAAGTGACCAGTGATGGAATAAACTTGCACATTCCTCATATATATTTCATATATATTCTTGTATTTCATACTATGAACTTTTGCACATTTGCCCATTCTTATTGCACATTGTACATATTTGTATAATTTTTTTACAATTTTGATGTTTTGTTTTTTTTTGGAAAACAGTAGTATTCATATTTAAGCTACCTGACTTGCAGTACTTGTTTTTGCTTTCTTTATATTTTTTTCTTCTTACTATGTTTATTGTTATGCACCAAAGCATCAAATCTGAAAACCCACTTGGCAATGAACTTTATTCTGATTCTGAACTGTGAAAAATCAAAGTGAGAAAATCTTGGCAGAACTTTTTTTTTTTTAACTTCTTTGACTAAATCAACTCTGTAAGCAGATAAAACTAATATAAATTGTCTACTTAATAGTTATCATTAGTTGCTTTAGTCATATTGCACAGGACAGGACCTGCTATGAGTCTTTAAAGGTCAAGAAGCAGGAAGAAACTGTTGCTCTTTGCTTTACGTTGTAGTACTGAATGGAGAGCTTCTATAAAATAACTTTCCAATTAATTTTTTTGTTTACTTTTTCCTTGTTTTCTTTGCTGGTGTCATTGAAGCCTCTCCATCATTTCATGCCTCTCCCTCTCTGTTTCGCCTACATCTTCCTCCTGTGAGACAGTGTTGCAGATTTTACACCTGCTTTCCTCAGATGTTACATTTCAGACACAACGTCCTCCGCTGCAGACTGCAGTGATAAATCAGGTGCAATGGCTATTTGTATAAATTTCCATTCCCTCTCCCATATTTTGCACTTCTACACAGGAGCACCTTAAAATACATATTGCATGAGCTCGTACATGTAGTTTTCAGCAGTGCCGCTCACCTTTCATTTTACCAGTGTGAAACATTGTTGAGGTCCTAAAAATACGGACAATTTGGTTTTGTAGTGCCAAAAAGTGGGCTGCAAGTTGTGTTAATTAGATGTGTATATGACTCAGTTGTTGGTCCCCATCTCCACTGAGATCTGGACAGTGATCACCCCACACTAAGATAAAAGGTAAGGGTGATTTTCAGTCTATCTTTGGAGGGGGGCTGTTTGCGAGACCAGTTGGTCTTTTGTTTAGAATTCCTCTCCCCTCCTCACTGAGGCTGGGACTCTTGTTGGACTGCCGGGCGGTGGCACAGATTTGTTTAGTTAATGAGTCCCCGCTGACATATTTAAGACATGACAGGCATTGTCATGCTTTCCTTCACTCAAGGAACCAACAACCCAGTGCCAGAAACAGACGTCTGCTTGAAAGCTGGCAGAGGCTCCTCACTGCAAAGCAGATGCCCAGACATAACAAATGGATCCCATCAAACACAGAATAACAAAGGCTGAAATGGTTTCAGGAATAAAATCAGGGTTTGACAGCAACTCAAGCGATTCCAGTACTTAATGGGTAGAAGTCTCATCCAGAGTGAAAACTGACTCCTCATTTATATGCTAAATAATACAAAATGGAAAAAGAGAGTCCCACAAGAAATATGGGTACAATACACTAATTAATCCCTAGTTGAAACAAACTCTAATCAAGGTTTTTTGGAGCATAATTCATAAAATTCTTTCAATTCCATAACTGCGCCCGTTGGAAAAACCACAGCTGAACATGTCATGTCCACCTGTGACTAATTTAATTTACAAACAATCCATGTTTGTCATGTTTGTCTCTGCTTGTTGAATTTGCAATTTATTGTGAACATTTCTTTTCAAAAAGGACAGTACCACTCACCCAAACTCTGAGCAACAACTTTGTGAAACATTTTTATTGTGAGGCATACGGTCAATACTTTTCATACTGTGTATACTTAGTGTATTCATATATACCTCTCAATGTTATCTAAAAGTGCCTGTACATATACAAATTACTCTGCATTTTACTGCTTGTTGCAGTTTTGCAACTGCTTTTCTCAGTATGTGTAATCTGTGCAATTAATATAAATTTGAATCTAATCTAATACTGTATGAGTTGTGCCTTCATACAAAAGTTTTATATAATAATGTTAAATCAAAGTTTTATATAATAATTTGATTGCAAATACTGAACACTTGACATTGAAAGTAGCTGTCTAGCATGCTCATGTTACATCATCCTCTGCAGATCATGAGAAACAGGAAAAAGATGGCAATGATGAAAATGATTTTTTAAGACTGTGTAAGTATTTTGTGCCACACATGTTGTTGTCAACATTACAGTTGACACTTGTCTCAGTTCTGGCTGCAGGACTCAACATCCTCGACCAAACAGCTGCCCTGAAGCCAGACTTGGAAAAGAGCATCCCTCCTGTTATTTATGACAGTGCTAGGAGCCAGTGCACCTTGTTTAACAGCGTATAGCCACATGTTCTGTTTGGATCCATCTCCAGTTAGTCAGATGGGGAAATCTCTCCAAGCCCTTCCACATACTCAAAGGTGCACATAAACATACATCACACATGTCAAAGACAGGATGCAGTTTGGCAGCATCTGCCTGAATTTCTCTCACAAAAAGAGGAGGAAGTAAATAAATGTCACCCGCTTAAGAAGAAAAGAAATCTGGTGGAAAAGTTTAAATCAGTCCTGACAACAGCGCTGAGGTAACAAGGAAGGTAGAGAGGCTTGTAGAGGAGGGGAAATAGAAAATGAGGCGCTGCTTGACAGCTTTAGTTTCAGATGTACCTTTGGTGCAGAGTTGCAGTTTCATTGCTCAGAACGATATGACTTTAACTCTTCGGGCTCTATTTTAACAGTCAAAAGCACATGGACTAAAGCGTGTGGTGCAAATGCATTCATGACATGTCCATATGACTTTGGTTATATGGTTGCTGCGCCAGGTGCATGGTTCAAAAGGGTTGTACTCCGTCTCCTAATTAATCATAGTCCCAGTCATCGGTAACCGAAACCCTAAGGGGAAAGAATGGGTTGAGCAAATCAGTGTGCTGTGCACAGCTCTACAGAGAGGCAATGGCACAAGTAACACAGTTAGACATGTTTTATGTTATATTATGAGAAGAAATAATACATGTTCGGTTTATTATGAAACTAGTGAGGGACAATTTAAGTCTAAGTGATGAAAGGGAAACACTGTGGCACACTCTGCTTGTGCATAAGGGGTAGAGTGTATACGCATTGTGCGTACGCTCTTTGCAGGTGCACATTTCTATCTTAATATTGTGTCTTTAAAGTGACAGTGAAGTACTGTACCACTGACTAAAGACCAGGTTTTTGTTAGTCAATCATGCAATTTGAAACACATGTTCAGCAGATCATGTTACAAGACATAACCCACACCTCTTGACCAACCCAGTATTCATGAGCTAAATCTAATGGGTTTTTTCTTCTAAGTTGCCAATGGTCAACCTTTGCGTCTTACCTACCATGAACACAAACAACCCCCATGCCCCTCCTCCATTTACCTGCTTCTAGATAAATGCTCAATTAATATGTTGAAATCTGAAAAACAAGTTAGGAGAGGGAACGAATCACCATGGCCATACTTAGGCAATTGCTGTATGCAAAACCGAAGCTGACATGGCTTAGGGATAGACTTTTTGTTACAGCCAGTCTACCAAGCTGCTATGGTTTCCCAGCTGCTTGGGAACTGCTGGCTTCCAATACACTGAGCCTCGCCTCCATTTTGATAAATAAACTAATTTCATTACATGCATCATTATTACTAAAGGATCCAGAGGAATAAGTGAACAGAAGACACACTGAGCAGAGAGAGGAGGGGAGTTAGGAGGCAGAAAGAGATGTCATCAGTAATTGCTAAAGAAACTAGCAGATCTGAATAGCATGTAAACAAATGAAACACGAGCAACCAGGAAATGAAACAAAACACTTCCTGCAGCACAGCAAAAAAAAAAAAAACCCTGTTAAGAAACAAAACATTAGAGGGCTTTTGATTTGAAACAATTACAGGAAGTGATGTTTTCGTATGAACACATAATGCAGTAACTTTGACACGGCAAACAGGAGTCATGGAAAATGAGGCTTTGTACTAAAATACTGCTACGGCCAATTATACATGTCAAAAATTTGTGATATCTCCCTCTGGCAACTTTTCTCTTGTTCGACTTCTTCGAGTGTAAAATAATTGGTGGCATGCGAAGCTGCATTCAAAGTAGCTTCCTCAACACTGCTACTTGGCAGCAAAATCTGCAACATGAGCCAGCAGATAAATCATGTAGGTTAAATGAGAATTACAGTGCCAGACACTTTGAGGCTAACAAACACCAACAGACATACAGACTCTTAGAAACTTGCTAGCCTAGCAATAACACACTCGATCTATAACACAGGAGCCTGTGCTTCTTTTCCATACAAAGGTTACATTACTGACGCTCTAAATATCTTGTCATTAAACATTGACATGGCTGCCATGTTTTGTAATGTAATTTACAGAAAATTAACATGACTTTAATCAGCCAACATGACCATAGTCAGCTTTTGCATATTGTATTCCCATTAATAGATATGAATATCAATATTAAACATTAACATACATACCAGAGGACATGAGATGTTATATCATAACAGGCTTTATCAGAACACTGAGTGAAAATCCAGCCTGCTGTAATCCCTCTTTAAGAGTTGCAATTAAAATTGTTCCTCTATTTCAGCTACAAATAAAACATCCTTTAGCCAGAGGGAAATCACCTCATCTTTCAGGACTTCTTTTAACCTCTGGCGCAAACTGCCCGATGAGAGCCCAGAGCCCCTTTTAGCCTTGTTTTTAGTTTTATTATAGTGGGTATTATGATGCAGGTATTTTGGTTTGGTAGCTTTAAGGCTCCTTGTACCTTAATCACATTGTGTAGCTCAAATGCATGCAAATGCTTAAATTGCAGCTCTATCTTTTAGTAGGACACTGTGAACAATTTATCTCACTAAATAAAATAAATGAATATATCTGTATGTGGTCAGAAAGCAATGAGATTGAGAGATGAATTTTTGAGAATTAAGGTTCCATTTATTATGTAGTTTTTATCATTTTCTTTACAGCTTGAAACACAAAGAAGATATCAATCTCAGATTCCCAATGCAAGCTAATATCTTAACTCTGATTTTAGTCTGGACAGTAATAGAGATGACCCATAGCCATTAATGATGGCTGAGTTGTTTCACTATTTGCTCAGTGCTGCTGCCATCAGAATAAGAGATAAGGTTCTGATTCACCCTCAACACACTTGTGTTTCTCCTCTTATCCTGCTGCAGTCAATCCTCTCCATACCAGCCCAGCAGTAGCTTCAAGCAATCCATAAATAATTCATTGTTTGAAATGGACACAATGAATACCAATTCTCTCATATTGCTCAGCACCACCATCAAGGCTGATTGCTCAACCTGAGGTCATTAATGTTATTGGTGGCAGCATGCCTGCAATATTAAGCATTCACTTTAGACTGTTGACACCAAGGTTAGCCCGAAACCTACTGGAAACAAGTTGATTATAAAACAAATAAGGAAAGTATACTGAAACAATTCAGAAGTTTATCTTTGATTCATTGACCATGGTAGAGTCAGTTTTTCTGTCTGCGAGCCGGTTTACTGGCAAGCCAAACAAATTAGTGTGGTAAGAAATTATTTGCTGATGGTTTCCCTTTTTTTCATGTATCTATAGCCTTTCTGCCAAAAGTGAATTTGGAATCATCGACCAGATCAGTATCAACTCCTGGAACAAGCACAAACGTAGACTTGGCATTGCAGGACACAACCACACACCCTGAGCCATGAGATGAAATTGTTTACTTTTGTTACACGCTTTGGGTTTGAACATTAGCAAGTAGCACAGGGGAACTCCAGGGCAATTGGCCATGCATGGACACAATTTACAGTGGCTGCTGAATTTGTAAATGGGGAGCATGTTCTGTAGACCAACCCAAGCTGGAGCAGCCGTGAGCACCCGTTCTCAACATCAGCGAGTCGACCAGCCCAGCTCATCCTGGCATCAGCTCAGTTTTTGGAGTGTAGTTTAGTCAAGATGCACCACCACCACCACCACCACCACCAACTCCTGAGGAAAATACGTACACACGTTCCTGCCGCCTTTCTGTGTGGAGTTCGCATGTTCTCCCTGTGCCTGCATGGGTGGGTGCCAAACTGGCGTCCTGTCCAGGGTGTACCTCGCCCAGTGTCAGCTGGGATTGGCTCCAGCCCCCCCGTGGCCTGAAAAGGATAAGCAGTATGACTAACGGATGGATGTTCTACTATGTTCACCGACTAGTTGCTTGGCGAGCAGTTGCTATGTACCCAGCAATAAAATATACTGTAAATTTTTAATTGCAGTTAAATAGCAAACTGGTGTTTTCACATGTTTTTATGCACTAAGCTTTTTGAAATAAGCAGATGTTGTTACCTTTGTTTTTTTTCACCTTTGTTTTCCCTGTTTCCTGTCATAATGCTAAGCTAAGCTAATAGATTGCTGGCTCTAGCTACATATTTAGACATGACGGACATCAGAGTGGGATCAATCCTCTCATCTAACCCTTGGCAAGAAAACAAATAAGTGTACTTCCCCAAATGTCAAACTACTCCTTTTACACTTCCCTCCATAGCTTCTCTTCTTGTTTACCTGGACTTTCCTTATTTCATCCTCTAAATACAATCCAGTGCAGGTATTCTTCTTCTGAAATGCTTTGAGATTGTTGTAAACGACCTTTAATCTTCAAATGTTAATCTTTGTTTAATCATTCTCTCCATCATCATATCTACATGACAGGTTAACGCAGCTGACCTGTAATTTATTGTATTAGTTGGACCTTTTCCTTACAGAAGAACAAAGCTGATTCATGACTGTTGGAACAACTTTCACGATACACAGAATGCAAATCTTTGTTCTGCATACAGTCATTTCGAGTGCAAATTTGTAACATTTGCAAGAGGATTTACATTCCCTTTGACACTTTCCACTCTGCTTACCATCAAAAGGCTGTATCATCTTCACTCAGCCAGCATCTACGTGACCTCCCTTGATATTTGACTCTCGGATGGCTTTTAATCCACTGAACATCAGAACAACTGAAACCTGTTTACAATTTGTGTCATCACCCATGTGCTGCAAACCAAAGACTGACATTTTACTGAATTGCATCTACAGACGAGTGCCTCCATCCAGAAATACAAACCAAAGAAATTCTGATCACAATTTGACTCTTAAAGCGAGGGAAACACTTTCTCTCACATTCCTTTCAATATTTAATTGAAGACTGGGCCAGAAAGGAAAAGATTCATGACTTGGAATACACACAGTGACATATACAGTGTCTTATTCACAAAGACTTTGAAGTTCCCCTCCAGTAACATCACAATCAATTTGAAAAACCAAAAAAACACTGCAAGTAAATTGCCAGTTTACAAGACACAGCATGAGTAATAACTGATTCCTGCCAAATGAAAGACACAAAGCTGTTTGTCAACTGCTACACATTTGAATCATATTTTAAAATGGTTTCTTTTTACTTGACTGCTCTGATTATGGCACTGAAAGATGCCTCCAAGTAGAATTATGTTTATTCTATTAATTCTAATTTTCATATCATATTACAGACTTAGAGTCCCCGCAGATGAGCTTAAAAAGTGAACTCTGAAAGTAATTTGGCATATATTTGGTAATTTAGATACAGATTTAGTCTACACTCGTATGACTTTATCCCAAAGATTTTTGTTTTGTTTTTCCCCGTCCTGCATGTCTGTTGTGTTTATATCCCGAAAAGATAATCACCTATATTTGCAACATGTTGGCATGACAAGACTCCTCAGACATTACTCAACATCAGCAGGATACGACAACACAGATCCTGCTCTCCCCAGTGCAATATGAATTTCTCCCTACGTCAGGACAAAAAACTCACACACAGACACAGACAGACACGCTCCCACACATCATCACAAATACACACACCCTCAGGCAATAACTCTGTCAGCAAAAGGGATAATGCATGTCTGTGTCCCAGCACCGCTGTGGTCCTGCAGCAGCTCGGGTTCATGCAGCAGGTCAAAATGTCATCTGACTTTACAGGTCTTTCTAAAAAGTTATCAGCACAGTTTACTTTGTTAACATTCAACCAAAACCATGATCTTCCAGCAGGATTAAATTGTCTTTCTTGCCTAAAAAATCTGCAAGAACATAAAAGTAGCAGCAGCTTCACTAAAAAAAAAAAACACACATTGATCCTGAACATAATCCATGCAGAATTATGTTTCCCTAAAATTTATAGCATATGTAATTTCTAAGAGACAGACCCCTTAAACCCACTTAAGCAGTCGATGGGTCAGTCATTACAAGCTTATGCCAGATACTGTATATCAGGTTTAAATTTGGGCATCAAATGATGCATAACACATCCTGAGTATTCCTATTTGATGGAGTGATGCAGCTGTAAAACACATGTGTGAGTGTTGCAGTGACAGATGTGGGCATTTACCAGGCAGGGGTGAACTACTTAAGTATCAACAAAGCCACCATCGTGTTCAACTCATTTAAAAAAGGAGCTCTACACTGTTTGTTCGCATCTGGTTTCACTTGTTAACAAACCACTCCAAATATGTGAGAGGGCAAAAGTAGCTAATTTGGGCAAATTAAATGATGTGACTACAAAGCTAGCACTGGGAAAACCATCTCGGAATAAGGTGGGAACTCAACCATGTCAGAATAATAGGAGCTTTTTCTGTTTTCTCTTTCTGCCTCAGTGTGTGAATGCAGCTTTGGGATTCACAAAAGCTAGTCAAGATGTTTCAGCCTCTGCTGGGAACTCTGGATTTTGACCATTCCTATAAACATCTGTCTGTTGTGAGCCCCTCAAACCTTATGGAAGTGCAGTGCTAATCTCAGACAAATCTGTATTTCACTTTTCCAGAATCTAAACTACAAATAGCCTCAATGTTAACTCTCAAAAGGCACCGTATCAGCCTAACTTACTAAAAATGTCACAAAATGAGCATCCTGTTAGAACGAGCAGTTTGATATTCAGAGTCTCTCACATTCTCTCACGCTGCTCCAGTTTGCACGATTATCACTTACTCTAATATGATAATGGCACAAACTAAATTTTATAGTTGGTGTTTTTTATGCAAATTGTGAAGACTCAACTGCAGTCTGTTTACACAGTGTAATCTCAGAAATCAAAATTTGACTGAGAGGTCCTGACATTGAATGGCCTGAACTCATGATGAGGACAGATCCATTGTTTCCTCAACCACTGGTTATGCAGCCGAGCACGCTGCTCATCTCAGTCTGGCCCGGCGGACTGATGGCTTTCCAAACTCTGCATCAGCCAAAGCTATTAAGTGGTCTGCTGGAGCGAAATGGCTTTACGGTTGCTGAGGTGCTGCAATTGGCTCAGCAATTCCTGCCTGCTATTGTCTCAGACCTCTGTGACTAAGTTAATTTCTTGCCAGACAAGCACAAATGCATATATGCTGACACACACGACAAATAACAAGCAAGAAATACAGCAAATCCCAGTCCTAACAACATCTTTTGTTCCCCCTCATTATCAGCACAGAATTCAGACAGAGGAGGTGACCCAAATCGAATGAATACCCTACAGAAGAGCTTTTTTGTTTTCAGCTGCATGTCTTATGCCGTAACACCTTCTTTTATTATGAATCTGCTATAGGCCTCATCCATCATGTGCTTACAATGTCCAAGCTCATGATGTTTTTTGTTGATTTCTGATTACTGTATTCACTCCCACTTTCAGATGATAGCAGTAAATCAGATTTGATGATTCAATGGCATCCTGCCACCAACTCAATATCAAAGAGGTGTGGAAAATGTAATGCTTCTCTGATCCCTCTTCAATACTTGCTCTACCTGCTTCTACATTATTCATGGTCATATTTAAGTCTTAGGAGATAAAGCCTGCCTTTACATTCATGGTGACAGGCGGGAATGGCCCAGAGGAATTCAGGCCCTCTGTGATTTAAGTGCCTGACATGGTTGGCCAAACAGAGAACTGGATTTCCCAGTACAGAACACACTGAATGCAGTTATTTCCCATAAGACCTTGTACTCACACAAGGGACTGCAGCAACAGTGATGAGACAAAATAAGAACCAGGAATAAAAACAAACACAACTTTCTTTCATTTTTTAAGTACAATGTGTTCAACGACAAGCCTTTACAATGCATGAAACTCTATGTTCACTTATACATACATGAAATACACATATAGTGCATGACAACATTCAAAGGATGTTGATGAGGGGCCATACAGGATATAATATATTCTGGGTCTCTCACATACATACTGTACATTCTGCTTTCATATATATATATATATATATATATATATATATATATATATACATATATATATATATATATATTGTCACTCTCCCATACAGTAAGTGTCCCAAAGAACAACCATTGCAGCACTCCACCAATCTGGCCTTTATGGCGGAGTGGCAGAGTGGCTGGATGGAAACCTCTCCTCAGTAAAAGACATGTGAAAGCTACTTAAAAAGCACCTAAAGGACTCAAGAAACAAGATTCTCTGGTCTGATGAAACCAAGATTGAACTGTTTGGCCTCAATTCTAAGCATCATATCTGGAGGAAACCAGCCTCATCACTTGCCCAATACCATCCCAGTGGGGACGCATGGTGGTGGCAGCATTAGGCTGTGGGGTGTTTTCCAGCAGCAGGGACAGGGAAATAGTCAAGGTTGAGAGAAAGCTAAAGAGAGCAAAGTCGAGAGATATCATTCGTGAAAACCTGATTTGGAGCACTCAGGACCTCAGCCTGGGCTGAAGATTTACCTTCCAACAGGAAGAAATGTCCTCTAAGTCAAAAACCTAGTATAAGGCCAGACCACCTATGGTCAAATCATGTCAGGGATCATCAATAGCTTAGCCTTTATTTACCCAAACTCCAGAAGCTAACAGACTTTCACTTGAGGCAGCTCTTTATTTCTAACTCCTTCTGTTTGCTCCGGTTGCTGGTGTTGCTGTTGTTGATAGATTCTCTCTCTCCCTCTCTCCCTCCTGCTCTTACTGCTTGGTGTGTCTTATGTTCACTTATTCCTCTGCCTCTTATAGTAACAATGACACATGCAATGAAAAAAATCACTTCAGGTAATGTGAAAGGTTTAGATTGTAGCAATAAACCCACACAGATTTATTGCATGAGCTCCCTTCAGCTCTACGCAGCACTTTGATTTTTATGTCCCAAAACTTTCCTCACTCCAAATGAATGCAAATGAATGTCAAGTTGCCAAAACATCAATGAACCCAGGTTTTTTTTATCAATCTAAAACTTACAACACATGGTCTGTAGGACACACATCGCTCTCTTTTGTCCAACCACTGATGACACCTTCCCTCCCTTTAAATGTATCCATTATTGTGGGATACACTTCACTACACACATGATTCACTAAAAGCAGCTTCTTAATGTATCTAGAAACAAGTTTCATGAGAGCAGTGAGAAAACCAGCAAAGTTCTTGTTTGTCAAACCAAAACCATATGAGAAAAGACGCTAAAATGCTCTGTAGAACTGAGAGAACCTGCAGAGTCATTGGAGAGATATTTTAGTGTGGGTTTGTCACTACAAGTGACCCCTTTCACATAACGTACCAATGTTATTATAGTAGAAATATTGATCAGCTTTAAAATAAACACATTTATGCATAATTTATCTCATTTATTAAAAGCACTGGTCCAGCTGTCAGACCACAATCACTCCAGTTAAGTTAAATGTTCTTTCTGTCATGTATGTTATGAGCTGAGCATATGAACACATAAGGAATTTAAACATTTAAGTTCATCAGTAACCTGTTACATTCAAAATCCAGTGAGAAAAGTTTTCTTAGAGCGAACTCAAGAAACTGGAAACATTCATTCGTCCTCTGGTTGGTAATAAAAGTTCTCTAACCTTTATCCATAGAGGACACAAAAAAATCAATTGAGAGAAATATGATCAATATTGTGATATTCTACCTCTGCAAATTTGATATTAATGAGAATCTGAACTCTTTGTAGAATAAACTGTACTAAGGGCTTTTGGGAAAGTGTAGAGGGTAAGCCGTGCGCAGGGGTGTCAGAGTTTTTCGTCACACACTGTGTCTGGTCTGTCCCATCCATTGTAGGGAGAGGGGTCTAGCTGCTGTGCTGCTCTGTCTGGGGGCCTTATCTGGCTGTGGAGCAGCAGGCTCGGTGCTGCGGTCTCTGTTGGCATGGTGAGAGAGGGGAGGCCTGCCTTCCCAGATAAACCCTCCCTCTGTTCTCCCTGCAGCCCATCAGGCTTCCTTTGGCTGCAGGCGTTGTAGGAAATGCTCCCACAACCATTAGACATCAACATGTCTGCAGGTGACAAGTTGGCCTCCATGACTGGAGAAGATAAAGGACGCGGAGGGAGCAGGTAAACAAGGGAGGGGTGGGATAGGACAAGATAATTGGGGACTTTATGGAGGCACAATGAAGAAATATGCATTTTACCAATGAATTCATGTTTAGTAGTTTAAAAATCCTATTAGCTGTGATCAACAGTTCCCACGAGTCAATTTGTTTACCTATGCCAAAACTTTCTAAACAGTTTTCTGCACAAATTCCATACATTCATGGACACCAGCAGGACATATGAATGAATGCTAATATTCACTAGATATGTAAAGAAGCAAGTATTTGCTAAAAACTTCATATCAAATTTATAAGGTGATAATATATCAGTGTTGTACTAGCCTATTTGTACACATACAATAACGTTTTAAAGATGTATTTACTTAACTAAAATCCAACTGAAATCAATAACAGCTGGGTGACAAAGGAGAAACCTGAATGAGGGAATGAAAACAACATAAATGCAAATGGCTCCACAGAGCTGATTGGCTGGATGAGTTCAAGAATGACATGAATCATGTATGTTTTGGCCTTCACGGTCTCCAGTGACAGGCTATACAGATCTTAAACGTGTAGTTCTCCAAACCAGAGATCCCACAGTGTATCACACATTAGTGAATCCTTTTGAAGTGATCCTTTACCAAGGTGCTTCAGATTGCTGCATTGAAAATGTCTGACAATATCCCATCCCACTTTTTCTCTCTGAAGAGCTCTTCACTCATGTAAACACAAGAGGTGTGTGGCTGCCTCTGGACTGCTGTTTGGAATTGGCCATCAAAATGTCCATCTGTGGAAATAATATTTGCAGTGTTATTGTATTGATCCCATATTTCGACACTCAATACTAGTCTACATATGTGTGTACAATGCACTTTGAGGAAGAGAGAGGGGGAATCCCAATCAACCATAAAATGAAAGGAAACTTATATCTTACAACACACTGAGCAGTTATTAGATCTCCCATCACACAAATTCTACATTCAAACAATTAATGGATGACACGACTTCTGTGGGATGTGCATGCTTTCATTTCTATGTCAGTCCCAGCTTTTCAACCTTTTCAGGGCTTTTTTGATCAGTGATAAGTTATGTAAAGATATGTAAACAAAAATCAGGCACCTGTAGCTGAGGTGCGCTTCCACCATCAACAGCTATAAACAAGCTTTCAGACAGCAAATGGCCCTGAGTTACCTCCAATCCAACAAGCCTATACACTTCAGGCTGCTGCTATCAACCAATGTCAATCTCATCATGCAGGTAAATACAACAGGTTGAAGCTTAAAATAGAGGAAATAAAAAATTATATATATGTGTGTGTGTGTGTGTGTGTGTGTGTGTGTGTGTGTGTGTGTGTGTGTGTGTACCTGCCCCTTCTGTCCAAATCTGATGCTAAACCACAAGCTGTACTGAATATATCAGGACTTTGTCTCATTGGAGCTTAAATTCATTAAATTAAATTGGTGATAAGGTGAATGTGTAAACTGTCAGCTCATAAACCAATGCATTTAAAGATTTTTTCAAAGATTTAGGATTTCTAGACCCTTACGCAAAATGAAGCCCAAAGCAGAGCTGGTGGAGTTTACAGATTTATTACACAAACACACAAAAGTCTTACTGGCAGGTGAGACAGAATCCAAATCACGGGTGCACAGAATCCTAAGTCCTAAAACAAAGGGCAAAAATTCATGGACAAACACGGACACTCAAGGAGACACCTGGGAATGTAGCAGGTACAAATACACACATACTGCCAAGGACTGGGAGAAAGACACAGACTTAAATACACAAGGGAGGCACGGATGATTGGACAAAGGTGAAACACATTAGGGCAGGGCTGACAATCACAATGGAGGGACACTGGACAAAGACAGGTAAAACAAGTAAAACAATGATACACACAGGGGAAGTACTTACAAAGTAAAACATGAAATCAACAAAAATCCAAATATAAGGTTTCTCCTGAATCCTACATTTTGACATCCATCCATTCATCCATCCATTATCGATACTGCTTATCTGTACAGGGTCACGGGGGGGGCTGGAGCCAATCCCAGCTGACATTGGGTGAAGGCAGGGTAGACCCTGGACAGGTTGCCAGTCTATCACAGGGCTGACACATAGAGATAAACAACCACTCACACACTCTCATTCACACCTACGGGCTATTTAGAGTCTCCAGTTAACCTGAACCAGCATGTCTTTGGACTGTGGGAAGAAGGCGGAGTACCCAGAGGGAACCCACGCAGACACATGGAGAACATGCAAACTCCCCACAGAAAGGCTCCAGCTAGGCCACGGGTTTGAACCCAGAACCTTCTTGCTGTGAGTATTACATTCGATGCCTTTTTGGTTATTTTGCCATGTTACAAAACATTAATGTTTTTTTAAGGGAATTAATTGTAGTGACTATGGTTTGGTTTTATAGGAATCATCTGTTCATGAAAAGAGCTGCTTCATTACAGTTTGCCTGGGAATTGGCCATCTGTGGACAATCTGAGGTCACAGTGAATGTGGGGAAAACATCCACTTCAGAGCCACAGCACTGTGCCAGGCAGAGAGGAGGACACTGAACTGGCAGATTAGACCACCTGCCCCTGCCAGGCTGTCAGCCTATTTATACCCATGACAATAAATTGCACAAGGACTGCTCAGTACCATTGACAGGGAGATCCAGAGGAGAGAGACTGTGTAAAGTTGTTCAGGTGAAGGAAAGGTGATCTAATATAGATTCAGATGACCTTCAGCCATCTTTTCCCTGTGAAGCTCCCACAGGAGTAAACCAGTGACGTTGTTTTCTCCTCTGCCTGCTGTCACCTCCTCTACCAGAGCCACAGGGGAGTCAGTAATCATGTTTAAGCATGATCTCCAATAGTTAAATAGATAAAACAAACATGCACACAAATGATGGCTGAAATTTTACTCAGATAACTTTGCCAAAAAGATACAGTGGTATATCTGTGATTACACACAGTATGTGTCTCATTTGCAGCAGCATCTAAAATGCTCATGACCACAAAAATGGATAAGGTTTGGTTAAGCTTGGGTACAAAAACCTCTCAGAAGCATTGTGGTCCTGGACAACTATGCTGACTGCTGGTAAAAAAAAAACAAAAAAACAAAAAAAACAAAAACAGGAAAAAGTGGTCTTATGAGTAAGCTTTTTTTTTTCTTTCTTGTGCAACAAGGGAAAAAAATACATTTTTCCAGACTTCAGGGTTAGGGTTAGGGTTCGACTCTCCTCTTAGTTTTGGTGTAGGGTGAATTACAACTTTATCATTGTTATTAGTACATTGTAACCTCATGTAAAATCCAGCATATGTGGCTTTGCACTTCCTCAACTTGAGTAGGTCTTACCAGCCACATAAATCAAAACACCCATGTGGCTATGCAGGGCCCATAGTCTATAATAACACATCAATTTTGTATATAAAATTAAGGAAAGCAGTAATTATAGCTGTTACACCAATATCATGAAATAAAAAGTACAATACCCCCTGACATGTAATTGAGTGGAAGTATAAAGTAGAATAAATTAGAAATACTTCAGTAAAGTACAAGAACCTCAAAATTGTACTTAAGTACCCCAAGTACACCTTGGTTATTTTCCACCACTGGCCTCCTGTCAGCAAAACATGAACATAGGTCAATTTAGGCATTTAAATCATCTGCTGTATATTATGTATGCTTTATGCAGAATATATATTTCCTGTATACAGCATACAACATTAGCAACATTAGCAGTATAGCAGTGTTGGTGCCACACTGTATATGTACATCTAACCGCGTGGGTTTGGTGCTTCATACAATTTGAAATCCCACCTCATGCACACACAGTTAGTGAGAGAGTGAAAAGGAAAGTATGTGCTGGAGCCACCATTAGTCAGCCTTTTTAATTAATAGACATCCTGTCCTTTGACTCTCGTCTGAAAAGAGTAAAGGTTGGCGGTAGAGAGAAGGCAGACGAAGCTAAAGACATTGTAATTAGTTATTGAGTGGGGTAGGTGCTGCAGTGGACAATGTCAGCCAGTGTAACATGAACGATTCATTGGATGACATTAGTGACATTAGTCTATTTGTTTTCTGTCACCTCTCAAGACACCCATGGCAGTTTTAGATAGTGTCAGGCTGTCTGGCTTTAGCTGTCCATCAACAACATTCTCAAGTCCGAATGAGGAAAAGAGAACTTAACCTGAAAATCAATGAAACCTTATACCTCTGTGATAAAAAAAAATCAATAGTTTTCTGCTGGTATAAAGAGACCTTTCTATTTCGCAGACCCCACAAACAAGACACAAAATTCCAAAATGTCTATAATTCATGACACAGGACAAGAAAAAAAGTTCAAAGTTCCTCACGAAGCTACAAAAAGTGAAATTTAATAAACATGATCCAGTGAAAGAGCAGCATATGTTCAGTTAAATTGAGCTAAATAATGAGCAACATTGCACAGAGTGAAGTAACAGTGAGGCTTAGGGAACATTTTGGCAGCCTCGTCTGTTATGCCGAGAGGGGGAAGGGGAGCTCAGTGTTGTTGAGCAGTGAGAACAGGTGGGAGGCTTGTATTCATGTGTGCACATGCTTATGTGCACAGGTGCAATATAAAAATATGCATTCAGGTTGTGTGTTTGTGCATGTAGATGCATTTGTCTACGGGCCCCAGAGGTGCATAAGTGCAAAGGAGAGAAATATGCAGTGTTGGCAGAATGGACGTGACTAATGCCTGATACTTGGACACTTGTAAAGATTCAGTTTCCCCTCTGCCTCAGTGCTGGACAGTGATCACAGGGAAGAACAGCAGAGGCTACAGGACCAGTGAAAAGTAAGATTTGGTGACATTACGTCAGTAGATCCTGCGGCAGCTAGTATTTATAGCTCAGGTGTCATTATAGGCCACCCTAAACCTGGGTTTACATTGTGTTATTTCAGTTATTTAGACAGGAAATTAAAACACCTGTATCCCTCAACTATAAATCAGAACATAATGTCTTAAGGAATAGTTTGACATTGTGAAAAATGTGCTCACTCAGTTTCTAGAGAGTTAGATGAGCAGATTGATACCACTCTCAAGTCTGTGCATTACATATGAAGCTAAAGCCAAGCAGCTACAGCTGGTTTGCGTAGCTTTGCATAAAGCATAAAGACTAGAAATAGGTGAAACTGTAGGCCTGGCTGTGTCCACAGGTTACAAAATCCACCCACCATGACCTGTAAAGCTTTTTTTTTTTTTTTTTTTTTTACCTTTTTTTATTTAACTTTTATTCCAGTGAAAGTACCTGTATTGGGATCTAAATATTGTATTGATCTGATGGACTGGTTCAAATCCAAACAGTAAAATTAAGTTGTTCCATATGTAAGTGTGTTTTTTTTCATTAAAGATCCCCTCAGATGAAAATAAAGTTTTTAAACTTGTCCTATGGTGTTTTTTATACAATACAAGACTTTTCATGAGCGAAATAAGCAGTCAATGCTATGACTGCACATTTCCATCTTGGAACTGCGGTGAACCAATGACAGTCTCTTAAAAACAGATTCAGACAGCCAGGGATTCATATGTCAGATAACCTACGGAATCCCTCAACCTGCGGGATGGGCAAAATAAACCTAAAACACTGTCAGTACAGAGAGCAAGAGTTGCATTACCACAACCACTAACACTGTGTCAGCTACTGCCAGTTACAGGCTAACAAACAACATAACCAATTAACTATGCTAACTTTTCTGATACGTCCTCTTTTTACACAACAAACTCCTCAAAAACTTTGAGTCTGTCCACTGTTTTGTCTACTAACCCAGTTTTTGATTGGTTTTTTTTTCACTCTTTACGTGTGGGAAAACCATGTTAAATAAAATATTATTAATAGCAGAGACTTTTACATACATTAAAACATCTCTGGAGGGGCACTTTAACTTCTGGTAACAACAGCCTGGCTTTGCTGATATGAGCTAAAGAAAAAAAAAAATCATCCATTTGCATAGACCACCCTGACTTCTGTATATTTTTGGAGTAAGGGGTTTGGAGAAAAGGATATGACACAAAATCCTGATGAAGTAAAGCAATACTTTTCTTACTTTAGATTACCACTCTTGCTTTCCTCTGAAAATAAGCACTCTGATTTTGATAAAATAAAACTTCTCTTCTTTAAAGAAATACCTCAAATTTTTTGTAACTGCCTGACCTGGTGCTTTCATTTGATCCCATCCCTGAGCTGAGGTTACTGCTAATCTTGGTCAACAAGCCTTGAAAGACATGTTGGCTTGGTCTTGCCACAAGAGAGGCTCCTTTTCAAATCTCAGGTCAATAAGAAGAACCCTAATTGAAGCAGACCAAAAGATCTGGCCATGGGAGAAGTGCCATGTTATTAACTGATCTGTAGATAGATTTGTTGGCTTTTAAATTGAGAAGGAAAGGAGCAGGCTTGATGCTAGATAATCCATTGTTCCCCCTGGACACAAGACTGACTGCTTGGCTTCATCTGCAGCTAGAATACAGCCAGCAGGCCTGGTATCACCTGGCTGAAGCTGACGGCAGGTGGAAATAAGAGTGGAAAAATGCTCCCAGAGACAGCTCAAAGTATTCAACACTAATAACTTGACAGCTTTAATAAATTAAAACTTGACAGTGACTCATGCAGGGTCCCGAGGAATAAATGCCCAGTGGTAACCTGACAGTAAATAATATCTACTCTCTTACAGACAGGAGTGTGCGTCTCTCTTCCCAATGTCAAATGAGACAAATATCTCACTGCTGTGCGTGAGCATGCATGTGTGGGTGTGTGTATGTGGTCACTGTTAGAGAGACGGCATCGACTTGTGATGATACATGAGAAAAAGAGGCAGAAAGGGAGGGAAAGCCGAGCTGAGCTTGGCACAGATGGGACTCCATTTCATTCATTTGACACAAGATCTTTTCACCTTGAAGTTCCCCCCAACAGAACCGACCACTGCAAGACAGCGCTCAGACGGGCATCCATGTGCTTAATTTTGTAGAACTTTAATTTCCCTCCTTGTAAAGCAATAAGTGGAGGACACCACAATGTTGTCAATATAATATTGAAATGTATCCAGGCTAAAATAAGAGTGTGGAATTAATCAGTAACAAACCAATATGTGGGTCCCTGATTCTATTTTCTGTACACAAGGCAACATAAATCATTGTGAACCTCATTAAATGCCCAGCAAGCTCGAGGTAATTTCCCTGGGAGGCCGCTTGGCTCGAAGCTCCCAAATCCACATGACTGTCTCTGGCCTCAGCAGGGCCTGGCAATGAGAGAGAGAGAGAGGGAGAGAGAGAGAGAGAGAGAGAGAGAACCAGACAGAGAAATAGAGGGAGGGAGAGATGGATGACTGGGTCTTGAATGATGAGCTCCCCTCTAGCTCTCTTCAGGGCCCTGATAGTGACCGAGGCAGCAGTGGACCTCTAGCGATCGCACTCTGCTCCAGCCTCATCTCATATAATAAGCACTTCAAGCTTGCATTTACCCTGTCCACATATTTCTTTCAGCAATGTGCTTTATTACTGTGAATTTAGTACATCTTGCTATCAAACTCATGTTGCTCACGTTTGACCATTTGTTCCTGTCTGTAAATGTTATGCTGCATTCACCCAATGCCAGCAAAATGGAAGAACAAGAAAACCTCCCATCATTCACACTTGGGAGCATTCACACATTATTCAGGATGGTTAGCTTTGTAGTAACACTGCTAATATGCTGCATTAGCTCATTCAGAGACACTTTAAAAATTGACTATTTAATCATATGTTTATACAAATAAATTTGCTACTTAAGGGAGCTGTGAGCAGTGAAAGAGAAGCAATCCCCCTCTGACAGTCACATACATGACTATTAAATCTTATGTAACACTCTCCTGCTCTACAGGCTTTAAGAACAGTGTCCTAGATTCATGAACATACACTCAATGACATCATTAACTGTAGCCTATACTTCAGATAATAGGGACATGCTACTCTACTGAGTTCTACTTTGCAAAAGAATAAAGACTCTCCAACTTTGTGTGTGGTCTCACTTGTGAAGCACCTTTAAACTCCCATCCAGAGGAACGACATTAAACATTTAAATCCTCAAAATAAAAAATGTATCAAAGAAAAATCTGGTCTAAAATGTGATGAAATAAGAATAACACAGTAACTGCCCTGTTGGCTTTGTAAGCAAATCCCACATAAACAACTACACCGGTTAAGGATTTCATTCTTTTCCCCTTCTGTGGGGAGACATTTTCCTCAGCATCCCTTAAACACTGATCAAGATACAGCAAATGTGCAGAACAGCATATATAATTGCACCTACACTACTGGTCCCGGCTGACCGTTAATGTGGTCTTGTGGGGAACTTCTTTCAGTTCTCAGAACAGCAACAACACTGTATGTGATGTGTGTGGGAGGACTGTGAGGTACCTTGGCAACACCACAAACCTTGTTGAGCATCTGAGACTTAATCACAATACAGAATATGATGAGGCTGTGCAGCAGGAGAGGAAGAGGAGAGGCAGGCAGACTTCACTCACTGAGGCAGTGACAGGAATTATCCAGGTACAGAGAGAGAGTGCACTGTTTATCACTGTCAGTGACCATGGGGACGTGATTCACATCTGTCTGGACTTCAGTTTGTGTGTTGATCAAACAACTGGATTTTCCCACATTCTTAAAAACACAAAAGGCTGCTTCATTCAACTTGATATAAATAAATATGCCAGTGAATTAAATAGATAAATAAATACTATAATAAAAAAGCTCTAAGATCAGGGCTGCAACTTTTGAGTTCGGCTTGCAGTGAAATTTGTGTCCCTGGGGTCACCTCTCATTAATTCAACAAAATATTTCTCACTTTCTCAGCCCACAATGTTGAAATGGCCGTTTTATTGCCAATGCTCTGTATATTTTAATGACGCTGGTGCATCTAATTTAAATGATTTCCTCTACAGGAAACAAACCTTACCTTATTAAATGTAGGCTTATGCTCAGCCAATGATCTTCACTCACCCAGGCTCATTTGTTTTGACTAACAGCTGACAGATGATTTCAAAGTGTAGGTATTGATTCATTTTTGCATTTATGATGGTATTTATTTATTTCATTATGCATTTCACTGGTATTTTTAGTTCAACTGGAATAAAATTACATTCTTTATAAAACAGTAAGCTTGTGTAACCTGTCGATACTGAAAGTATCAGTATTGTATTGGTATCTGCGATACCAGAGTTTTACTTGGTATCAGATCGGAGAGGAAATCAGTGCTATCATACATCTTTATTTCACCCTCCAGGAGTTTGTCTGACCACTGTTCTCAGTCCGCTCCCCACATCGATCCCTCAGCAAATGATGAAAAAAGTTTCTCCTCCCTCGTCGCCAGAGGTGCAGCTGGGCTTTGCCCGGTCACCCAGTGTGCTTCCGGTTTCCTCTTGTCCATTGTCCGGCGTGATGATATCAACTACAGTGTTAGCTGAGGGTTAGCACCAAAACTAATAAAGTCCACAAGCGCTAGCAAGGCAGAAGCAGTGCTGTTAGCTTAGCCTAAAACACACACTGAACTTTGAACATCTAAAAAAATTCACTGGGTTTTGTAACTTCAATAACGTTCCTCTGAATTTCTCTCTGTCCTCTCACCGCCTTGGTTCACATTCTGTTGTCACCCTCACCACCAATCAGTAAGAAACTTGGAGTTGCCTTATGATTGACTAATAAGAGGTAGAATGCACCAAATAGCATCATGGGATGTGAAATTAGCAGGCAAGGTTTGAGCACCTGACCCTGTGTAAAACAAACAAAACTTTTGATGCTGCATTCATTCATCATTCACTGTCATCAAACTATTCCCCACGTAAATAGTTACAGATACTGAAACACATGGCCATACACATAGAAAACATGAAGCATCCAAGGGTTCATGCAGAAATAACTCAGGGGTAACACTTAAATCAAAAATACCAAAAGCTTTGCATGTAAGGACGAGGTTGGGATGTTGGAGGGAGCTTTGGCAGCTAAAAGCTTTGGCATCGAAATCAACAGAGTAACAGTGAGAAGTGTAAAAGCTGCACAGTAAACCTGCATGAATATGAATGGAGGTTACTGGTCAGCTGGTGGCCGAGTAGCTGATGAATGAGCCAGTGATTGTAAAGTATGAATGAGGCACCTGATGTCAACCAGCCAATGCAAGAGCAACTTCAGCACTCTGCCTGAACACTGTGGTCCTTCATGTTAATGCTAATTTTAGCAAGTGAAACCAGACACAGACAATTCATAGCTTCTTTTTTATTGGTTGTTTTTCATGTAAAGATATTGTAAGTGTAAAAACGTGTAACTCTGAGGAGAACATGTTTTATGAAAATGTTTTCAGTGTCTGTAAATAATTTATTCAATAATACGGTTTTAAGGACGGACATCTCAGTTGTAGATACAATTGATCCCCAAGTGGAGTGGTTAAGACAGCATGTAAAATCATTTGGAAACCTCAGAACCAGCTGGGGGATTTGTACACTATCATAACTAAGTACAAAGTCTGCTGTATTTTGTAAAATACCAACTAGCCCCAGTATGATCGCTCAATTGCTGGCCTCTGGGAGGTGTTTTACTTTATTTTTAACAATAAAAATGAATGAAAAGGTTTTTATTCCTAGTGCAACAAGAATTTGAAACATGAAACCCCAGGTTGTCTTTTTTCTTTTGCTTGTCCCCTGTAATAAAGCCTGGAGTAAAGCCTGGAGCCTGCTGTAGTTGAAATTGGGCAACACCAAAGTCAAAGTAAACCTGAAACACTACAGAGGAGATATCCAAAGTCATCACCCAGCTCCAGCTTATATATAAGTGAAGCGAGCAAGAGGGGGATGCTTTAGTGGCCTCAAGCCCAAACCATGGGGAATCAGTTGCTATGTGGGAAAACCTCTCTGAGATAAAATTAAAACACAGAAACATTGTTCTCAACCAAGAACAAAACAAGAGCTATAAACATGCACTTACTGAAACAACAATCAGATGAAGTGATAGCGTGTATAAAGTATTTGAACACCGATACAGACTGCGCTGCTTACTTGTGCGACATGCCAAAGCTTTTGAACAAATCCATAATCCTGTTTTTCATCACTGTGTAAATCTTGATTTGTGCTCTGCTGTTTTTAATCTAAAATATTTCTTTCAGCCTAAATCCCATTTTCCTGCTCTGCAGCTGTAATGTGAAATTTCTGCCTTGGACTGTTAGCTGTGCCTGAATGACATTCATTCAGTCATAAACAAGTTTGCCAGTTCTGTATTTAAATCTACATTTTTTACTCATTTGTTCTACAGTAATATATTGGTTAAGATATCACCCAAGGGTACAGATGCAGCATTAAAACCACAACAACAACAACAACTCAGAGATTGGATTCTTTCTGCTAATCACTGAAAACCTGATGTCAAAACTAATTCATAAACAAAATGGTTGCTTACAGTTTCCCAGATAGCACCACAATATAAGACAAACTGCCTCTGGGAATCATTTGATTGGACTTTCCATGTTGCAATCAGTCTAGCGAGACCCCCACTCTGTTTCTTTAACTGCTGCCTCTGTGATTCATCAAGAAACTGTGGCCAGCCCACACTCACTGGAGACACAGGTCAGTGTTTGCTCACAGAGAAGCACTGAGATGGTAGCTTTCACTCAAGTGCAGATTATCACTAGAAAACGAAAGTAATGAACTCTTGTGTCATCCATTTTTAATCCATATATTCCATATCTTTCAAGCCTTTTCTTGTCCATCAGGGCAACGTGTACTTTTGAGTTATCTGCTAAAATCGTGCACATCTCATGTATGGCAATTATTATAGATCAAAACTGCTGTAGAGGAGTGAAATCATACTATTAGATGGCGATGAATTATCACTGAATTTCACGGCCATTTCAAATTCACTGAATCCTCATCAAAAAGTACAGTTTCACAGCCGTTCTCAGTTAATATCTCATTCCTTAAGGGATGCACCACAAGGTTATTACAAGGAGTATGCTCCTGTGCTGCTGTATGTGTATGTGACGTATATTATGTGAGAGTAGTAGTATGTTGTGGAGTGTTAGTAATAGGCTGAAGAATTGGCTCTAGAGAGCTAATGTAGGACTTGTACTCCCAAATGACATTCAAAAAGATAGTACATCCAGTTCCCCAGATCTCCTATTTTCTCGTTCTCTCTCTTTTTTTCCTTTAACAGCAGACAGACGAACGCCTGCTCAGAGATTCTTAGACATTCATCCTGCAAAAATGTCCTTTTTTAAAAGTTCTTGGTTAGACTGACAGTCAATTTCTTTGCTAAATGAATAGTTTGCTTGATTGCTTTCATGCCATGAGTTAGACGAGAAGATTGAGTCCACTCTCGAACTTCAAGTCAGCAGCTGGTTAGGTTAGCTTAGCCCAAATACTGGAAACACAGGGAACCAGTTAGCAGCATCTCTAAAGCTCACACATTAACACATTATATGTTTTCTCTTTACGCCGCACAAAAACGTGGTATGTGATTATTTCTTTGTGCCAGAGGCAACATGGTGCAGGACAGTACTGATTAAACAAAAATGTATGCTGGTTAATGAATGAGTTTTAGAGGTGATGGTAGGTGCATTTTGTTACCTTTGGAAAGAGCCAGGTTAGCTGTTTCACTCTGTTTCTGGTCTTTAACCAGCTGCTCGCGATAGCTCAGTAATTAGCTACAGTATACAGATGAGACTACTATCAAGCTTTACTTGGTTTGATTATAAGCACATCACATATAAGGTATAATTTAAAAAGCAGGATCAAAGAAAAAGGTAACGCCTGCAAACACTTTTCACAATAAAAATGGCCCTTTGATGAAAAGACTGCCTGCACGCTGACTCCACGCCCCAACATTTATTCAGAAACACAGTGTTTGGATCCTGCTCAGATCTTCATCAAGTCAAAACATTTTTGAAGAAGTGATCGGACACAGACCTTGGAAAAGTGTGGTGGCAAGAGAGTTTCTGAAGCTATCTGAGCATCCAACAAGCATAAACTCAACCTACAATTGACTGTCTGAAAATAATTATAATTCTACTACCAAACCAATGTCACTTTGACAAATGATGATCCTGAATGTCACTCTGTGAGCACATTTTGTTACTTTTTTAATGAATATCTCTAAAACATAGAGGAACGACACTGTATAAATGTTATAATTTGCTTTCACAAAGTCCTTCAATTGCCTGCTAAATTAAGTTTTTCCAATTTTTAATTGATTTTGTGTGATCAATCATTTCATAAGACTCTGTGTCACTTTCGATTTTCTGGATGTGGATATCCGACATCAGAGCACACTTATCAACTCTGAATCGGTTTGTTGTGACTGACAAGCCATATTGACCAACCGCAGAGGAACAACAACTACAGTCCTGCTGGCTTCTCGGGGATTGACTTCCAAATGATCACAGCATGTCCACTGGAGCTGTTGTGGCAGTAATGACAACGCGTCACGCACTTCTGCAACCTCTTTCTGCACCTCTCTCATTACAGCGAGGCCCCCTTGTCTCTGTTACCTCAGTGGCAGCATCAGTGAGCCAGGATAGGAGATAAGTGGATGAGGAGGCAGCAGGTGGGCTTTCAGGAACACTTCCATAACAACTGCACCATAAAACACATCCTGATTATGCTAATTGCTGACTCACACTTTCCTCAGATACTTAGAATGTGTTTTAAAGATGCAGTGAAATGGTGTTTAGAAAGAATTGTGTCTCCATAATTTGCCATATTTCTCTCTTTTTTTTAAGTATTTTTGGAGGAAATTACGACAAAAAGATCCTGGAATGAACATTACATGTATGTAGATTTCCAGAAATGTATCGTTAGGTCAGTATATATTATATTACTGTATGAAATTAAATAATAGGGATGTCAAAGGTACTGTAATATAGGATAGGATTAACAAAACATCCAAGATCAATATGATAAATTTAGCTAAACCATGGGCAGCAAATTCATTTTATCCCAGATGACCAAAAAATGAATCTACATAAAGCGCAAAGACAATCACATCACAATATTAGGTTGATCTCCGTCAAAACAACCACCTCATCACAAAATAAGAACCAGTAACCAAACTACTACCTGCCAGGTACAATCAGTAACAAAAAAAATGATCAGCGCAAAAAATCAAATCCAGTGTCAACAAATGTTATGTGTGGCCAGGCTACACATAAACACACACGCACACACACACACACACACACACACACACACACACACACACACACACACACAGACATGTGTGCGCACGCCTGTAGACACACTTCCTGAGAAGCTGCAATGGCACATTAGACCTTATGTAAACAAGAGAGAAAGTAATACAATAAACCATAAAGCACACTCAGACACTCTTGCACAGCCACCATGAAAAACAAACTCACCGCAGATGTAGACTGACTGGCGCTGCTGCCACTTGACTGGTTGCTCCAAGTTGCTGAAGCTTCTACCTGTGTCCTTGTTTTATGTTTTATTACAAACATATCAATATTTCCAAAAGGCTTGGTTGTTAATGAACAGGGGGTGCCCTACTGGTTATTGAGTATCTGTTTAATATGTATTCTCTAGAGCCATTAAGCTTAGATGGCCAGTTCACAGGACAATGCAAAATGACTCACTTTAGCAGATATATGTACACACGTATTTAGCTCTCAGGTAAAACTCACAGCTTTAATACTCTATCCATTTCTCTCTGTGTCTTTATTGACCAATGTTAATCTTCTCTCGATTTGGTCACTGCACTGTGGGATTTCACTGTGGTTGCTCACAACCTGAAAACATGTGCTGTGCTGCACTGTTGCATCCAAGGTATTGAGTTCATTTTGAATGATTTTGCACCTCACAATCCATCTCCAGGGTAGTGACCCTTGAATGCCATTATGTAAAATATGAGGCTGGGTTTCACCATACCAGTGTTTAAGTTGTCTAATCCTTACCATACCATACCTATATATCACATGCCATAATCATGGTCTTTTCCCAACCTTAACTGTCTTTTTATCAATATCTGTCCTGCAAAGGTATTGTAGAAAGAAAGACAATCTTATCATTAGACATAATTTGGGGTTGTTAAGAGTTGTCTCTCAACATTCAGCCCAGTGATCGGCCTTTTTTACTTGTCTACAAACAACACGTTTATAGATATAATCCGTTTTGCTTTGTTTTCTGTGCTATGGGGATGATATATACCTATAAAGCATGTGCATTATTTGATCAAAATTCACCACCACAGAGCAGCCCTTAAGCATCAATGCATATGTAGCACGGAGGCACTGGGAGCCGTGCAGGGGTGGTGGTCAGTGGGAGACCAACAAACTAATAAGTAGGCTTATGAGGAGCAGGTGCATCAGGCTGAAGAATACCTCCACACTCTGTCTGGCGCTTTGTTGTGCTTTGTACTGTCTGTATATTCATGGCTGTAGCGAGCCAAACTTTTCATTTCATCATTGATAGTGTTTTCATACCCATTTTACTATTTCAGTGGCAGAGGTGCACACAGAGGTATTGTACAAGTCTGCTATAACTTTTATTGTAGCATGAGAAATGGGGACCAGTACCTTGCAAGGTATGTACTGGTATTAATCTAAAAAACTGCAGTTTGTTTCAGTGTGGTTCATTTTAACATTATTTATTGTTCTAGTAGATTGTTTTAGGTTGATTTTAGATCTTTCTTTGTTTTTAGAACTGCAGCTTGTGGTGGCCTTCATTCATAGGTGTGGGGGCGGTGTACTGGGAGTCCAGTCACTTTTGATGATAGTTGCTAAGGTCTGTGGTGGCACATTTTCTTAGCATGGTGTTTTTATTTGAGTTATTGGTTTCAAAGGTAGGAGACTCCTCCAGTGGGTGGTTGTGTGATACAACTGTCCCTTCCTCTTCCTCCCTCTCAGCATTGTAACTCTCAATAAATTGTTGGTTATGGTAGTTAACACACAGTAAATGTTGTGGTGTTTTTTTACTGAATCTGTGTCTCAGTCCAGCTGGTAGTTCCAGGTGTTTCTGTCGCTCAATTTAGTAATAAAAAGCAATCAAAATTCAACAGCAGGTGGTCATCAATTTGGACTGAAACTTCACAGACTACAAAGCACGAGGCCGAGTGACTCCCATCAAAGCTTAAACACAACATACTTATTGATCAGATCCTCTTGTGCTTGTTCAGTAAAATATCTGACATCACAGTGGAGTCATGATGCAACTCATATCAATTATTCAATAGACTTTGACAGAAAAAAATGATTTAAAACATACTTGATCATTCTCAAGGTTGTATAAATTGCACTTTGTGTACAATTAAGTTAATGAATACATTACTGATTTTCTATAGGTTTCACATCAGGACAAAGATGATTAGTACATATATCAGCATCCATCAGGACAGAGGTTGAATTATTAGCTTATTGATGTGGGTTCAGCGTAATGAGAGCGGGTCATTGTGGAAGACTAAGTACCCAGCATTTGCAGCTAATAACAGTGCACAAGGACGGGAAAGGCAATATGAAAGGGAATTAAGAAAAAAGACCCAATCGGTGAGGTGATGAAATGCAAATTGCAACAGGGATAGGGTTTGCATAAAATCTATTAACACTGGAAAGATGGAAAAATAAATATATAAAAAGGGGTTATATGGATGGGATGATGGATAATGCGAAGTTTAAGGACACAGTTTGGCATGGCTGGCATCATTCACAGAGTGGTTCAAAGGCACAGGGGAAATTAGTGGAGATAGTGCTGCCAGAGTTTCAGCTGAATCGCACTGAAAGTACATTCCAGTTACACCGGCCTGAGAGGCAATTGCATCGACTCATGTACTTGATGATATCCTGCAAGGATGGCAGCAGCAGCATTTGAGATGTTGTCTGTGGAGAGGGCCTTTGCAACAGATCCACTGTGCTGAGACAAACAAGGCTTCAGTTTAACTACTGTAATAATCTGTGACATTTTTATCTATACTGTCCATAAATTACAGCTTTAATTTTCTCTTCAGTAGTTTTTGAAAGATTTGATTTTTCAGTTTGCTATTGTTGACAAGGTCTTTTCTGGGGGATAAATCCACTTATGCAGAGTAAGTAATGCATTGACAACATACTGTATCCATAAAGATGTTGTAATAAAATTTGAAGAAATAACTCGGAGTTAAAAAATGACAAAAAATTCAAAGGATCTTACGTTTTCCTGTCTTTCACCTGTGAATGTGCACACCATCTGACTATGACAATACAACTACTCTATAAAGGCAATAAGTGTAAATACATTGGCTATAGCATATATCCTACAGAATAAATGGCACCCATCCCAATATATAGAGGAATAGGAATGTTATGTGATAATAATAAAACTGAGCTTTTAGGTTTTTTGTTTTAAGTTGCATAATCAAAACATTAAATAAGTGAAATACATTGTGAGTGAACAGGTTCTGACTTGTTTCCATATGTTGATAGAAACGTAATCTGGGCAGCATAAACGAAATGTGCTCTGCTGCAGATTTGTATTATATAAATGTCATTTTTAGAATACAGGGCTGCAAAGACAGACAGTCAGACTGTCAAAGGTCAGACTGACAGGCACGCATCCAGAGAAGGTGGCTGCAAGTTGGGAAACATGAATCAGACAGATATAAGAACAAAGGGATCCGCTGCTTTGAAAAGCCATTTCCTCCCAGCACATGTCATGATCCTGTTACAAAACAAAGAACAGCACGGTGACCATCAATCAACCAGATCCTCTCAGCGCAGGCGTCACTCATCAGTACAGTACAGCTGTGTCCTCTCTGAACAGCACTGCAGCCTTGGCCATGAATTAGAGATGATGCTGTAATCCCAGGACTCCAAGACAAAGAAGCAAAGCCCAATACAGGCGGCTGTGAATTACTCTCCCTAAACTTAACAACAGAAGAACTACGTGCCCCCAAAGTAACCATGTTCCACTCTCTCAACCCGCCACTAATTACAGCCAGAGGGAGGAATGTAACACTCAGTTCTACAGCCCAGTGAAAAATGCAGAGCTATTTATTACTGTAAGAGAGAGGGAGAACAACATCTTATTACAAATCACTGCAGGGGGAGAATACTTTCAGTGGATTAAAAAAAGAGGGTGCTTCTCATGTTCTTTTTCCTCTTCGTTACCATATCATATTCGCAACATCTCTTAGGAGGGGCTGAGGGAGCTGAGGGATTTCTTTGGATAATCCAACAAATATGCAAATCCAGGCAGCTTCCTAATTGTTCTGATCATGATAACCGCTGGCACATACTTGACTTCCTGTCTACAAGCCCTGCTAGGTGGGTAGTATCCAGAAGCATGGCCTGATGCATTATTAAGAATTACATTACTACGCCAAGAGACACCCTGCTTTAACTCCATAAATCTGTGTTTGCACCCTTGTTAACTCATCCTGCACCTAAACAGCAGGTTAAACTGAAGACTTGATAGCTCTGGCAGTGTAGAGAATTGATATGGGTCTGAAAGATATGATAGTTGAGCCCAGAAGCATCTCAAGGTCCTCAGTCTGCCAGCTCCAAATGGCAGTGCATTGATCAGAGGGTGAGACCAGATTGGATTCAACTGTCTAATTCACTGTGTCATTCCATGTTCCCGCTCCAACAGCTGTCAATTATGCGTCTGGTAACTGAGGTCAGGAGCAATCATGGCAGTTTATTGCTAAGATAAGGTTTAGGACACACTTCAGAGAAGACGTAGAAAATGGACAGACCTGGAAAGCGCTTCTCTTCATTGTCTGTGAATGGAGTCATATAAAGCTATAAAACACCTTTTCTTTTACAAAACCATTCTCCCAAATGGTGATTGTCCAATCATAGTTTAGCAGTCCTTACAATCATATGTGGGTCTGTCAAGCTTTGGATTTCTCCTCGTGTTAAAGCGGCTGACATGGGGCCATTATTTGGAAAAGGTGTCTCTACCCCAGTTCCTCTTGTCCACAAGTTGAAGTTTATCATCCAACAAGTCGCCTGGTACAGCTCAGTGTCACCTGTGTGAGTGTTATATGCATCATAGGTATTACCAGCTAAATAGCCCACTATCTACTACTTCTGTCTTATTACCTCCGTGGCCAAGGCATTAGTAATTAATTAGGTTACAGGTTAGTTTGAAAAAAAGCTCCATTGACAATTACCACACCCAGTGTGTAGTATTTCCTGATCCTAAAAGCTGTCAGAGTTCAGGCTAACATTAGCAGCTCTGTCCTGCTTTTCATTATATCTGGGGAGGTTTACACGCCAGCAACGTTAACCCATCTGCTTTACATTCACCAAGCGCTTACACCAGGAACACACTCCCTGTGCTGTGTGTGCGTCACTGAAGAGCTGCTCCTTAGAGTTTGCAGGCTACTTGAATGTTGGATTTCTTTTCATTTCTTTTCATTATAAATTCATTTCTGATTTATTTTGACAGAAAATGTCACTAAATTGCCACTGTCTCCACATGCAGCTGGTTATAAAATATATTTATATTTTTTCATGTCTGTGTCATATTCATATTCAGCCTAGACGTTGAAACTATAGTGGAAGGTGTCAGTTTTATGAAATGTTGCTGGTATTATGTCAATGTGACTATCAACAGGTCTTTCCTCTATTTTTGCTGGAAGCCACTTGCGTCACGTTTGAAAAATAGTCGAGACATGAAATCTCTAGATCATGCAACAAAGCTGCAAGGTGTCACACAGGCAGTGTGTCCGCTCTTACCTGTTAACATGAACAACAAAATGAAAACCAAGACGTTCTGCAGCCGCTGTTCACATGCCAGACAGCCAGTGTGTGTCCAGCCTTGGTCCTCATCCTGAACCTCTTTTCTCTCCCGATATTAAAACTGAAAATATACGGTCTGAAAATATGTACATGTATCATATGTAAGTGAGGGTTATGGTTACATTATGTCTGGTTTTACATATTTCATTATCATACTTTAATACTAGGGGCTTGTAGTAGTGTCAGTCTTTATCACGCATGTTGGCATCAACTGCATAATTTAAAAAGTTCCTAAATTTAAAATAAATCATCTGAAAACACAAAACGTCAGCTAGAGATTGCGTTTTCCACCAGCCCATGCATCTAATATCTGCTTAATTAGCCAGCTAGCTTCAACTTATGATATCTAACAGTGAAAGTTGTCATTTCAGCCGGAAAAGTTTAAGGTTGCCGCCTTGAGATGAGGAGCTTCTTCAGTTTGAAATCAAAGACCCATTGTTCCAGAAATAAATGTGGCCCCGTTGTCATTGACAAAAACGTGATGTTCATATCAACAGGGGACACAGATTAGCAAACCATGATCAGAATCACTGAGAAACACAATATTGCTCACTGCTCAACAAAGCAACTGAGGCATCAGTAATGACTCTGTCAGTCTGATGAAAACTATACATGCATACACAATCGAGACAGAATGTGTCCCATTGATCCTCTACTCTCATTCCAGCGCTCCTGACTTCTGTTTCTCCTCCTCTGCAGGGGGCCTGTTGGCGTGCTGGGCCGTGGGCCTGAGGGACATTCAGCTGTGTCTAATGTGCTCCCAGCTTGCATCAGGTGCCGCGGTGTTCACACAGACAGGGGCCAACACCGAGCGCGTCTTGTTGGTCACGACAGACACACGTGTTCCTCCTTTTCACGTCAGCCAAGAGGCAGACGACAGTCAGCGACATGTCAATCTCTCAGCTATGGCCTGAACATTCCTCCATCGCAGAGGGAGGAAAACAGGTCGAATTCTTCTCCACATTCAGCCAGATGGTTGGTTGCAATTTCAAAAGCCTCATTGTCATTCTCTGACATTTCACAACCCCCCCCCCCCACCTCTGAGCCTTTGCTTATCTGAGTCATGGTTACTGAAATGAGGATTGGAGCAATATGGAATTTAGATGCCTCACTGGATGATTGGCCATAACTGTCTCTTGGTACAAGGAGGACAATTCTTATGTCCTGATTGTCTTTGAATGCGTAGACACCGTGTCAAACATGAACAAATGAGGAGTATAAACAAACACATTTGCCCACATGAGTTTTGCATAATTTAATATTGATACTTGAAAGCCATTACTAATAGATTCCAATTGGGGTAGACTACTAACGACCTGTTTTGAAGTGTAGCGCGAGAACTGACTGGAGATGTATAATTTTGTAAGTCAGGAACAAAAGTTTGTTTGAGTGGAGGTCACGGCTGAAGCCAGCTGGTCCTGACCTCTCATCTGCTGATGTTTGACTGTTTTTGCTGGTAAATAAACCTTGGAGTTGTGCATTGAACAGCATCACTGTCTGCATCAATTGCTTGCTGAATGATCTGAATAATTATTGCTTTAAAACAAAAAGTTTGTTTTCTTTATCTCACTGCGTCAAGAATCATCCCCTCATAACCACTCCCTCATTCATTCATTCATTCACTACTTCTTGTTGGTCAAACAACTGTAATTTTCACATGTAATATGACACATTGCATCGTGGGATTTCTACCTTGAAGTAGTGTACATGGCATGATTTCTACATTGATCAATTCATTATGGGAATTTTTGAGGGTGCTTCATCATCATCATCATCATCATTATCATCATCATCATTATCATCATCAGGTCCAATTGCCAGAGAAATAGAAACAAAATTGTGAATGTGTAGGACTTTCAAGAGTGGGTTATACTTAATTATTGGTAATGTGCCACTTAGTACCTTAAACAGGAATTATCAATGAATTGCATATAAAGAGATATCTATTAAAGTTAGTTAATTTAATATCTTGCATTTACTAGACTAGTTTTTAATTTAGAGTTTACCTGGAATAATCTGCTATTCCTTACTCCTTAGTTCCTCGGTTCTAAAAGATTTTGTGCATGTACAGTGTTACCACCAGTGTTACCTGAAGATGAATTTATGCTTGCAGCTAACAGAGTAGGTGTCTCACCGTAGGTCTAACCATAGGTTAGCAATGGATTTTAGCTATTGTCGGTGGGAACACTAAAGTTTGGTCTTACATCTGTTTATGCCTTATTGTGCTTTATTAATATTCACCAAAGTATCTGTATGAACATCAGGGTCGTGACGGTGAAGTGAAAGCTTCCAGTGGAAATGGTTTTGCTCGATGTGCGTTACTAGGAAGGACTTGAGACTTCTTTCAGCGCACTTCATGCTGTCTTCACCTTGAATAATGAGAAATGAGAAACCACAAACCTTTCATTGTCTCTCTGTAGCAGCTGCAACCTTCAGCATGGCATTACTTTTTTGAGGATCAGCTAGGGTGTAGCTGCATTGCTTATGCTTTGCTTCCTGCCCTGTGTACAGCATAATCCCTTCATGCAGAAGGCCAACTCATATCAGAACAAACTGAACTGTGCGTGTCAGACCAGAAGGTAGTGGGTTGGGGGGTCATAAACATATATTTGGCTCATGATTTAGATTAATTTAATAATAAAAAAATCAGTCAAGGAAACCAGGTGTTGAACCAGTGGGGGTGGGTGGGCACCATCTGCACCACCCACCTAAAGGGATTGACATATGTGATGAGATAAGAAAATATATTGAACAATATGAGTATAAGACATAAGAAACATTCACTTAACTGCGCCAAAAGTGACACAGTGATCATGTTTGAAGATTGTGGCAGGTCCCCTCCTGTGTGGCAGACGTCTAACTCCCATTAGCCTGAGCTGAAAGGATGCCCTTCAGGTTATTTATGACCAGCAAGACTGACCAAGGTAACAACCACCAATGATCTCCATGTCACTTTCACTAGTTTATATCAAACAGCTCACGCTTCATCACTGCTGACTCTGATAGCTCAATTCCAGCAGCAAAAATGCAATCAACGCCAACATTGACCAGCTGTCGGTGTGAAAAATATGGTGTTTATGAGAGTGAGGCCTGTAAGTTCCAGGGTTATGGTGAGGAGTTACTGACTTCAATAACTCACAGCATTTAGGCGACCTATAGGTAAATGGTAAAGGGAGAAAAGGGAAGCACAATGTCGCAGCTCATGAACATCCCCCATCAGTGGATTCAAACACGTATGGATGTGCAGGATTAGCATAGCACAGTTCCCCACATGTCACCCGCAATCAGGGCGACTGCTCGGTCAGAACTGAGTTTTCAGGCTTGCTGGTGTATGAAATTCATTTACCTCTTCTCAGACTTCATCTTAAATCAGTGGCCATTCAGCTCTGACGGGAGGACTTATGGCATGTGGCCACCTGCAGCACATACAACACAGCAGAACGTGGTGCTCAAGAAGGAAATATTGGCAGAAACAGATGTAAGGTTAGTAGAATCAGCTGTGTCTTCTGTGTCATCTTTGGAATAGAGATACATGATCCCACTTGTGTGTGTGTGTCCCTCGTGTGTTGTGCTGATGGCTGTAGCAGGGAGCAGGGACCAAAACAATCTCTGGCTTTTGCCTTGTCAGGGACGTGTTTGTGCCAAATGTTTTTGCATAGAGAAATATTTAATATGCACATATATTTATATTTATGTCCCAATATAGTCCTTTGCCTCTGTTTTCTTAGAGGTGCATTTGTACTGTTCTGTGAATGCTGCTGTTGCTCCTTTATGTGTTGTTTTTGTTGTTTGTTATCATATTTTCTTTTAAGGGTGCCTTTAATCTGGCCAGGGATAACTGATTAGAATCAAGCTGGATTTATAACTCTGTAAAAGTCTACACAGGCAAGAGTGTTATGGGTAACTTTAGAGTGAATAAGCTTGGAGAGGAGCCGATATGCCCTCATTCCACATCTCAACAACAACTCATTCATAACCATTTCACAAAAGCAATTTACCAGCACTGTATACACACAAATCACAAACAGTGTCAATGTCGCTTTTCACAAAGTAACAAATCGCAGACATGTGTTTGCTCCTGCAAGCTCATGCACAGGTCACAAGTATGGAAGTTGTTTTGATCAGAGAAATATATGCAATTTCATAGGAAGTGATCTCATTATCACATGTTGCAAATTTGGTGGAAAGGCTCCTGAATTTTGTGAAAGCTGATTGGTTCCTGACAAGTGCCAGGTTAGAAGAAAACATGTAATAAACACTTTAAATCTGTACAAGTAAGCAACTGTGGTTTATTTAAACTACTAACACGTGATTTACATTTACATTATTGCAAACTTGCCTTATATTTGTGATATGATTTGCACAGAAAGCATGACTGCTGTCATATTTACATGAGCTCTGTAAGCTCTGTATTGTAGGTTACCATGGAGATGTGCACTAGTTAAAAGGGAGCCAGCTTCTTGCAGCCAGAATTGCAACCTAGCTAACCTAGCTACAACTCTTACTTTGTGATAGAGCCTGGCAAACAAATGTCAGCAGGCAGGCAGGCAGACCATCAGATCAGGCAGTCAGGTAGAACAGAATACACCCAGGTAACGGTGCAGAATGGCAGCGCTCCCTATAAGCCTACTGCTTTAGCAGTTAGCACAAGACATTAGTGTAGTTTAAACAATGACACAAGACACGTGCTGATCAAACCACAACCCTGGAATACTTGCAGACAATTAACTAAAGAGAGAAGCCAAATGTTTTTCCAATGATTTAATCTTATCCTCATCTGCATTTTGTTTTCCTTTTTTCCAGTGGTGAGCAACTCCTTCATTTCATTTGGTACAGTGTTTGTGGAACAGTAGTGTCGCCCAGCAGCAAACATAAAAATCAAGCAAATTTAGTGGGCATACTGACATCCTTGGGTATCCCTAATTTTGGCACTTTTCATCTTTAATTGCTGATGATATAGCCTTGGCTTCAGTTTCAGTACTACTTTTTGTAAATGCTTTTTGCAACACCAAATTTATGAGCGTAGCTATGAAAAACAGACTCAATATGGACCCAATTTACATGTTATGGGTCTTAATCTGAAAATATTTAATAGCTCTCGTCTTAACTCATAAAGCATTAGTAATGGATGCACTAATTCACCACACGTTTTATTTTTAATGACTATTACAGAAGCTCTTCTCCCCTCTACCAGAGGTGTTATTTACTGGATTTTAGATTCCCTCTGTGGCTTATGTAATGCCATTTGTTAACTGCTGGCTTTTGGATTGATGATATCACCTTTAATGCACAGTTAAGGGTGTCTGCAGGCTCTATTGCAGGCATGTTAATCCCTTATGAGACAGTGCACAATCATTTTTCTCCAAGCAAGGACCTTCCACTATTGACCAGGTTCATGCAATCAGAGCCACTAGGTTTTAAAATGAGGACTCCTGGCAATCGACGTCATCTTTTAAAATCCCTATCATTATTTTCTGTACTTATACACATGAAGTACTGCAACAAATGGAGGCCAACAGGGTAAGTTGCCTTTGTCTGGACTGTGGAGGCTTTTTTTTTTTTCAACTCTGATTGAAGACTGTGGATTTGTCAGTTTTAATCAACTGTAGATGGAAAGAAAAGCATGGCTGGCCATGACAACTGACTATCCCTGTCACAGTTTGGTCAGGGTTTGTAGTTTCAGAAACACTGAACAATGAATAAAAGTTTAGTTAGGATTATTGTTGAACAGTCAGCTACTGCTGATTAAATATTTTGATATCTGCCAGGGTTGGCCTCACATAGAGCCTTTTAGAGCTATTCTTGTGAGAACATGTATTTAAATCTTGTGATAAATTGCAATGTTTATCTGTGTGATGCTGGAACAGAAGCACAAGTAACAAGTAACAATATTTATCCAAAGTTAGTTATTCTGTCCATCTAATGAATGCAACTCCAAGTATTTACTCTCCTTTCGCCCTGTTTTTGATCCCGACCCTCTCCTGAGGGAAATACCCAACTCTTAAGCTGCTAATTGCTCTGCTAGGTTATAAAGCTCTGTAAACCAATGGAACTGCATTCAGGTGATAATAGGTTCAACACTACAAGTGACACATTTCACAGTTTTCACATTGTCATTTAATACATTGTTAAAAACTATTAAAAAACATTGATGACACCAGTATTATCTGGGGCACATCTTGTGTCAGACAGAAGAGTTTTGTCTATTATGCTGCACCAAGGGAAAACCACACACGTTATAACGCAGTGGGTTTTACCAACGACAGACTGTTTCACACAGCATATACCGGCAACATATGAATGATATGACATAAATGTAACTAGAGTCATGGGTCTCATTACCGTGATTGGAGTCATGGGGAGGTTTGTAGCGTGGGTTTCCAGGAGGGGAAAGGCATGTCAGGGAGAACTCTGGAGTACGTTTTTGTTTGGATTAGGTCCTGTTGGCCCCATTTCCCTTGTGATCTGTGTTGTATTAACTTCCCATATGTGTTTGTCTGTGTGTGTTTGTCAGTGCAGCTGGGCGTGGCCTCCTGAGTTTCATGCTTTCACCAGTCTCCTTCCACACCTGATCTTCATCTTGCCAATCAACGCCACACCATGCAGCAGTTTTCCAGACCAGGCGATCTCACCGTTCTTTGCCAGCTCAGTCACACACAGCGGTGTTGTGCTACAGCCTGTTTTGTGAAATGCGTTTTTCTAATTGGGATTTTTGATAATCATGATTTTGTCCTGTGCTCCAGGTTCAGCATCCTGCTTCACCATAATTGCCACATCCAGCTCTGCTTTTTGTCTGCCTGTCCAGTCCTGCACTCACCTCACCAGCCCAGGCTCCAGTCACCTGTGGCTCTACACCATCGTCCATCGTCAGAGAATCCACGTCCTCCTTTCTGCCTGCAGCCTCCCCTGCAATAGTTTTGACCCTGAACACTTCCCCTTTTTGTGTTTGCAGGAAAGAGCTTATTTGACCATCACCATTGTGTTCTGCTTTATGGGTCCGGGATCACAAAACCTCCACAATTTTAGAGTGGTGCAAAGCAGTGAGCTCAGAGTTATAAGATATTGCACATTTGAGCACAAAACAATTTCGAGCACAATAATGCCGTATAAAAAACATGAAAGTCTCAGGATTACAACAAGGAGATTGACTTGACTGAATTTCCCATTAATCTGCTCTTAATTACATGACGTAAACGCAAGATGTCTTTGTTTGTTTGTTTCTCTGTTTACCTTTAACAAGAACCACAGGCCGGTTTGGAAGGGAAACAAAACCTGCACATCATGAAAAGAGCAAGTGGGTGTGATTAAGTTGATATTCCTATTAAAATACCATGTTACAGCGTTAAATACGCCAACATGTTTTCATCTTGGAGGATAAAGACACTGGGTGAAAATAAGCTGATGTAAATATGGCTCTTAAATACCTTTCTCTGCAGCCTGCTGATTATCCCGTCACATTTCTTCTGTCACACAAAATGTTGGTGAAGTCTTGGATTATGAATCTTTCCTGGAATAGTGTGCCAAACACTGAGAGATCTTCCTTTGAAGCTTTAAATAAAGAGGTGGTACTGCACAGCCGGATCCATAACTCAAAACTTATACTGAAGGGGAAGTTGGTTATTGTCACGTGACCTGCTCACCAACAAGGTCGAGCAGAGCAAAAATCGCCACACGACCTAGGAGTCATAACTTAGTCAAATATGAATGCACATTTTTACAGTCAGTGTGATTTACGTTCTAAGGATTTCATTTCTGTGATGTCCAACATGAATAAACATCCATAAATCCACCTTGAAATCATAGAAGAGAGATTCTCTGTATAATTGAATTTACAAATTAATTTATTGAAGTTATTCATCATTTCCAGATAATTTGGCCATGAATTACCATGTTTTTAAGTTTTCTTCTGTGTCAGACTATTCCAGTAACAGTTATCGGTACATCCATGGGTACACTGAAAACAAGAACTGCCAGAAGAGAAAAGAACTCATTTGGCATACTTTCAATGGCACCAGTTTTCTTACATCTACATATGTGCAAATATAGACAAAAAAAAACAAGAATCTTTTTGTAGCCCACAGCTAGCTAACTCATTGTAACATTATACTTCCTGTTTACATTCCCCAACACCCCTAAAATATGTGAACTCTAATATTAGGAGTGTTAAATTCCATTATTAGCTTACTGAAATTGCTTTCATGTTGCACTACCAATGTGTTTATTTATTTATTTATTCATCTTGACATTACTAAGACCCAGAATGTTCTATTTACACGGCATGGTAGCACACAAATGCATATATACAGTATATATATGAACCTCCTGATCTGCTATAGCTATAGCCGTAGGTGAAAATTGCCTATTCTGCCTATGGACAGAATTATTTTTTATATTCGAGTTCTTATTTCTGTGGAATGCTTTTGAATTCTGTAATATTTCTGATGTTGCTGCTGCCACAGATCTTTCTCCGTCATCTCAGCACATAAACATTTAACGCAGATTCACTTGGGTCCTCTGTCTGGCTCACCAGGTTCAGACTCCACCTTCCAGGCAATTAGTCAGTCAACGCTCCATCACCCAATCAAACAGCATCCATAATAACCAGCGGGGCACCAATTAGGGTGAGGTGTTCCTATCTCCTACGCCAGGTTTCATCTTCCTACACTGAGGTACATTAATGGGGCTGAGTAGCTGTCACAGACCAATATATTACACTTTCAAACTGAAATAGGTCGAGGTGAGAAAATCAAACAGGATTTTGAAGTTACAGAAATGGAAACTTGTGATATGAATCTGCGAACATATTTCTGCAATGGAACAAGTGCCTGTGCTCTGATCCACAGATACCATGTCATGATTCAGCCTGTGTCGGTGATGTTTTGCAGAAGGTAAAGATACTGCTGTTCCTCCTAACAGACAAGCACAGCCTATAAAAAGCATATTGATTGAGCAGAATGGAACCTCCTCACATCTACATCTTTTCTCATCTTGCCAATGCCCTTGGGGGTCAACACAGTGTCTTTGGTAATTGGAAATGCTGCCAAACCCTCACTGTGAAGGACAAAAACAATTTTGGCCAGGATGGGCAATAAATGGGACTAATGTCTTCGCTCACATGCTGTCTGCAGGGCTGAGTTTTGTGTATACAGCCTGAGGCAATGGAAATGTTGCTCCTCTGAGGTCAACTTTGACAAATCTATGAACCCAGCCTGATATAAACCTGGAGGACAAAATGAAACAGCGAGCAGCAAATACAGAAATAAACACTATGGAAATAACCTATATCAATAACATTGACATTGCCGCGCAGGAAACATTCGCTCTCAAAAATAACAAACTGCACCCTTACAGTTTGTGTTTGTTCTCCAAAGTGTTTAGTAGATCTCCAAATAAAACATCACATTAAGATCATCGCTGCCATCCCAGATTTATTAAAAGCTTAAAGTTAAATTTAATTAGCAGTAATCCTTGAAACTAAATTAACAAAATGAAAATTAGTCTGGTGAGATTCAAAATTTTTCTAATTGCCAACATAAATCTAAAGAAAACTACAATAAGTATTGCCTGTGTCAACAAAGCCTGGTCAAGCTTTTTGTCCAAAAAGTACAAAAAGACACAGACTGTATGTGTTTATTTTGGGTCTCTCCCACATACACCGTTCTGCTGACGTAAATCATGTATATTTTAATCTGCCTCTGAAAACAGTCCCCAGCAAAGAAACGACTAACTTCAGTTGAAGTAAGTAAAATACAATACTGAGATCTTTAAAGACATTATTCAGCCTTTAAAAATAAAGCAGCCGTACATATTCATGACCTGTTTTTAAAGATTTATATCCTCAGAGGGAACCAGTGGGTTTGGGGCTGAATGCCACAAACAGAGGATAGGGAAGTTGGAAAGTATTGCAGAACCAACATTGTTGGTTTTGGTGTTTTTGTGGAATTTATTCACGAAAACTATATATATATATATATATATATATATATATATATATATATATATATAGAGAGAGAGAGAGAGAGAGAGAGAGAGAGAGAGAGAGAGAGAGAGTGTATTGCCAGCATTATCTTTTTAAGCTTATAAAGTCTAGTTTTTGTTGAGATGATATCAGAGTAATTTTGACCTAACTCTGTGCTAATATATGCACAGTATTTATATCATGAATATTTATATCATATTTACCCCTTAATCCCCACTAACCTACATTTACATTTAGTCATTTTGCAGACGCTTTTATCCAAAGTGATTTACAACTGAGGGGCAACAATGAAGCTTCAGTGCAGTAGGGGACCTAAGTGTAAGTAATAAGTAATACATCTATTCAATAAGTGCAAGAGGAAGCTACACTAAACAAGCACCCATTTGAAACACAAAGCCAATACACAGCAAAACCACTGCTAAACAGCAGCAAACAATCCAGCGTCTATCAATCCATCTTCAAGATCCTTATTATCCCTGTCAGGATTACAGTTGCAGCAGGGAGAGCACCACAGTTCAGCTTTCCTTTGCACCACCAAGCTGCCTCCACCTCCAGCTGGGGTGACCTCAAAAGGGGATATAACCTCTCCAGCATGTACTGGTCTGACCCCTGTCTGCTCTCTAGCTCGTCTCCTCCCATTAACTCTTGTTTCAAACACATCCAGAGGAAGACGCTCAGGGGTCATCCTGACCAGGTGCCCAAACTACCTCAGATCTTTTTCTTGTTATGTTCAGGAAACATGCAGCTCCAAAACGCCTCTAACTGTGCACTGCAAATCCTACATTATTACCTTGAGTCCAGGCCACACATACAATACACAACAACACAATGCAACGATTAAAAGACAAACTGTATGTTTAAGAGAAGCCTTAAGGAAATAGTTTGACAAAAACACACTTATGAATTAATGTGTTATGTCTCTGTAGTTTAACCCACACAGAAATCAATGTGTACATGTAAAAAGTTAGTGCTTTACAGGCACAGGACCCCTCACAAAAGCACAATGCTCTGTTTTAACATTTGGAATTGTGTAAAACAAACATTGAGTAAAACAACCAATCAGAATCAGAATCAGAATCAGAATCAGAATCAGAATCAGAATCAGAATCAGAATCAGAATCAGTTTTATTGCCAAGTATGTTTTCACATACAAGGAATTTTTTCTGGTGATTGGTGCAATTGATCAGCAACAGTGGGGCTCTCTAGCCTTGTTGATGAGGCTAATAGCAGATGGGAAGAAGCTATTTTTGTGGCGAGAGGTTTTGGTCCTGAAGGACCGCAGCCTCCTACCAGAGGGGAGTGTCTCAAAGAGTTTGTGTCCAGGGTGGGAGGAGTATAACAAGGTTAAGGTTAAGTATACAAGGTATAACATGTTAACTAGTGAGCTTTCAAGGTGGCAGTAGGTTGGTTTTGTTACCTTCATCCTGTCTGTACGGTGGCCCTGATAGTTCAGTGCACTGCAACTTCACAAAACACTTGCAAATAGTCGAAACACAAGCAAATTTAGAAAACATCTCCATCAGTTTTACAACACATGTGCTGCAAATACACACAACAGAACCAAATACAGAAACACACTTCAATCTCCTCATTTAGGTTGAACTATTCCTTTAAATCCAGTGCTACAGACTTAGATAGTTGCAATGTGATGTCTTTCAAGAGATATCATTGCATACGAGTTCTAATAGCATCCCAGTGTCCAGATACTGTATCTACTGTATTTGGGGAGTAAGATGCATCATCTCTGCCAATACACTCAGTTCTACAGCACTGCACAAGCAACTGTGCTGTGCATTCTTTCTGTATCACTAAAAGCCTCTCCATCACATCTAAGTAACCGGCATTGATTTCTCTGAGGAGCTGCACTATGGTCTCTCCTCGCAGTCTCAGTTTACTGCATGAACTGAGTTTGGACTGCAGAATAATGCAAAGCACAGTGGCAGCATTTGTACATTAAAGAAGTCATGCAAACAGTACATCACGTTCAGGTAAATGCCTCTGCTGTTCCAGATTCGGTTCAGTCCCTGTACTCTAATATCTACATGGAAAACTTGCTTGGTAAGACAGAATAATAAAGTTATCATGTTGCTGAATTCACTTGTTCCCTCGTTTCACTGGTATGTAGCGCCAGTATATCATCATAGGCTTTAATAAGTGAGAGAGGGGTTTATCTGTAATCCACAGGCAATGATTGTAAGATTAGATTGTTTATTCAGTCTTACAGTGTTATCTTATATTCTGGTTTTGCAGAGAGAGTGATTTTTGTAATTGCTTTGAAAGGACTTTGGGGTGTGGGGTTGGTTATCAGCTGTTCAGGGGGTATTGTTTTTTTTGCATTTATTAAATTGAAAGCTAAGCAACTGCATGTTATTTCTGCCAATAAAACCATCTCAACATCTGGCAAGCTGTTCAGAGGAAGAATGAAACAGAGGATGAATAAAACCCACAATCAGATATCACTGAATTTTCCTCACTTAACAGTTTGAGCAAACATATTAAGGCCCTTGCCCTTAAATTCCACAGTAAGGAACAAATACATGTCAGGCTCCTAAAAGCCCACACAGTGTATTGTATGTCCATGAATTTGTCAGTGAAGAAGGCTGATCAGGTGACATGACATGGATGCAGGTCTTAAGGTGCAATGCAGGGTCATGGACGTGTGTATGCAGCATCAATCAGACATATTGATGAAGCAGAGCTCTGGGTACAGTCCGTGTGTTTAGAATTGTAACTATGACAACCAAGGTCTGGTATGACTGCCTGTAGCGGCGCTATTTCAGGAGACTCTCCTATGGGTTGTGTCAGAGGGTTGAGAAAAACAACGTGTAGGGTTGTTCAGGTTGGAGGAGTTGTTGGTTTTCAAGGTTGGTAGCATGATTAAAATAATCTGAGTTGCACAATTGTCTTTTTGTATGTCCAACTACAAACTTTATTAACTACAAAACCATCATAATTCCTAAGAAACTGCTGCTCTGCAGTGACATAAGATTCAAATACTGCAACCCTGTCTCCTGGAAATTACATTTATATACTACAAATGTGTTTTGCAAATTCGGTTTTATGGAAAACTGCCGTCTTGCTCATGATTGAGGGATAATGTTTACCTGATCTTGCAGGTACCCCGTGGAGTTTTCTCGATACTGACAAAAAGCAGTCAGTGTTGCTCACCAAATGTGTGTAAGCTTGAGGCCTTACAAAATCTTCTGTGCTTCTCTATCAATTATTTTTCTTTTTTAAAATCCCTGCTTCCTTGCTCAGTCTCTTTCTTGCGTTTGCTCAGAGATTTGTGCTTTTGTTGTTGTTGTTGCTGTTATGTTACCACCACCTGTAGATAAGTGAAATAGTGCGAAACCACATATCCATGTGCAAGCATGTGTATCTTCAAGCAAGTGTAAAAGAACAAAGAAAACAGGGACCCATTCATATAAACACTGATCCATAGCAATACAAATGGTCAAAAACTCCACAGGGAACCTTTGACCGAGGGCTTCGAGTTCCAAAGCATAACCATAAAAACCTTGCATTAGTTTCTCCTGTACTGATATTGTAGTGCAACAGAAATTGTCAGAAAATAAATTTAATGGGTTCTCAGTGAAAGATATGCAGATACATTCAGTAAGAACATTTTGCACCTAAGCAGACATCTTAATCAAATATTCTTTTGACTGGAGGAGTGTTGCATTTTTCTCTAAATTATCAACATATAGATGCAACTTCTTGGAGACAGACTTGAACACAGAGCACAATGCTGTACCATGAAAGATGAAAATGAAAATGTAAAACAAGTAGAGCCCCTGAAAATGAGTCTACCAATATCTTTTGTTCTACGCGGATATCCAATAGAGGGAGTATGATACAGCAAGCTACAATCTGATTGTCTGTCAGGAATTAACACATTGTTAGTGATTTGTGATTTGTGAGAAGAATTGTTCAATTGCAGCACCGTCCTGTAGAGAAACCCTCCCAGTGGTGGATTTTTCAGTGACAATTATTTGCTGTTGGAGTGTTGTTTGTTCAGTCACAGAGCAGGAGGTGGCTGCAGGTCGAATTCACCTCATCATGAGCGGATGAATGCAGCGGCTGCATAGGTGGGGATCTGTCTGCGGTCTCTCCACTTCCCGAGTGTCCTCATGAAAGACTTGTCTTCCAGGCATTTGAGGAAGTTCCATGTTGAAACACTCTCTGCTCTCAGATTCTTATATTCCCATGCTTAGCATCAGCATATTATCCATGATTTGTCACACTGCTCAAGGACCCAGTTTAATTTTAAATTCTTTGTTCTGTGACTTTTATGCAACAGGGTTTTTTCTTATCGCTGATTCTACATTATCGCTGTATCTGTCTACATGCAGAGTACCTCTAAAGTACTCTTCTTATGTCCTTCCCTACAATAGACTGTAAATTAAAGCCATTATAGTTACAGCATAGATTTGTGTGTATGTAAGAGAAAATAATTCCAATTTTTTTTTTCTTTTTCATTACAATCAAATGGACTTTTATCTGAAGTCATTATCCTCTGAGGAAAAACACCTAACATGGTAAATGTGTCTTTGCAGATACAAATACAATGTGTGCAATTTGTTATCATATCAGCTGTGTTGGACATAATATTTTATTCTATAGCAAAATTATAAACTGAATTATAATCAAAATTACATGTCCTAATGTTACATAAATTATTATACATAATTATTTTTATCCAACAAACAAAGCAAACAAATTGTTTGCTAATGGTGTTCAACCTTTTTTGATCTCCAATTATATGATTACTTGGCTAAAATGAGATGGACTTCATGCATAACAAACGCAAAGAAAAACATTTATCTGTCTCAATATCCTGTGTAATTACCCAATTATGCAGTAGGCCAAATTACAAGTGATACTAATGATGCGGTTGGTCACTTGAAAATTATTTCATACAGGGTGGCAAATTACCGCTCTGTGGTTTCAGTCACTCACCAGAACAGATGTTCTTCCTCCAATATGTCAAATCTTTTCGAGGAAAGTAGAGTGTGTGATCCACTGAGAGATGAATATCTGAAAACCTTTAAAAAGGGAGACAAGTGTGAACTTTCATGGTTTATTCTTAAATAATTCTCTTTGATAGAAACGGAGCATAACAAACTGGCTTAGGTCTTGTCTTGTGTTTTTTGTTTGTTTGTTTGTTTTGTTTTGTTCCTCAAAGAACTGATTCAAATGTGAACTGAGAGAAAGTGAGTCAGTTACTAAAAACTGTAACACAACCGAGTTTAAACAATTGTGTCGTCTAAGGTGGTTTCTAAGATTTCTATTGTTATTGCCTTGAAACATTTGTGACATTCAGAACAATTATGTGCCAGGAAGTGATGAGCTGATAAACACAACATAGTCAGAATATTTGATGCATATACTCATTCTGCATATTGTTAGCTGCTCAGTTCAAAAGTTAACTGTTATTTCACATCAGTGAGTTCAATCGAGTTATCTACATCCACATGTCTGGAGATGAGGGAATTCACATTTTATGTTTTAAAATGAACTTCTTCAACCTTATTAGGATGAAGCTAATAAATACCAGGAGTGTTAGATGACTGCTCATCTGCATCAATTAGGATGATGACGTCACAGGCTGACAGAATATCAATACCATGGAAACCACTTGAGTTTTCTTAGAGGCTTTTAGACCACCGTTTAGAGACAGGTAATGTATCTGTTGATGGCAAATGCTTCTTGAAACAGAAGGATGCTCCACTAAATAAGACGTTTCAGCACATCACTTGAGTTCCTGTGTTCTGGGTCCTCCTTTGAAGTGTGGAGATGTCACTGCAGTACCTCAAGGTGAAGTCTAAGAAAGTCATAGTGTTCGCATAAGCCGATGAATGTGGATCTGTGGAAGCATTCAGCACATATTGGTTTGAGATGCACCAAACTGTATAGTATATAACAGCAATTTAAAAAAATCACAAATAGACATCAAATGTCAGCAAAACTAAATGCTCAATATTTATGCAAATGTTCAATAAAAGTAGAAAAGATAAAACTTGAAAGTGTGAAATCCACAAAGCAGCCCAGCTGGTCTGTGATGTCTTTTTACCAGAGAATACCGCAGGGACGGGAGGTGGAAAAGACTTAATTGGCAAGTCAAACTTCATGGTCACTCAGTTCCTGCTCTACAGGAGTGAGCTTGAATTAAACGTTTAAAATTTTTTATTGATTACCTCTTGTCTACATCTAACGTCAGAATTTAATTTGTTCAAACACAGTTAGCATCAACAGTTTCATTTAAAGATCATGGAATTCCTTTTTGTCTTGCAATAAAACTTTGAGCTAAGCAGAGAAGACAAGTTTAATTATATATAAACATATCTCATAGTGTAGTTTCAAGGTAGAAAACCACAGACAATTCAGAGTCTGTATTGACAGTATAATAAAATTATACCTGCTTTCTCTCACTGTGTCATGCTGCTAGAGGAGTCTTGCTGCCACAGGCGTCTTTCTGGCTTTTCCCTGTAAAATTTTTGTCTAATCATAAATTGTCCAGTGCCATATGTGTAAACATTATACAAATGGAGACTAAAGTGGTAAAATATGAAGTCAGCTCCCTGGCCATTCTAGGCTTAAAGAGTCTACGGGGTTTTCTTAGTTCAGTGTCACAGTGTGGCAGCCTACAGTGAGTGATCAATCCACAAAGGATTTATTTTTGTCAAGAAATCATTCTCACGCTGAACACTGGCAATCAGGCCACAATCAGATGCAGTGACACACAATGAAACCTACCTGTGAACGTGACCACTCCAGTGTGAAAGACAGTCAGAGGGTTTAATACAGCAATCACCATCCGGCTCAGATACCTGATTGGGTCCATTTTGTCTCTGCTCATGTAAAAATCAGCGGTTTGGAGAGGGGGGATTACACGCACTTCAGCTCTCATCCAGGACAAGAAAAGCCATTATTTCTCTGGTTTACCACCAGCCAGTGCAAATGATTAAAACAACCTCTGATTGCTTGTAAACACTCATCAGTTCATAGAGAAGCAGCCCCGTTGACTCTTAAGTCGCGATGGCCACGGGCAATACCCAATCAAAGCCAGCTTTTATTGGCTGTTGCTAGGATACCAAACTTTCCATATGTGAATCACCCCGGACATGATGAGATTTGTGCAGGCTTGACACTTGAATGCATTGCATCATTCCACACGCTATGCACTTCAAAAATACTTGGGATGCATAAGAGTAGGAAATCTAATGAGAAAAGCTGAACAGACTGGTGGAGGGACTGCAGACGGCAGCTTGGGAGGAGATTGGATGCCTGCAGGAGGGCTGATATTGAATGCTTTCACACACACTGTTGATGAGAAATGACATGTTTTCTCTGGTCAACAGCAACTTGTATTGTAAAAATAGTCTCTTTTTTCATGGTTCTTCTGGGATGAGCCGGGTAGCTGACAGAAGTATCTTTTTTTTGAGCAAATCTGTGAAAGGTAGATGTCTGTCATTAGCCCAAATCAGTATGCTTAAAATATTCCAAGAGTTTGTGTTAAGAGATTTTTTCCCCCCACTTTCATTTCCTTTGTGCTGAAGGAAACACGTTCCAATTTGTATCAAGCTGAAATTAGCAATAATACTCTTGACACATCTATTCAGAAATATTCACATTTACAGGGTGGTTTACATAGTTACAACTCAGCTCAAGTTTAGACCAGTGGAGAGAGAGCTAGAGAGAAAGATTGGATAACTGAGCATTTCAAACTGAGCCAGTTAACCAAAAAGCTGCAGCATCTGCATTATACCTCACAAAGCACACCTCCTATCACTCCCATAGACAAAGATTCCTCCAACTGGTCCACCCACCTAATGTCCAACACCTGGACTGAGCTGTACATTTCTGGTGGCTACGCTAACAAAGGAGAGTCAGAATCAGTATCAAAATGAGAAATCATTCGACTCTTATTTCAAAAGCATCGCACATACAGAGCAGACGATACAAACGTATAGATACATATATAAAGCTGTGCTCAAAAAACACTGAAAAAACCTGCACCCCGTCAACTCTACACTGCAGTCACCTGTGGACACCAACATGAAGTCATTGTCATCGATTTTTATATATATATATATATATATATATATATATATATATATATATAGATAGATAGATAGATAGATAGATAGATAGATACAGATATAGATATACATGCTAATTCAAGGGGACAGGGTTGGAAATAGTCCTTCACAAAAGTAAACCTGGAAACAATTCACAGTCTACATGTTTTTGTTTCTTTGTTCAGATTAATCCCCAAATAATGAAATATATATAAGGAAGAGGGCACAAACTAACCAATAAACCCAGGCTATAGGCTGGTCTTACAGGTCCTGATGGTGGGTATTTATTCACTATAAACAACTGAGTTCACAAAGCCCTGCATTTATCCCCAGCAGGCCATTGATATGATCCTGAGTGCTGAACTTTCGCTGCTACTTTAAAGTTTTAAGCTGCAACAACCTTAATGTTAGAGGCTTCTGCAGGAAAACTCCAGTAATCAAATAGCCACCTTCAACCAAAATGCATACGCTACTAATTAGCTCTAATGCCTGGAGTTTGTAGATAACAAATTAGGTAAGTTTTACAAGTATCCCAGAAGGTATGACAAAGACCAAAATTTTAAAATCTTGTTGGTGGGCTGCTTCCTGTACTAGATGTAGCTTCTCTTCTGAAGAATGCCTTGAGTTAAGTCACTGAAAAATGCAAGATAACTGCGGGTGCTCTATACAGTAAAGTATATCCACACTATAGAACTCCACACTTGTGTTCTGCGGCTGAGTCTGTGCAATAGGTGTCTAATTGAGGCAACCTGCTGTGAACCACAAGGCAATAGTACATCTTTCCAGCTGGGGGAGACATGTTAACTGGGATTATGACTCATTCGGGAATATTAATGGCTCATTAAGCATTAATAGAGCTTTCAGATCAGTATTTACACTGTACCAGTTTTCAGTTTCTCCCCTCCCACTGGAGCACACGTGGAATAGAGAGACAGAGAACTGTAGTAGGTACTGATGTTTAATCACAAGGAAGAAACTATTTGCTCTGTTACAGAGCAAACAGTGACTGCCAGGTAGTCCAATCCAGTGCAAACAAACCAAGGAATATAAATTCGTGCAAAGTTGTCAAAACATGTCAAATATCATCATGGGCCCAGGGGGAAGGGTGGGTGCAAAAGAAAGCATTAGCAGTGGTGTAATTGGCTGTAAATATTGCAAAACACTTAATGATGTGGGACTGGAATGCATGCTGGCACATATGATAATCCCCTTGTTATGAGAATTCACTAGATATCACTGGCTTTGTTCATGCCCCGGCATCTATGAGAGAGCTTTGCCACCAAAACAGTATCAACAAGCTGTGGAGTGGGAGATGGGATAGAATACAACTGAGAACAAAGTGAAATTAGACACAATTGAAATCATTTGCTTAATAAGGGAAAAGGTGGATTTAAAGTGGTATTAAGTGGTTTTAAAATAACATGCTCATTTTGTCTCTGCTTTTGGATGATTAAATCAAGACATTTTTGTGACGAGCAGCAGGTTAACACTGTGGTCTCTTAACAGGAATGTATTTTAAGTGGTGAGAGAGTGAGAAGAATCAGCATTGAGCTATTTTAGTTGTTAAACATTAGGGTGCAGACAAACTAAGCTGTGCAAATCCCAAGCCTAAGGTACCACAGGAACAAAGTGTGGATAAACAGCTCACATGCCAGGCTATAATTCATGGCAGCTTAGTGATAAAAGATGTCATCACTTTTCAGTGGTGGAAAAATCCTTTACTTAAGTAAAAGTACCAATAAATGTATGTAAAAATACATAAAAGTACATAAGTATTGGCAGCAAAATGTACTTTAAAGTATCAAAACTGAGTGTCCCACGGAAAAACGCCCTATGACTGGTATATTTCTGTGAGACATATATTGACATTGTTGATGCTAATGTGTGAATATATCTAAGTGGTCATGAGATGATTATTCTGGGGAGAAAGGTGAAAAAACAAAGTTATAATATTTGTTTTGCAAAGAAGAATAATTTTGGGGTAATTTTTCTTCTTTGCACCCCAAACAATTTTCTAAATGAAACAACCTAGTCTCCTCAAAATCAACATTTTCATACAACTAAACTGTAAACTGAATCAGCAAATATGTTTTGTAGGAAATCAAATATTCAATATTAAAACTGAATTACATCATCTATCAACATAATCAGGATATGTTGTTTATTTATGTATTTAGGAAGTCACAAACACATTGACACTGAAGGAATCAGTGCAATTAATATTATGTTAAACATGATAAGGGGCCCCAGACAAGCCAAAAAGGTTTGGAAGCACTGATTTGAAGTATTGGGTGCAGACACTTAGTTACTTTTCACCACTGTCACTAATGAACATTCAGTTCCCCTGTGAGAAAATGCAGACTTGTATTGATGCTTGTGAAGTGTAAAACACGAGACAGAGTATTTTGCACAAGTTCTTATATTCAAATTTTCTTTTGTCATTTCAGTGAATAACTTCCTCCTCTAAGGACAACTTTGAATTTCATCAACCCTATCTACATAATAGTCTTGTATTAATTTGAATTGGAATTTGAAGGGCGATCATAAAATAACTACAGGAGAATAATGGCAGCTGTAAAAGAGGATAATGACGTCTGATAAATGCAGCAGATAGACAGAAATTCATCTCCTGGGCTTTTTTTTTTAAACACTACAGTTAAAACTAAAAAGAAAGATGTGCTCTGCCAACTCCAGGAGGTTATAGTTATTTAGTTTTGTGCAATTAATAAAAGAAAACCATCCAATCTCTTTCATGTGAAATAAGATGAGGAATAAAAACTGAATATATCCATCAAAGCCCTATCTGGAAACTCTGGGAAGTTTTCTGACTTGTAAATTCACACTGTAATAGCCTGCAGCTCATTATCATAAAAAAAAAAAAACAGCTGTCACAAATACCTGCATCCTTCAAATGGTGTCAAAAGAGTCAGTCCCTGCAGAGCATGAGAAACTTTTCATCATTATGGAGTGGATCATTATAAAGTGCAAAAACAAATAAACATTGAGGAAATAAATATATAATTATTCCTATGATCCAGAGTGTAGCAGCATGCATCTACCTATCCTTTATAACAGAACTAAACACATACTTTTTTTAAATTACAGTATTGCATTATACAAAGAGGTGTGTCTTGATGATACACCTCTGTAACACAGGGAGGATTTATTGCAGGACAATTACACTGATTTAGGATTAGCTAGCTGTGTGTAATGTGAGAATCTGAGAATTGTTGCTGTGTCATTGGTGACAAACAACTTCTCCAAGTGGTTGATGACCATTTTTGTCTTTGTCTTTGTCCTCATTCTGCAGGTCTCTCTGCCTCTGCAGCGGGATCCAGATATACCACTACTGATCATTACTATTAACCACTGTTATCTGTCAATATTATTGATAACACCATTACCTATACAGCTGTTCCTGGTCTCTCTCCCTCTCTTTTCTCCTCTCTCCTCCCTCCACCCCCTCTTTCTCCTCCTTAACCCAACCGGTCGAGGCAGACGGCCGCCTACCCCGAGCCCGGTTCTGTTGGAGGTTTCTTCCTGTTATAATGCAGTTTTTCCTCCCCCCTGTCGCCAAGCGCTTGCTCCTTGTGGGAACTGTTGGCTTTTTCTCTATAACAAAGTAAGGTCTCAACCTTACCCTGTAAAGTGCCTCGAGATAATGTATATTATGATACACAAATAAAATTGAATTGAATTGAATTAATAAACTGCCATTTAAGTGTAAATCTTTTTTTCACCTACTTGCATATACATAGGTCTTATGTGTGGTTTTTATCTTTCACTTAACTACATATGTGTAGCCTATGTGTATGTGTATATATATATGTTATTTTTTTCACATAATTGCTTGTACATTAAAATCTTATGCTTGTTTTTAAATCAAACATGCTTGACCAGTAAACCTGATTCTGACTGTTATCATATTGAGGAAATGCTTGATGCCGAATACTTTTACCCCCTCAGGCCTCCGTCAGTGCAGCAGAACGACAGCAGCCCAAACGTTTGGCCCATAGGGGGCCGACGGAAAAACGTCAACAAAAAGCACGTGTCGGCCTCCCGCTTGCCGTACTTGGCTCCGCCATTGTTTGACAGGTCTCGTTGCTAACCAGAGGCTTTCCTGGTTACCCACTCTGCGGGAACAGAAACTGTCCTCCAAGTTTCTCATGGATTTCTAGGAGGCTTTTCAGCGGCACACGGACCGTGGAGGAGGACAGACGCTGTAGCCGGGTACTTTAATACTTCCTCCTTTTCCTCCTCTTTCACTTTGCCCCCCCCCCCCCTGCTAACTTCAGTCGTTAGCTTTAGCTTTTTAACAGTGTCGCTGCAGCGGGAAGTTTTCGATAAGGCGCAATAAGGTAAAAGTATCACATATTTATCCGCATACAAGGCGCTTAGTTTAGAGACATCCAAAGCGTTATGTTGTCAGAAGTCCCTCTGTCTCTCTGCTTCACACGGGATGTTAAGTTCCCGGACGGAATAACTGCTGATTTGACATTAATCACACCGAGCAGTGTCTGCAGTGACAGCTTTCCTGCTGAGGTAATTGTTGTTGTAATTGTTTGTTTTATCTTCATGCATGAGTCAGTTGTAGTGCTGGTTAGTCCTGAACCTGGGGGGGTTCAGTGCAGGTGAGTGAAGGCTAGAAGAGGAGCAAGCAGTAGCCCTCCAGCAGGCAAAAGTATTACCTGTCAATGAGAGCAGCCTTCAGGATGTTGTTTTGATTATACCAATCATAGCTAAATTTGACAGAACCTTATTTTGGAGGTTGGAAGACTTTCCAATTAAATTGAGGTTATTCGTGCTTGGCTGTAGCAATAAATAAATAGTTGAATATGTAAAGTATCATCATTGCTGTGGCAACTTTAATCAACTAATGGAGAAGATGACTGAATTGCTGATTAAACGATTCATCTGACATAATAATAGTAATAATAATAATTATTATAATAATGATAATAATATCTGATAAGTAACAATCAAATTGCTTTCTGATAAGTAGGTGAAATAGCTAATCTTTGTTTTGTATCAGCTAATAAATATAGCACAGATAAAATTGATTGCAGCCATAGCTATCAAAATTTAAGTCTGGGACAGTTTGGAGTTCAGTATTTCAGGGTAGAGACCAATTTCCATTATGTTTCAGCTCATGTTGTTTTCTCTTTATCATGTGTAGGATGAGGTTCAGAAGTTTTCCTTCTTCTTGGGCCTAATTTTTTTGAGGACTGCAGGACTAAGATGTAATAAGGCTGTCAATGCCCATTGCAGCTTTAATCTGGGCCAAATATTTAAAGGTTTAAATGTTTACTGACATATTGTCACAGAGCTGAGACTTTCCTGGATCTGTAGAGGACACCTTAGGGTCATCTGTGGAAATACAGTCAGCAGGTAGAGGGGGGATGTCATGGCCAAGAAATGGTCCCGATGTGGACACCCAGTGGACCGTCATTCCTGTGGGTTGAGGGAGAGTAGAGTGGATTTGCTATGTGGGCCATGTTGTCTTCATGACAAAAGTATAGTTGTATTGCACCATTTTAGCAATGCACTTAGTTACCAACATGTTACCTCTGTAGTAAATGAATTAATACTCACGGGACATGTTGGAACTAATGAATATTTTCATTATAGAGTAATGTGTAATATATTTTTTAAAAATATAGTTTAGTCTACAGAATTTTAAAATGGTTTAAAACATGTTCCTAGAGTCCAAGGTAATGTCTTTAAATTGCTTGTTTTGTTCATCCAACAGACCAAAACCCGAAGATATTCAGTTAACAACGATACAAAACAAAACAAAAGCAGCAAACTCTCCCATTTGAGAAGCTGGAACCAGAGAATATTTGGCAATTTTTCTTGATAAATGCCCAATTTATTTTCCTTTACTTTCTTTTGTTGTTTTTCTCTGCACTGTAATAGATTTTGGAGCATCACTGTTGTGTTTAAAGTGCCAAATGAATAAAGATGATTCGAACAATTAATTGAATGCTTAATTAAATTATTAATTGATGATCAAGTTGATAAACTAATTCATAAGTCAACTAATGTTTTGGCACTGGGGTTAGGTAGTAAATCATTGTGCTGTGCTGCTGAAAATGTGAAACACAGGTTTACTCTGGTGCAGTAAGACAGTTTTATGAGCTCCGTGTGAGTGATATGAAAATAATAAGAATCACCATTGTGGTATCTAAATGTTCAGAAAACCAGCCTTTGATGAGGGCATCAAAGTGGAGAGCTCACCTCTAAAAATATGAAGGATCATTACGGGAAAAAACGCCTCTGCAAATACATTAATTTCCCGAAAGGCTCATGATGAGGTGCATTTCTTTGGAGAGATTTGAAGGATTACTGAGTCATTAATGGTAACCTAATGCTAGCGATATATGGGGTGTCATACAGGTCTGAAAATCTCAGTTCAATAATGAGCTAAAGCATGTCTTCATGGGTATAATCCTGAATCTTGACTCCACCTTTTGCTAAGAGAGGCTCTGCTGATAGCAAAGGTTAATCCTCCTATTGATTAAAAATGGAGGAAGCCATTTGTTCGGGCCCACTGTGAGTCCATGTTGTCAGAAATACAACCAGAATCTGGGCAGGAGAGATGACGCTGGAGGTGCTTTAAACATTCAAGCAAACCAGTCAATTCAAGTAAAGCAACTGTATAGGTATTTGTGTCTGCTGAAGATCTGTGGTGGGCCAATATACATGGTGTTTAATTTTGTACTTTATGCATTTCCTGTTATGCTGTGTAGCTTGACTGAGAGAAAGGAGGTGATTCATGATATGATTTGTCAGTGGATGTACATGTATAACTAGCTAATTTTGTCAACACCAATCATCGATATAATCATCGATTTAATCAGAAGACCGTGAGCAGTGAGGTAGAATGCTTAGTTGAACAGAAAATTAATTGACAACAGTTCTAATCATTGATGAATCTTTTAAGTAATTTAAATTCAAGCAAAATTACTAAACATTGGCTGTAGGGATGCAGCGAAAGATTATTGTCATTATTTATTAATCTTTTCATGCTCAATTGTTTAGACTGTGAAGAAGCAATATATATCGCGGCATTCACAACTTCTCAGAGGCCACAGCGACGTTTCCACTTTAGCTGATTTTAAACAGAGATCCTGCTATATTGCCATGAAAAAGACCCCTCATTATAAAGGCCCTGCTTGTTTACATTGAACCAAACAACACCGACGTCATGCCGACTGTGTGAGATTTTATTTTGCTTTTTTTGTTTTTAGACAGCATGCTGGTGGCCCCAGGATTCAGAGGCGTGACGTGTTCCACAACAGTGTCTGTTGGCGCTTCCTTTTATACACACAGCTCCGTGACTACCTCTGCTGCCGGCTTAAAGGCGGAACAACAATTCCCTCCCATTCCACGTTCGTACCTTTTATACATACTGGATGCAAAACGCATAAAGACGTAAAGACGTAACATTAAGGCCTTGAACAGGCTGTATAAAAAGGGCTTTTACTTGTTTTGTCCATCTAAAACTTAACTTGTTGTTATATATTATTGGAAAAAAAAAAGTAACTTTGGAGAAGCCTTTTTTCAAGCTATTTAACAACAAAAACATGATGGGCATTTTCACTGACAGTTTTTTGCCTAAATAATGAATAAATGATTATTCAGAAAAACAATCAGCAGAATGATTGATAACAAAGTTGCAGCCCACTCTCACATTGTGTGTCAGTTATCGTAGTTTTTCATTGCCTTATAAATATGAAGCAAAAACCTATGAACACAGATTAAATTGATTACAACCTCTGCTTACAAAATGATGTTTAATTCTTTCTGGAGTTCAGTATTTCCAGGGAGAGTCTCATTTTCATTATATTTCAGCCCTTCTTGTGTTCTTTTTATCACGTGAAGGATTTGGTTTAGAAGTTTTCCTGCCTCCTTCTACTTGGGCCTGATTTATTTAAGCAGTGTTGAGGGCTGCAGGACCAAGATGTAATGGGGTGTCAATATTCGTCATGTCAGCAGGTTGTGCTTCATTAATCTGTCTGATTGATCCAGCATCCATGTGGTTCCATGACCTTGCTTTGCACAAATAAGAACTGCACCCATGCCAGTGATACCTGATCTACTGCCCTGTTGATGGATTCGTGCTTGACTTATTGAAGGCACAGGACAGAGACAAATGTGGACACCAAAGCTGTGAGTGCAGAGGGGATTCTTCATGTGTAACAGAGTAGGAGGCCTGTTGTTACATTTTGTGATGTCATGGAGTCAGGATTGTGGCAGCGGGATGAACTCATTGCGCTCTGTTGCATTGTGTCTGATCGGCTGGGAAAATTAGTGTTAAAGGAGACATTAGAGATAAATACAATGAGAGTTTAATTGTTTTAATGGATATGTTGAACTTATTTGGTGATTAACAGCTGCAGCTACAATCAGTGAGGATAGAAGCACAATAAAGCCTGCCTTCTGTGTTCGCTTTGTCCGTCCATCCATCCGTCTGACCGTCTGTCCCATTCTCATGAATGCAACATCTCAAAGGTCACTGTTACCTCAAAAAACATGTTTTTGAGTTCGACTCAAGAATTCATAATTGTAACGAAATGCACTTAATACCTTTAGTTACATTCCTTCAAAGGCTTCACTACATATATGAGCCTGGATAGACTTGGATGTAAACTACAACTTGACTGGTTGGCAGAGGCATCCAACCGCGAGGCAGTAATTCTAGTTATTAGCTGAAGTTTCTGTGAGTGGTGGGCAGTCCCTCTGCTCTCAGAGCCCACATATAAAGTGTGTGTTGTGTCATGTCATGTCATGTCATGCACGTAACCCAGTCCTACAGTGCAATTTGATTAAATGTACAATTCTGCTATGCAGCATAAAATGTCTTGTATTGCACTGGTCAGTCATCAACTCAGCAGACATGTTGCGAGAGCATCACAGCTCAAGAGGGCTGCTTTTGTAAGAACTGTATTTGAACTTCAGTATTTTGTTCATGGTGAAGAGGAAGAGAGGCTGTCAAAATCTTTTCCAACCCTTCCTGCTACAGCGGTCCCAGATGAACACGCCGCTTTTCACAGACACTATGAAGAACACTGTTGGAACCGTTAATAGAAAGCTGTAGTGCAAGTTATACATACCTAATGCAAAGCCAGGTACCTGTTGAGCATATATTATCTTAGATACATTGTTTTAAGAACTTTAAGAATTAGTCAGTTAATTGATTAGTTGACTTTGAAAATTAAAATGAATTGGCTATTTTTCTATTTTTCTAATTAGTCATTTTTCAAGCAGGAAAGCCAAATATTCTCCTCTCACAACTTCTGAATTATGAGAATTTGCTGCCTTTCTTTGTCTTATCAGATATATCTGCTTAAAAACAATGATTAGAGCAGGACAACAGCTGATATGTGCCAGCCCATTACTCAGTTGCATTAATTAGGGTGATGATGTCACAGGCCTAAACTGCTCGTTAGATAAAACATCAGCACGTGTGAGCACCAACTGCTCATAACATCAAGTAAACATCTTCAGTTCCTTAGAAGCTTTTAGAGCAGATCTGCTGATGGTAAATGCTTAATTAAGAAGTAGGATGTTCTAGTATTTACTTTGGTTAGTGAGAAGCCCTGAGAGGCAGTTTAGGCCTCTGACATCATCGGCTTAATTGTTGCAGCTGAGTAATGGACCGACACACCTGGTTTTTATTAGCTGTTGTTTCCTGGCAGACGCTTTTAAACTAAGTGAATTACAAGTGAGGGACAACACTAAAGCTTCGGAGCAATTGGAGACCTTCAAGTATGTGTTCAATAAGGCAAAATGCAGATCAGGGAAGTGCAGCAAATGTTTATGGTAAGTGCTAGTTAAAGGTGGTCAAGAGCTTGAAACTGCGGTGATACCTATGTGCACCTCCTTATATCCATACATGTTTTTGAAATACTGACATCTCATCATTAAAATTAATGTAAACACTTGTCAATAATGGCCTGTCACTGACCTGCCAATTAGTTTGTTATGAATTTAAGACTGCCTTTTCTATTTTGTTGCATTCTGCGTAAAATTGCCCCAGCTATATTTTGATTCTGATTTGAAGTTTGTCTGACTAGACTGTCTTACCTGAGGCCGTCTTACTAAACTTAGCTCAGTGGATGGCACCATGTGGAGATCATTCCCATGTTCTGAACCAAATTGTTTTTGTACCACTTGAGGTGAGAAAAGGTGACATTTCTCATTATGAGATGTTTTATTGACCCTTAAGGGAATATGGGAGTTGGATAGAAAGAGGGAGGTGGTGAGAGGGTGCCATTTCAGAGAATCAATAATGTATTTTGGGTCTGTGCATACAGTACCTGCCTACCAGGTACAAAACATCAAAGGTAGGTGAACAGAAAAGTGAATAGTGAGATAACACCTATGAATCAGTGCATGAGAAGTATTCTTTCTCTTACAAAACAACATGTGAAATTTGTTGCAGGAAAAAATTATGAACTGAACTGATATTGACAATAGTGCCATTGTCAAGTTTCAATTTTGATTACACTTCACTGTTTAGTAATTGCTTCTTTAAACTGAGACCTTTCCTAAAAACATGAAACGCATAAACAAAATCATGTCTCGTTTACCTTTACTTACTATGCCCGGGGCTTTTAATTGCATTTAATTAGATTTAATTTAATCCTGTATGGCTGGGTATCGGGTAATACTGAGTTCAACCTGATATTCATATTCTGTATAACAGAACTGCACAGTGAACACTTGGCCTCAATAAGGCTTAAACACTTCAGACATGTTTGATCGCTGAAAATTACAGGAAGAAAAATGTAGAGGTGAAGCTTTCCTTTAACCCATTCCAATAATATTTAATATAGTGTCGGCAGCCCTAGTGTAATGTATCCTTGGAACGAGGAGTGTAGGTTTGTAGCTATTATTGCAGGAAAATATTGATGCAGGTTTCAGCCAGCAATGTGTCAATGATCTGCGAAATGACTGCTTTTTTAACCCAAGGTGGGTTCAGTGTCCGCAGATCCTTTCAGGAGAATCTGTTCTCATGCTGCCAGCTTTGATTCTTAAAATAACAGAAGTGACTGCTAAAGGGTTGATTAAACAGTAGAATAGTTGTTTCCCTTTGTATGGCAGTGAAAGGTAATGTCAGCCAGGCAGAGTTTTATGCTATAATATCACTCCGATATTACTGAAGTGTTTTCAGGTAGAGGTGGGCGTATAATGGTTTCCTCACTGTCACAGGCGTCACGTTCTGCCACAACATGGATTTTGTAATTCTGTCATTACAGCAATAAACACACATGTTTTGGTTTTAGCACGCGCACAAAAGAAATCTATTTTTCACAAGACTTGATGCACTGCGTTCACAGGTTACGCACAGGCAACAGACTTAATGTGGCACTGTGCAGTGCAACGTGACGTGTGCCAGACCATGTCACATGACATTAAAACTTGTGGGAGCAAAGTTGCTGTAGTTTTCTGAGGCAGGCTCTGCAGTTCTGCTCTGGCTGCACCAACTGGAAACCACCTCTGTGATGACAGAACTTTGCCCTAATTGGCTTAAGGCTTCACTGACATGCATGGCTTTTTCTGCATTTTTATTCAATGGTTATCTCTCCCAAAGGGAATGCAATGAATTTGATCTCCTCCTTCTGGTAGCTCATTTGTTACATATGTGTATCTTACACTTTTCATCCCCAGCTGTAAGAATGGTTTAGTTCAGGAGTGTGTAATTGTAAAAGATCTATTTATTTGTAACTGAAATACTGATTGTGTTTGCACTGCTGCATATGTTATACAACTTGAAGCTGTATTTTTCTTGTTAGACACTCGCATTTACTGTTTTTGTATAAATTCAAATGGAATGTGAAGGAAAATTATTTTTCAACTCTGTGAACTTGAAGAACTCAAATTGTGTAATCTTGAGACCAGGATTTTGGCTCCTTGTACTGTGTTCTGGAGAATTTTGTGTAACTTTCTTCATGTGGGTTAAGATGTGAAAGGTTTTGTCAGCCTTTAGTTTCTTCATAGATGTTAATTCTTGTAAGTATAATGTTTGCCTGGTATAGTTGTGGTATGTCTGATCGCAAATGATGTAGCACTTATTTCAGAGGTGAGAAAAAAAAAGGATAATTAAAAACAAGCATTTTTCCCAAATACTCTTAATTCCTCAGATTCAGATTGCTCAGCAACAGTTTACTCACAGCTCAAAACAACAGCATGGCTGTTACTACTAACTCTGAGAATGAATCATATTACATTTGCTAATGAACCTACGATGGGGCAGGCTACTCCCCCCCAAAGACACATGCAGGTCAGACTTACAACTCATTTTCATTCCTTTTCTGAGCCAATAAACACATTTTTTAAATCATTTTTTCTCAGTTAAGATCGGTTCTCTTACGTTACCAGTCGAGTGAAAAGAGGTAGAACCATGTTTTAAGTAGAGTATCCCTTTTAATTTTGTACCGTGATATAATACCGTCCCTGTAAAAAGCAAACTAAAAAAATAGTATTATATAACTTTTAGCTCATCTTGCCCACCCCCACTGTCAGGACCTTTTCTTATTTACAACTTTATTTACTTTATGCATGGGTAGACAAGAGGGCAAAGTTGATGTGCAGATGGAAACATGTAGTTGCAATAGTAACTTAATTATAGTCACCTCCCCACCTCCCCTTCTGTCACGCTTCACTCCAATGGCTGTTAAAAATAAATGCATTTCACAAGTTTAAACATCTCCTACTTATTCGGTATAAAAATAAACTGCCTTAAATGACAGTATGGGAGCATATGCTGTACACTTCCCAGGAGGCTTAAAAAAATAGAACAGTGGACTTGCTCCGTACTCCATGTGCCACATGGGATATGCTCCAGGGTCTATGTATGTAACATAGAAGATGAATGAAAATTCCACAGTGACCTTGCTGTGTATAACCATGATAAACAGAAGTGAAATGCATTGGTTTTACTTTGAGGGCATAGTCCAGCGCCTGATAAGAGGTTCCATTTAGTCCTAAACACTGACCTGCTATACACAACCTTTCTTCTCCTCAGACAGACTGAATAACTGTTGAAATTGGTCTAACCACCTCACTACAATATCCTTTATCACTATTTGTGGTCAGTCATTTAGGCTGTGTGGCTTTCAGCTTTAGAGTAAATCTCAGTAGACATTGATCTTGATCATGTGAAGCCTTCAAAAGGTGTGAAGTAAATTAATTTCATACTCCAGCAAGTCTGGAAAATGCAGTGACATTGACAAGTAGAGGGGGGTGCACTTTCATGTTAATTCAGCGCAGGAAATGGTGCTGTGTGTTTATCACACCCAAACATGATAAGATTTCAAATGGGCATGACAAATTCATGAGCTGAAAAACAGTGTGAGCTATACTTTACTCTTTGTTTTACACTGATTACCGGAGGATGACTTGAGGGGTAAAAGTCTTTTGGGCTGAACAATCACAGTCACAAATGCCATATTTTTTTATAGAGGTGAAAGCCACACATTTAATCAGGCACTACTGATGATGGGTTATAATTTCAGTGATTGAACTAGATCTTCAGTTGTAGTGATGAGCAGTGAGGACTGTGATTATAGCAAAATGTGGTCACAACATCGTTGCATACTCTATCCTGGGCTGTCGTGTCCTGTCTGAAAGACATCTACATATTTCGAACTAACGGGAACTGGAATTAGAATTTGCTGTTGATTGTGTCCCATGTTTCTTTGGGTTTTTCAAGTTGCCGTCTGTCTGTGTTACGTTTCTGGTTTTATGTGAGCATGCTTTGTAGGATCTACGGAGAGTAACGTATGAAACAAACCTATTTATTTATTTACCCATTTCTACATCCAGTAGAAATTCTGCAACTGGCAGCCAAATATATTCCACACACTAGATGTGTTTATGTGATTAACCTATCAAATACTAGAGCTTCGAATGACTCTACAAGTGAAACACAATCTTACCCTGGTAGATTTTGTGAAGATATGCTTGGCTCTGCTGTGTCTGGCCCAAATACATGGGCCAGACATGGCCATCAAATGCTATGAAAGATAGCAGCTGATTAGCTGCCAAGATATTTGAAATGACTCCAGCTCTAAAGCCAGGATATAATTCTGACAGAGCTGTGTGTCTTAAGCAGCCAGACATCTGGATTAATGTGTGAAAGGATTTCACTGGTTTTACTCCCTCAGAGCAAATGCTGGAAGAATCAGAGATATATAGACTGAACCAACGTAGGAACCAGTGTCCCATGAATATGTTTATTTGCCTACTGAATGAAAACAACCAGCTTTTTATAATGTTATATATTTATTAGAAGGTATAATACTGAAACTTAAATACACAATTCTCTTCTAGGTTAATGTTTGATATATAATTTTGACACCACCGATTTTATAAGTTTCCATAAATGCATTGGGTGGGGGGTGGGGGTGACTGTAATACATTAGATTTGTGAGGAGCTGTTGGAAAGTGTGTAATCGTCTATCAATAACTGTAATTTGGGATTTCATTTAGCTGCTTTGCCAGCATTCTGTACATGGAGGCTGGGCATTGTTGGCTCTCATTTCAGGCACTGACGGGTTCTTTTTAAAGAAATGTCCATCTTTTCTTTCACTGGCATTGGCACATAAAATCCCTTTTCTTAAATCCTGAAACTGTTTTACTCCGGCCACCAGACTTTTTCTCTGTCATAGCAGACTTTTGTTTATGTGCTGGTTTGCTGTGTATTACCTTGAGCCAAAACTGTTTCAGTGATACTACGGAAATGCATTCTCCAGCATTTTAAAAATGCTGTAAATTACAGATAATTACTGCTTTAATATGCAGTATGTGTATTATATATAATCTACAGTGTATTTATGCAGGATGCAGTAGCTAATGCTAATTGGCAAACAAAGTAGTATAATATTACTGTAGTGTCCATAAAGGAGATTAAGTCACCAGCGGGGGAGAACCAGGGAGGGGCGTTAAGGACTGTGCAGAGTCTGGGTTGTGTTGATGAAAGGACACCATTCTTGAGCTGAATTTAAGAAATATACATTTGGTAAATACTGTAATTAAAAATGTGCTTCATGTGTTGAGAGACAGCAGATGTGTGTGGTGTTCTCCCTCGCTCTCTTACTCAAAATTCATTCTAATATACACATTCTTCTGTCCGAGCCATTGCCTTGGTTTACCTGGGAGACGACTGACAGCTGTTGGAATGAGAATGAGGAGTGACACAGACAATTAAAGGGCTGAATTCAACCTGGCCTGAGCTTCTGATCAATGCAAAATCTATTTAGGGCAGGCAGGCTAGAAACCAGCACTGTTTTTCCAGACTAATAAAGATGGCACTGAGAGCAGCTCCTGGGCTTGACTGCCAATACTTTTAACACCCCCATCGATCCTCATTACTGTTAATGGTTTCTTTGCTAGTGTGAGCCGGATGTTGAAGCAGCTGTGGGTGGGCATGGGTGTAGTTGGAGATTTGGCTAGGGGCAGAGTCATCATATTGTGACCCTGGTTAGTAGAATGGCAGAGACAGAGCCAAGTTTTCAGTGTGTTGACCAATTCCTGTAATACAGTGTGTAAAATTAATCATAATGCTGATCATTAGCACCTTTTAAACTTCACAGGAAGCAGTGAAATTTGAAATCACAAGGTGAATTGTGCAATTATCTTCATCAGACTCGCCCGTGACCTCTGACTGCCACCAATATCTCCAATTTGTTCAGCAGTTCAAATAGTATTCTGCTCATTGATGGGTGTTTCAGCCAGTTGAAACAGTCAGAAACAGTCATAAGTCTAACCGATGTTGGGATGTGACTAATGATGAAGCATTCTGTGGCTCCAGAGAAAGCTGTGGTTCAGGCCGAAGACTACAAGTTTGAACGTTTTCAATTTCAGGGGGTGTGGAGTCAGAAAGAAGAGATCTTACCAGATCTCTGTGGCCTGCTCTTCATCTTTGCTTGAGGCTAGTGGTGTGAGAGCACATGAAACTCTTCAAGCATTACACACCTGAATCTCAGATTGAGCTGTCTGCAGTTGAGTTGCATTGTGGGCGATAGGCGTCAGGTTCTGACAAGGCAGAAGAAAGTGTGGAATAAAGAGACAGTGTGTCTGGTTCTGCTGTATTGTTTTTGATCCCTTTTCTCAGTAGTCTTTCATGAATCTGACAGTGGTATAGTCTCTCTTTAAATTCATTTCTTTGATCAACATTTGAAATAAATAAGTAAATTAACTGTAACAACCACACTACAGTTGATTGGTTTGGGAAAAACTAATCAAGAATTTACATAAGCAAGATGTCAGGCCTTAATGTAGGGTAATGAACTAAATGGCAATTCGATCTGATTGTCAGGTTACATCTATATAACAATCTCAATATCACCTAGTCATCCCTTCAATGTTTTCCTACTGAATTTCTCATTTCTACAGTTCAACTCCATTTGCACGAAGGTGTCCCTTTATCAGCACAACATTCATTTTAAACACCTCTAAACTGTCGCTCTTTGGAGATGCAGCCGTTGTGACAGGGTCCCAAGGGTGAAGATGAAAAACATATTGCACTTTTGCGTTTTTAGCTCCCTGAAACTTTCCACTTCCTGCCGGGTCTATAGCAGTTTCTGATGCCGTTGTACTGCATTCACACTGCAGTGAATAGCTCAACTTATTTTAGTGGTCTATACAGTTACTGTATGTTTATATTCATTCTTTGGCTCTAATTAGTGAGCAGCTCCGATAGAAATGTCTCCTTAGGGGTCTTTGATTTTTATTTTGCTTATTGTAGGACAATAGTCTGCTGCGGTTGGCTGCCTTAAAGTTTTCCTTCCTCACTCAAATGTTCCAAGGCTGCAGCAACATTGTCTGCTCATCATTTGAATGTTCAGTGCTGCATTGGAGGCCTTCATACTGACAATAGCTCCATGGAAAAAAACAATGCAAAGTATTGTGTAAGTGTGGGCATTTTGCCACAGGGTGCAGGTATAGAAGATGAAATACAAACAAACAAGCCCAAGATGAAGGTTTAAAATGCCTAGACAGCGGTTTATGCCCTTGTGTTCCTCTGAGGTCTGATTGTATACAGCTCTGGGAAGTTAATCACAGCAGCAATAAGTTTCTCCTCTATCTCAGTGCTGCCCAGGTAGGCAGCAAATTAGTACAATTCTACAAGGTCTACACTGCAATGTAATCTATCTGAAATGTGTGCTTGTGAGAATGTCCTTGGCCAGACAGTATTTTGCTGAACAGCCTAACATTGTAGTTCGGGACAGAAAGAACTAGAACCAAGTGCTTTGCCGGCTCTCCCCACTGAGCTAAAGCAGAGGTGTCATTGAAATGAAGACACTTGAGCTTTTGCAGCGTTGCTATTGTCAGTGTGAGAGCTACCTTAGGCTTTGGCATCGAACACTACAATAAGTACAGTCATAAAAATCAACTTTATGGTGACTGCTTTTGTCCCAAAGCTCTAAATGTGAAAATCCCAGAACTATGAAAGTAGAGGCATTTTTTTCAGTATGGGCTTCATTTTGTTCTGTTGTGTTTTGCAGGCTCAGAGATGAAGCCAAGCCACTGCAACATCTTCTTTGCCAGAGTGAAGTGGCCTGGCGCTTGATACAGGCTGTTCTATGACTGCAACATCACAGGTACGATTTCCATGGCAGGCAAGATCCACACTTAAAGTTGAATGAGACAGTGAACTACCTCTGCCTCATGTGGTGTATTTTCCCTTCAAGCCCTTAGTTTTATTAGTATGTCCCTCAAGAGATGTCCCCATTATTAATGAAATGTTTAAGAGAAATGTAACAATTTAGCATTGAACAACCTTGCATTTTCAATGTTTCCCTCTCATCTTGTTTTTCTCAAATTTTGACGATTTTCAATAATTGCTTTCAAATTTAACACCTCTAAAGCACAGTCTTAATTAACCTTAGAGCTCGAGCAGGAAACCAGTGGTGGAGAAAGAAGAAAAACTAAATCCTGCATGGGTTGAATAATCACTTCAAATTATTTCGGTTTCTTTCACATTTTTGTTGCTTGCTCTTATTATCTGTCAAAAGTGGGCAGGTATGTTTTGTCAAAGGTTTGAAGCAGTTCGTTGTGAGATGAAATGTCCAGTGTGAGAGAGTTGTACAAAGGGGGTAAAACAACACTTTAAGTGTTTTGCTTGCAGGATATCTGCTGTTCTTTGTTGTCCCAGAGACTCAGGTGCTGCTTGCCTCTCAGTCTATTAATATTTGAATCTGCCTTCACATTCAGCAGCAGATAACAACAGCAGGATCTTCTCTAATTGTCTGTTGCACAAGAACTACTAACTACTGGAGATGTGGGCTGCATGTCAAATAGTTTTCTTCAACCAGATTCTGGGCCTGCATTTGGGAACATGCACAAATTAGAGCCCTGCTCATTTGAATATACTGCAGTGTATTTTTCTGTCCGTGGCTTAATTATCTAACCTCTATTTTAATTTAGAAATTGAAGGCATATCGCCATAATATCTCTTACAATTATAACCTAATTTTTAAAAATGCATGATCAGGATGGCAATACTGAGCAGACAGACTCAGACTTGGCATTTAAATGACCATTTCAATTACTATGCAATACTGTTTTCTTGTGTCGTCCTATTTGCAATTTTAAAATGCAGCATGACTTCCTCTGAACCATTTGAGTCCGTGTGATGTGGATTCCAGTTGTGGCACAAGCAGTGGTGTCCATATGGATTGTATTTGCACATTAACTACATAGACTACACTACAATGGCTGCAGTTAAAAGTTTGATGGGGTTTCATATTTGAAAGTTTTGGCTGGATCTTCTGCTTCCTGTGTTATAATCTACACCGTTTTCCTGTATTCAGCTCCGAGCTTCATGTCTCATTTTTGTCTCTGTGTCTGACCGTGATCTGCCGAACCAACCAGTGAACATCTTGGCAGCATTGCACAGTTAATGACCGTGCAACGAATGCCAATTCTCAACTCCTGTTCTCGTCCAAAACACACAATCAAGCTCAATTGCAGAGGAACTAGAGTCAACAATGTTTGTTGCTACCTGTTTCAAGCAGGACTCATTAATATGAGTTGTTACGCTCATTCATAATCGTGCCAAGTGGGAACTTGACAATATTAAGCACTAAAATGAGGTGCAACAATTGTACTTTACGATAGTGTGAATGGTGTCTTGACAGTTTATAGCGTGTTGTAATTATAGAATGTGTGTTTGCATGCAAATGAATTTACTGTTCTCCATAATTGCAACAAGTATTGCATGATATAGCTCTTAACATGGTCAGTCAAAGCCCTTGATTTTTGTTCCTACACAAAGTAAAAAAACAGACCAAACAGTAGAATAAGCTCCTGTCCCTCTGTCTGTTGCTCCGTGGGTCAGTTGTGCCTTCAGTGTCTCCAGAGACAAAAGATTTTATTTATGTTTCTGTGCCTTCTGTAGCTCACCCTGCCTGCACCACAACTTCAGGCTGATTGTTGTTGCCTTATATAAAGAAACTGGGATCCTGAACTCCAGTATTAGCTGGTTTCTGATTAAGTCCTCATTCTAATTTTACACATACTAGATTTCCGTTTGATACTCGGTGGACAGTATCGTGTCCTAGTTTAATGCCCAACATGGCAGCAAATGGGTCAAATCTCCCATTTTTAACTGGGCACAGAAGAATGTCCATCACCGTGGCTTTTGGAAAAAACATTTCAAGGTGAAAGATTGGATTAGAGCAGAGACATTCTTTATGCTGCCAGTTGAGACTTCTGCATCACAGTAAGAATCCTTTTGTCACTGCGAGAAATTTTTGAATTTCTGGTCATCCTGTGTCTATAAACACCCTCCAGAGCCAGCTGTAAGATGTGATAAGAGGGTTTTCTGTTCTCTTTCATCTAAATCATATTCAAAATACTGATGCCATTGTCTTATATTTTTGCTGAGAGCAGCTTGCTCCACTCAGCACAGCCACCTGACCACACACACACACACACACACCCCGTACGAGATACTTGCCAGAGGAATGTTCGTCAGCCTCTTCCTGGATATTACTGAGAACAGCTATTTGATCTGTGAGCCACCCAGATACTTCTGTCTGCCTGAAATGGAGAGGATATTACCTGTTATTCAGTTACTAGTGCGGACATTTTACAGACCAGGACAAATTGTTGTCAATTTCTGACTTAACATACTGATGGAGTCATTTTCTGTCAAGTGCTATGTGCATTTCTCTATTGCTGTTTTCCCTTTCCTGTCTGTTTTGCAAGGCCTTCACTTGAATGCACTACTGTAAGAGGGTGAAATGCATTAAAGTGTGTAGGGGGAGTAATAGTTGAGGATGACTGCTCTGTGCTCCCAAAGTGGATGTCTCTTTCACTAAATATGTGACAAAATAACACCTCCTTTTCAACGAAAGCTACCATCACTGGCTACCCAGCGCTTCCATCAGGGATTTATAACAGACATATTGATTACTGCCTGGTTGTTTGTCTCTATATGTCAGCCCTGTGATAGACTGGCGACCTGTCCAGGGTGTACCCCACCCTCGCCCAGTGTTGGCTGGGATTACCTCCCCCCAACCCTGTATGGATAAGCGGATGGATGGACGGACGGACGGACGGACGGACGGATGGATGAATATTGATTACTCATCACTGGAATGAATAAAAAATTTGATTTCGCCTTGACAATTTCTTTTAATTTAAAAATTTTTTTTATTAGCTTTTAATCACAAAAGTATGTTAAAATGATTCTCATTTACGAATGTTATTTCATTATGTGATTTATCATCATGTGTTGACATGTTAGAATTTAGCACTCTGCACCTAGTTTTACAGGCAACTGTCAGGACAAGCCATCCATTTACAACTTAATCAAGAATGGAGATAATCTCCTGCCGTTGCTAATGGTCATTTTGTGTCTCTTTGTGGTTGTTTTGCGTCTCTGTATGGATGTTTTGCAGATCTGTGCCGTCTGTCTGCTTCTCTTTGTCGTTATTTTGTCTCTGTGTGGTCATTTCATGTCTCTTTGGAATAATTTTGCCTGTCTTTGTAGTCTTTTAACTGAGCTCTGTGACTTCACCGCGAGAAATATTAAATCACTTCATACAAATTGGCCCCCTGACACCTCGGGGCCCGTGCCTGTAGGCCTGCTCAGTAATCTATAAATGGGTCCAGTTTGCATTAATTGATTAATTATATTACTAGGGATATTCATGTGCTTATTGTCTGAAAACGCTATTGAATTGAATCCTTTGCTGTATTAAAAAGGGTCTTAAAAAGGACAAACCAAAACTCAAGAATTAGATATTTATGTAGTTTTTCATGAGTGTTTGGGTGGAATGTTAAAGAGGCGTCTTATGAACCTCTTGTACAAGCCAACACACCATCCACAGCAGCAGACTAATATTAGCATCTTTGCTTCATGTATCAGTCTGGCTTGCACTGTGTTTTTCACTGGCTCTCTCGTGACACACACACACACACACACACACACACAGCACATAGTGAGTAAATTAGCTCCACTTAGCTCCACCTGTTTTCCAGGCTCAGTACTAAGCTCCTTTTCACCTCTCTGCCTACAGAGAGCAGAGCAGATGTGATTGCCGGAACACTCAGCGCCCTTTCACATCAACTAATAGCCTAATTTTTATGATGCTCAAAAACAGCATCTAAGCCATGTTAATTGAATTCATTGCGCTGAATCAGTTGACAGTATCAGTATATTTGCACAAAATTGTTGAAACCAATATGTTTTTGGTCCATGTGCACTTCTGTCTCCTTTTAAAATATTTGTCACTGATCTTTAGCTCCTGTTTTTGTCATCATTAGTGCTGCCTACCCTGTGCCAATGTCTGTTTTGTTTGGATATATTGTCACAGCAGAATATGACAAATAAGTTGGCAAAATCACAGTCCTAAAAAGTAGCACAGTCAAAACTTAGTTCACTGAACACATCATCAAAATCTCTAATGTATTTTTCACAGCAGCAGTTTTGTGATGGTGGTAGCTAATTACAATATCTTCGACTCATCTCTGCCTCCAGCCTTTTGTATTTTCAAAAAAAGAAGGCTATGGCTTGGATATCTAGTAGGCTGAAATTGGCTGCTGAAGCACCTACACACACTCTAGCTCGCTGTTCCACACCAACACAATTTAATGCACATGCAGTATCTGTAATTTTAGTTTTCTGAATCAGCATTTGTGACAATCAGCAAAACTCTCCTGAAGTTCTGCTGAAAGATATTTTTGGTCTTATTGCAGGAGAATATACATAATACCATGTAAAACCACAACTAGGTGTTTTTACACTTTGGCATAAACAAACTAGATGTATTGTGTTAATCGTTGAGCTTTAAGCTGGATTTATAGTCGATACAAGGGGCTAACATGAGTCCTGTCCTATGTGCTTATGGCGTAGTTTGTGATTCAGAGTTGAGAGGTGGATTTCCCCGGTTGATATCACCTCTGCTCGACACACGTGCTGTATATGATCAGGCTGTATCCTGTTTCATATCTGCAACAAAACTATATTTACATGTTCATTGTGTTTACGTTTAGTTATATAAGAATGAGCAGAAGTTTTGCAATGTGATCACCTTGTTAGATGCTGAGGGGAAGATCAGAGTTTCTCTTGAACTTTCTTAATGTTAAACTTCAATCACAGTGAATGTGGAAGTTGTTTTCTGTGATGATCGCCTTTTCTCACATTTGTTTCGTTGAAACGAAAAGCATGATTGGTTGTCTCATGATTATGGATGTCATGAGAACCAATACTTTGGAACCAAGTCAATTCTGAATATGTTGGCAGTACTTGTTCTTGTACAGGACTGTAGGTACCAAAGGTACTGTAGCTGTGGTAGGTACTGGAGATGTGGATTCTTCCAGAGCTGACGAGGGCACTTTAACACGACTCTACAGCGCGAGCATTTCAAAAATAGACGTGTGAATGTATTTAGGAGCACTGCATGCTAATAAAAAGTATCACAAAATTCAGTCCAAGCAGCCTATCGGCTGGTAAAACAATCACAATGACAATGATGCGGTCACTGCACTGAACCAGTATTGTCCGAAAATATCAGGTGATTCACTCGTCAGCTCAGTGCTGAGCTGAAAGCAGGCAAGACGACCTGCTCACAAAAGTAGTATCCTGCTGCATAAGCCAACGAAAATTAACTGAGTTCATACACTGAAGTTAGAAAGATCCACAGGTCCACAGGCTCTGACATTAATAATCGCTGGCAGAGCTGTGTAGAAAACAGTTAGCTGCAGCTGCTCATCTGAGCTGGTGCTGGGCGTCCCTTTCGGTGAATAAAATGAAAATGCTTGTGGTAGGTGATTTTAGCTGTCACTAATTAATGTTAATTCTGTCAGTAACTTAATGTCAGGCCTAAATCAAACTGGGCTGTTGTTGGTTTGGGTGCTCTGTGTAATTTAAGCCCATGTACTTATATTTTTGAACCCTGACTTTCAGTATCAACATCACGATGACTGTCATGATCACATAATTATCCAATAAATACACTGACTCTATGGAGGCGTGTGCATGTGTGTGTGTATGTGTGTGTGTTGGGACACTGTGTGTGCAGCAGCCTCTGTGGTTTTCTGTTTTTTGCTGTGCTATCACATTTGATGTTGAGAATCGTGGAATTTCATTGGTATCGTGACATCCTTACTCCTGGTCGTCGCTCCAGCAGGTCAGATGGAAGTTGAATAGAGTTCAGTCTTTCCCAACCACTCCAGGTCATGCTGCTGGGAGCCTTGAATGAGGCCAAGAGGCTGTTTGGAGGTTTTAGTTACAATGAATGGCATCGTGTGCTGCACCTCTAGTGTTTGAGTCTGTATGTGTGAACGGGAGGTAACTCTTGGCAAGAGAGCATACAACTGTGTTTCCCAAATTCCTCCAAGGCCTCTTCCGTATCAGCGTTAATTTGGTGGATTTAAACTGGTTTTCACTAAACAACACCCACTTCATTTCCTAATGGTGTTTGTCATTTTCTGTATTGAGATAAAATATGTAGCTATACATTTCTGTAAAAGAAAATACCCAAGGTGTGGAGTTGCAGGCTTTGGTGATGAAACATCTCCAAAATTTATTTCTTCACATCAAACTCCTGAGACACCAGATGTTTCCTAAACACAAACCGAGACCAATAATATCCCAAGGTTGTGTCTGGCATGCAGATTCAGAATCTCAAGAGAGTGCATGTTTGATGGTATCATGCAAATATATTTGGAGTTTTTCCTATTAAAGGGTTCCTTTGTCAGTCACGCAGCAGAAAAACACTGTTCAACATCTTGAGCATTTCCCACTCGTTTACATCCGCTCATAATCTGCTGATAGTGCTTTTCCTAATCACGACATCACAGTCATGCCTATCAGTCTAAGATGTATAATTTGGGTGAGACTCAATCTGTGTTATTGTGAAATTGCAAAGTTCATGACATTAGATATTTGTACATCTCAAAGTTGACTAACAGCACAGTCAGTCAGGGCTGTATGAACTGTGATAATGGGTCTGATATGTAATTTCTGAGTGATTCAAATTCTTTACTTTTATTGGATCTGTTAAACACAGTGACACATTAATTTCACTCGGTGACATGTTCATTACTGTGTGAAACGCTCTCTGAAATGAAATATTGGTGCCACCAAATTACGCGCCCGTGCCACTAATGGGAAAATGTCAGCGGCGGCAGGAGCAAAAAATAGAGCTCTTTGGGGGTTTTTAGTTTAAGCAACTCGTTGCTCGATTTAATTGCTGTGTGGTTTACTGCAAAACTGTAAGATGTCTACTTTTAGAATTTGGCAGAGTTTTGCAGAACAGATATAACACAAAGCATGTCACAAAGTCATGCCTACATTTACTCACACGTCATTAACCCAGATGTGCTGCTGCTGGTCTTTTTTGTAGATTTTCTTTTTTTCTTAATGTGTGACGCAAGGTTTGTCAGCATGACACATCAAACTCTGAGCTCATGAGCTTAATCAAAGGCATTATTGTAGTCCTGTGCAGCATCTAGAGTATATAGGCCACAGTGTTACATTCAGCCCCGAACACTTTTTTTTTTTTTTTCTGTTTTTTGTCAAGTTGTCACCATGAAATATTTTCTCGGGTGACTGGTTTTAATCAAATCAGTTAAAAAAAGCCACTGCAATAATATATATTTGCTTTGCTAAACATGTATAATCCAGGCTGTGTTGAAAACATGAATTTATTTCAGTAGCAGAGGAGGACATTGTCATTAGTTCACTCCTCTGGGAAAGCCATACAGGGCAGAGAGAAATAAGGCAGAAGGTCATCACAGTGGATCTTTTTTTTTTTTTTTAAGCATAGGAATGTGACAGAGAGCTGCCTCCCCCTGGGTCCCTGCCTCTCTGCCACTGGGCAGTCGTGGTGTAAATTATTGTCCTGGGTATAAATAGGTTGACAGTCTGGTGGGGCCAGGTGGTCTAATCTGCCAGTTCGGTGTCCTGCTCCCCGCCTGGCAAGGTGATGTGGCGGTTGTTTGTCCCCACATTAACATTGGCCTCAGTAACCACAGATAGGCCTGTTCTTGTATGTTGATCAAAAGGTGGCCTCAGAGACACTTTTTTATTCTCTTATAGGAAAGACACACCTGATCTTTTAGGAAGTGGTTGACATAATATCATATGTGTTGCAATATTGCACAAACTGAGCATCACTTGTTTTCAGCAAGTTCTTTTGGAAATATGAACCAAAAATATCAAAACAATTTGTCAATCTATAGAAAATTACCATTTTTATTGTATATATTAATTCATTAATGGTGACTAAGCCATTTTATTTAGCAAATGTAAAAAAAATGCTACTTTTCTTTGTCTTAGCATTAAAATAAACTGAAAATCTCAGGTTATAATGTTGGTCACATCTTGTGCCAGTTTTTGCTGTCCTCTGATGTTTTGATTAATGAATACTTGTGTAATAGAAAATATTTGACACATTAAGTGATTATGAAAATCATTAGATGCAGCCCTACCAAAAGCTGAACATAATTGCATGCTTAGGTTTGCTGTTGCATCTTCGGACCACATTTGTTTTGATTCCCTTTTCACAAAAGACAAACTCTGCGTGTTATCCATGTCAAAGGTAAAAGCTACCACTACTTTCACCAGTCTGTCAGACTATTTCCAGACTGTATTTTGTGGTTTTTGTGCTGTTGCAATTTATTTTTTAAGGAGAGAAACAGTTGTGCTTCCAATTATGCCTCCTTGTATCTAATCTCTTGCCACCTGGAAACAGTATGGCTGCTGAATATTCAGCAGAACAATGTTTTTCCCATGGTGACAGTTTTGGAGCAGCAGAGGCAACAACAACCATTACTGTGTGGTTAACATAAACTGTCTGCCTCACTTTTTTTGGATTTTTCTTTTTTCCCATGGTGCACCATAATCAATACATGCGTTTACTTCAAGCCTGACTACCTCTGTGGAGTTTTGCTTTAAAAAAAAAAGTTTCTTAATGAGCAGTAGCTTCTTTTGATCTCATCATGCTGGAGTGCCTGGTATTGGCAGAACTGTTGATTGAGCTATTAGGGCTGTAGATGATGTAATTTTCAGCCCTTTCATGATAAATACTTTATTAAAATACAATAACTGTTATCAGTCATTTCCCCACTGTAAACCAATGTTATTTGGTAGCCATCCTAACTTCTCCCTCACTCTGTGTTGTCCCTGTGTTGTCTGTCTCGATCTCCCCCGTCATCACTTTCCCCCATCTTCAGTTGTTTCCCATCAGAGGTGCCAACATGTCACCAGCAGTGCTAAAGTCTAATGGCTATGGGAACATTTTCTCTGACACCTGCAGCAAACATGAGGCCTGCTGGGCTGCTGGGAGAACAGAGGAAGGTTTATCTGGGATGGCAGGCCTAGCCTCCATCACCATGCCAATAGAGACAGCAGCACAGAGCTCGGCGCTTCGCAGCCTGATAAGGCCCCCAGACAAAGAGGCGCTGCAGCTAGAACTCACTCGCCACAATGGAGGAGAGAAAACAAGATATACCACTAATAATCCTTGACAGTTTGCTCCAGTTAAATACTTTACTTTGAAAACAAATTTCTTTCAGCCTCTGAGTTAGTAGTATATCTAAAGTATACTGTACATATGTTAGAGACAAAGGTGTTCATTATGCAGAACTGAAGTTCCTCAAAGAAAAGTGTTTCAAGTTTAGCTAAATTTACATTTTGGGAACAGTTTAGTTGGACTTTATTTCTAAGGATTAGTGGACCAAACTTACTTAGACCAGCAGAGAGAACTCACAGTTCAGTTATCATGTAATGAGGCATTTGTAGGAAAGGACTTAAAGGCACCAAGGTCAAAAAGGTTGTACATATAATCACCATGTATTAAATGTCAAATTAGCATTTCTTTTAGCATTTGCCATTTTATGCAATTATGTAAATAGCCTAATCACACTGACATTTCTCCTCTGGTCATTGTGGTCACAGGATTGCATATCATGTAACATGGCTACAGATCATGCTTCAGAAAAAGAGTCTGGTTGATCGTTTTTTTAACTTTTCATTTTCCAACAGTAGATTTGTGGGTTAAGCCACAAGGAAGAACTTCATGCATAGCAGGTTTCTTAGGTGAATTTATAGTTCTGTTTCACTGGTATCATTGGCTGTTTTTTGTTCAGTTTTTAGGGTGGGTACCATAAAAACTGTGACTGGCTGCTTGTGTTATCCCCTGAAAGTTTCTTATGAATGTAGGGACTGTTGAGAGTGAAGACACCATGAAGCAGGTGAAAGTAATCTGCTTTTCGTCAGTTACACACATCTAACAAGGCCGTCTCCGCTGCCAACTAGGGTAAAGGGTCTCATTCAGTTATGAGACAAGGTTATTCTACCCATTGTCACACTGTATTTCAGATATACATGAAAGTATCTAAACATTTTTACTGTGAGGAGAGTAATTAAACCACAATACAGCATGAACATGTACAATAGTCTGTCACCTTCCTAGGCCTTTTTGTAGTGTCCTTAGGCACTGCGTGTGCGCTGCACCTTCACGAGTCCTTGTGGGGATATAGTCACAGCCAGAGCTCTGGACTGGGAAATCAGCTCTGTGTTTGGCTAACCATGGCAGGCAAACTTAAATCCCGCCGTGCCACTAGATGCCTGGGCCATCTAGTCTGTCACCATGAATACAAAGAGTGGATTTATCTCCTAGCACTCAGATATGACCAGGAATAATGCAGGCTAGGGTAGGTTCTGCATGCCTATATTTCTTTTCCACATTTTCATAAAATTACACCCGCAGCTTTTCACCACAGAGCTTGTCCTTTTTACATGGTTTGTAAACTACAAGTAATGGTTATCACATTATGAATTTGGCCATGAGCAATGCATTTTATCTACACTGACTGTTTTCTGGACTGAGTTTTAAACTTTACTGAATAGTGCAAGCTTTGTATTAAGTCCTTGCTCTGATATAGAATAGGCAATCCATTAAAGGGTATTATTGTATTACACAGTGGTTTCGGACATAATATCTTGTCCATTACTTCACAAATGCCTAAGCAGAGAAAGAAGAAGCTATTCACTGAGATTTCATGAACGAAACTCATTTGGCATGGGTCACCTCATGTGACAAGTATGTTTGCTGAAAGCAAAAAGAGAAAATAGAGCCATTCGGATGATTCTGTTTTTTTCGTTTTAGTTATTTATTGTGTATGTCGGCATCAGTGTTTGCTTGTCTGGCAAGAAATTAACTTTTGTTACAGTGGCCCTAAACAATAGCAGGCAGGAATTTCTGATTCTAATGTTGCACTCTGGGAACAGTAAAGTCATTTCGCTCCAGCAGACCACTTAATAGCTTTGGCTGATAGAGAGTTTGGAAATCCATCAGTCAATTGAGCCAGACAGAGATGAGCAGTCTTCTGAGTGCCCGTATGCTTAGCATATGAGGAAACAGGTAGCAGGGCAGCGAAGCTACTTTCAATATGAGCTGGAGTCATACAAAGACAACTAATTGCTTCTTTAAACTACATAAAATCAACCACTAACCTAAACTGATCGGATAGATGTTGGATATTGTGAACAAAAGAGCACTGTAATGATAATAGGTAGTTAGATATAAGACAGGCAGTGCATCTTGGACACCACTCAGTGCCATGACATGAAGAGTGTTACCACTGGTTTGATTATACCCATGATGAGTTTATTGATGTTTATGAGCAATGGGAGCACTGTAGACTGGTGTTAATTTGTTTGTAGTGGTTTGTTAGCCTGTCTGATATCTATGTTAAAGCTGGGTAGTAATACATTTACTGTCAGGTCTGTTTGGAGGATAGGGAGCACTGCCTGGACTCTCTTTGTCTTCTCATGTGGAAACAAGTTTAAAAATCTGTCCAAGCTTCTGATTCTGCATATAACAATGGAAGAGTTGACAGTTCTCCAAAAGGGAAACCAGAACATCTTGATTGGCCCTGGCTGGCTGGCTGCAGTATAGGTCATAAACCCAAAATTTTGGACCACACTGACAAACAGTCAGTGTGGTCAGTGTGGAAGCTCTGCTTTTAAGGCTGATTTTACACTTGTAATTGAGTTCAGTTGGCCTGGACCAAGAAAATGTGATACATTGTTTACTGGTCCATTTCAGGTTGATTCTGACTTATTACAAACAAAGAGGCGTAAACATTATCTCATATGACGGGTAGCTCATTCATTGAGCAGCTTTGGAGACCAACATGGAGAAATCAAATTCCAGTGACTGACAGAAAGTTATGTAGCATGTTTGTAAGTTTATCATCTTTCCTGCCTGTCACTAAGAAATAACCATGAGCATAAATATTCAAGACTACAGCTAGAGCTTATAACAGAAAACAGAGGCATCTTTCCATAATGATGGAGGTGGATAGTTATCTCCGCCAAGGAGGCTTTGTTTTCCCCCGTGTCTGTTTATTTGTCAGCAGGATTACGCAAAAAGTACTCAGCCGCCTTGCACTGAACTTTGTGGAGCAATGGGGCATGGGCCAGAGAAGAAGCCATTAAATTTTGGGGCAGATCCGGATCCTTTAGTATGAACTTGATTTTTTTTTTTTTTTTCCCTGAAGCCTGGTGTATGTTGTTTCTGCACTTTCTGAGCGCCCTTCTTGTTAGATATGTGGCAGCTGCATTCATTCATGTTTTGATAATTAGGTCAAGGTTTTTAGTCAGTGTATCTCTACAGAAGAGTCTAGTTGACAGCTGTCATATAAGGCTAAATGAGCGTAGATTTTGTTTGCACCTGTGACATTAAGCACAAGATTCAAAGACTTGATTCCACCCTGCTCATTCCAACAAGTGGTGCATTTTAACCGTAGACTGTATATAAAACTGGACACAGCCTCTGTGATGTCACCCACAGATTTCTAAGAGCTATTTTGAAGCTCAGAGTGGGCTGCTCCACCATTGCAGTGCCTGACTCTGCCAAACGTGGCCGAGAGGTCACGTTCAGTGACTCAAATTAGCTGAAGTGATGACAAGCAGACAGCTAGCGGACTGTAATGGCTCCCACCTGTCCCTCAAAGCCGCCACACCTTCAATTATGCATAATATTAAAGCTTAAGAAAATTTTAATTGGTGAGCTGTATAAAAATTCACCCCCTGTACTGCTGTCATGAGGGAAGATATTAGCTATAGAGACCAAAAATATTTCTACCAGGCTGTAAACATGTTTATTTCTGCTGTAAAGTTGGACATTTTAACATGGTAGTCTATGTGAATTGACTCACTTTTGGTGCCAGGATCAAGTGGCCATTTGAGGAACTGCAGTGTTTGGCACTTAAGTGTTGGCTTCATTTTTAAGCCCAGGAGGTTGCTGCTTAATTTTAATGTCCCCAGAGAGTGTAACTTTATTAATAAGTCTCTACTGTTGGGACATGTGGTGCCCCAGCTCTGAATATTTGAAATTTAGTCATACATGTTTTGCTGTATATAATTTAAAAATTCCAACCTCACACGTATGTAATGCCCTCCATCTTGTCATCATGTTGACGGAGGTCAGACACTGTGGCAGTCTCTAACGATTGCTGGCCCAGCTACCCTCAGTGTCAGCACACTGATCTGACTGGTTGGGATTGCATAAACATTGCCACCAATGAAGTAAATGACCTTAGGTAGGTTAATCAGCCGTGATGATGGTGCAGGGCGATGTGAGGGTATTATTATCCACTGTGTCCTACAATGAATTATTTATACTTGCTTCAAGGTATGGTTAGATTTGGTGGAAAGAGGAGTGCTTACACCAGCATAAATGTTCATAAATGACCTCAGCTTCTGTTGTCATAGCAGCAGCTTTAATCAAGTTGGCCCAGTTAATTGGCATAGTTGTGGGTCATTTACATGATGAGTTCATATTTGTTGTAAACTGTTGCTTCTGCAGGTCTCAAGGGTCAGTAATGCTTTACATAAGTTAAGAACATGTAGTTTGAATTACGTTAACGTGAGCAGAAATATTCAAGGCTACACATGAAAGATTGAGTAGATGGAAAATTTCCAGAGCCCATTGGAATGAGGAAGACTTTGGAAACTAATTGCATGTGTAGCAAAGGTTATTACTGATTTAAAATGTAATGTAAAGAGTAATGTTTGTGTTGTTGGCAATAATTTTTAGAAATTGGTATTTTATTGATGCCTACTGTGAATCTTGTCTCAGCTTTATAGCAGTAACCTAAAATATTCTTTCAAACTTGGTGTGTAAATTTAAGTACTGAAAAAGATTAGTTATTAATTTGTCAAGTGACAATTTTGATAATTTAGAAATCAATTATTCAAAAAAATCAATCAGTTGATAAAAAGAAAATGTCAAATATTTGCTGGTTGATACAGTTTTATAGTGTAAGTTTTGTTTCTTTGGGCTTTGGACAGTTAGTTGGACAAAACAAGATATTTCGACAACTTTGGTCCCTGGGAACTTGTGTGTTTCTTACAATATTGTGACATTTTATAGACTAAAGGATGAAGAAGTAGAAATAATCAACAAAATAATAATATATGATGAAAATACAAGTAAGTTGGAGCCTCAGTGAATTTAGTTTAATTGCACTGAAACTTCTTTTAAAAAGCTGCCCAGTTTATCCTGCATCCTAATTATCTCCAGGTTTGATTGTGCCAGTATGCTGCACAGTTTCTCTTTACTCCTAAGTAGCTCATCCCTCTTATCAGAGGCAGCTTCAGTGTTGAGACAAGGTAATTAGCTGTTAAGAGAGGAGCCTGCATTGAGGAGCAGAACAGACTCATCTGCTTTTCAATCAAAGGCTGCGCACTTTGGTCAGGACCTGGAGAGAACACAATGCACCAGCTGAATGAGGATGCCTCCTCATAACTTGTACTGGGAGAACAGATAGTATTAATTTATTATTACTCGTGACAGAGTGACAGCCAAATGTGGATTCTTCTTAATTATGGATCCTTCTTTGTAACATAAAAGACATAAACTTATTTACTTATCAACAGAGGACTTTGAATCGTTTTTTATCACTTCATTTATCTCTTTATTATTTTTTTTTTTTTTTATGCAGACTGTGAAAAGATATGGAACAGTGCACACCCAGTCGATGTGCTGCTGGCACAGGCAGAAACAGACTCTGCTGAACGTGAGACAGCTGCACTCTCAGCTTTCGTTGCATGACAAGTAATTTAGGACACAGATGATCATCCTGTTTTATCTTACTTTAATGTTAATTAGGCAGAGTATGACAGAGCTAACAGGAAGAAAAGTGCAGTACCTTTATATGGTTTCTACAGCACTGAATGAATTCTAATGCCTGTGGTCATTGACTTGCAGCATCGCACACACACGGACAACACCCTCCTCAGGTCAGTCAGTGTTTTGGTTACCTGAAACCATTTCAGTCAGAGGCATCCTCGCTCCAAAGAGCACCAGCTCACTGGGAGTTTCCAGGCTCTGAAATCCTTTAACAGCTCAATTTCCCAAAAGGGTTGACTGTAATCTGACAATTTGGAATTTGATTCTGTTCAGATGAGCTAACCTTTTGATTTCTTTGCTGACCTCCCTTCATGACTGTTTTCCTACATGATATGAGTTTAATATTTTAGTCCCTGTGTCGCCGGTCTAACCGAGACATCAGATTTAAAGATGGGGGGTGTCTGCCTGTAGTAGCAGCACTGGCCTCCCTGTCTCATCCTCTCCCCTCTGTGCTTATGCTTTAGCCTGCCCTCCTACTTTTCTTCCCTGACTTAAGTACTTGTGACAGGGAGAGCTGAGCCCCATCTATCCCTTCACATGCAAGACTGCCTTTTCAAACCTTTATTTACCAAGGGTTGCTTGACTCAACACTTCTGCTCTTTTCCAGCAATAGCCTCTGTACACATTCACCCAGTTGCACATATTCAAACTAGGAATGTGCCGTGCATTTTAAAAAAAGACAATTGTGCAATATAATCAAACATTCAAGGATACTGCCTGCATTAAAGGACACAGTTTGAAGGATTTTAAAGATATAAAAGCCTGTACTTTTACAGGATGTAGGCTGAAGATAATTACCAAGACCTTAAAAACAACACAGCATTGTTCCTCTGTATCGCCACGTCTGGTAATCATTCACTCTTAATATTCTCATTAAGTTCCCTCTTTGTCATACTTTACCTAATTAATATAATAAAGTAACGGCACGCACTTGAGATTTCTTTTAGATTTTTTTTTTTTATCCAAAACTAATCCACACAGTAATAATTTAGCCACCTAAACAGTTGTGTCAATATCTCCAGCTGGTATTAAATCCTGCTTATTTTTCATATTTTTGAATTAAATTCTGTGTTTTTGTTTTGTTTTTTTGGCTCCACCAAATTATATCCAGGTGTGTGTGTGTGTGTGTGTGTGTGTGTGTGTGTGTGTGTGTGTGTGTGTGTGTGTGTGTGTGTGTGTGTGTGTGTGTGTGTACGAACAAGAGGGCAAAAATGATTTCCCCAGCCTCCTCATTGGACCGGCCATGAATGCAAAGACAGTACGTGTCTGTGGCTGTTAAACAACACGCACTGGCTCCCAGCCCTCTTGTAAATTACGTAGCGAAAGCCTCTCCCATGGCTGCCTTTAGTGAAACAGTTCAGTCAGTGAGGTTGTTTCCCATAACCAGCTCCACAGCTGTCAGTTAACAGAGTTTTGTGGCTCAGAGACCAGGACTGTGTACAAATAATGGGAAGTGGCTTGGCTAGGTTCATTAATGTCTTTACTGACAACAGAATCATCTAGACATCAGGATACTAATGGTACATTATTGGTGTTATAACAGAGCTGCAGTGATTTGTCAATTCATTGGTTAGTTGATCGACAGAAAAATAATTGGAAACTGTTTTAAGTTTGTTATTTTTGAAGCTAAAGTGCTGAACATTTGATGGTTCCAGCTTCTCACATGTGAGAATCTGCTGCTTTTCCTGGTCCGACATTATAATGAATTTATTCTCATTGATGACATCACCTTCAACATTTTCCACTTTGCTTTATAGACAACATGATTGATTAAGAAAATAGATTAAAATTAATCGATTATGAAACTAATTGTTAGCTGCAACCCTAAGAGGATATGTATTTTGACGCACACTTAAATGAGAAAGACCTGAGGGTACAATCTCTATTCAACAGGCTCTCCAGAATGGCTCCACTATCTTATACACAATGAAGTGTGTTCACTTTGCATTGTGTAACTCTGAAAACTACCACTGCACCAAAGCTGTGGGCCTCATGTAAACTTTCCTGTAAACCTAAGATGCATTTGTTATTTGAGGATGCACACATTTTTCATTGCTTTTTTCACACTTATGGGCTTGTTTCCTGCCTTGGGGTGATAGGAAATTGTGTTGTGTTGGTCCTCTGGCTATGTGTGTTAACACTGGGAAATTGTTTTCCTGCTCAACATCAGTGTTTTCAGCCTGAGCCATGTCTAAACGCTGGAAGATGCAGCTGTAGCCAGTTCTTTCTCTCCTGTGATTGTTTGGTGGAGAACAGTGGGTACATGCTCTCACTGTTGTCTCATTGTCCTCTCTCTGCCCTCTGGCTGTCGCGCACTTCATAAGTATTATAAATCTTTCTAAAACTAACATTTTTTGGGAAGTGCAGTGTTGAATCAATTGTGCAATGACAACATGACTATGAAAGCAGCTCATCAGCTGGTAGAAATACTGTACAGATGATTTATAGCACACACACTTGTTCTGTTGCTCTGTTTTTATCACCCGCTGATGAATGGAGTGAATTTCAGTAGTTTTTAAAATTGTTTTTATGAACTGTTTCTGGGTCAGGTCACTGTCTCACTGAACTGATTTTAACATTTGCCACAAAAGAAATTTACGACCACATATTCCTCGAGGACACAGATGACTGCCTCAGTGTTTCTGTGTGCTCATTGTAAAAATTTATTTATAACAGTTTTTACATTGTGGGCTCACATATTGCAGCACAGTGGTGCTGCCATCTCTCCAGCATGTTGTTTTCCTGTGTGTAGAAAGGTTTGACAGACTGTCATCTCTTCAACATGTCAGCAGGGGCTCATTAACAAACAAATACTGTACCACGTGACTGTATGTTTGTAATGGTGTGGGGAGAGTTGTGTCTGTTTTTATACTGCATACTATACGATGTTATGCGGTTTAAAATGTAGAAAATGAACAAATTGTGATTGTAGGAAGACAGAAGTTGACAGAAGTAACCACATAACTGCAAACATGACAAAATGCTTCTCTCCAGTGAAGCATTGTCATTCCCACAACCCACATGTGACATCTGACAACTGCAAAGGTTCTCCTTGTCATTACTCTGAATTCAACCAACTGTATGAAACCATAATACAAATAAAGAATATATATATATATATATATATATATATATATATATATATATATATATATATATATATATATATATATATATATATATATATATATATATATATATATATATATATATGAACTATACTGTTCTACTATTATGCTAATGTTATGTTGTTATAGGTGCAATATGTACCTTTCCTGGGTACAAATATCATTTGTTCTTTGTTGGGTTTATTTTTCTTTCAGTGTTAATAAAGAAAAAATATATTAAATGTATCATTAGTGCCAAGACTGGAGATCTTTGCACTACTGGGAGAAACTGGGAGCAGTTTCTCAGAGAGGATAGGGCCAGGTTTTAGAAATTGCAACAATTACAAAATGCATTTATGCTGCAACAGCAGGTTTCTGTGGCTACATTCTGATGTGGTGCTATTCCTGGGTACTTAAAAAAACCTGGCATTAAATCTGCTGCTGCACAGAATTAGGATAAATAGCAGTTTTTTTCCCTCTTTGAGTTACACACAACAAAATTAAATGACAGCTAAGCACTACTATGCAGCAATACTTTGCTTCCAGCAACAAAATAACTTGTGAGCATGATATTTTCATAACAAAGGTAATGTTATCATCTCATCATGGAGTTCACATTCTGTCAACAAGGAGCTCCTAAAGTCACAACATAGCTGTACTGTAAACTTCCCAGTGCTCACACCACCTTACATTGCTGCTTGGTATTCCCAAGGAACTAAGGTCAAGGATTTTCAGCAGTACACCGGTGAACACATGTGTCTGGAGAAATATTTAAATGGGATCAGTGGTATTTCATCAGATAGTTGTTTAAAGCACGGCTGCTGGTAGATACCAGGATGAACAAGACTGATGCTCCTAAGAAAGAAATCACTGAATTTTTATTTCATATTTTAAGTAGTATACACTTAGATAAATGGATACATCATCATCTCTGACATCACCTGAAGATAATCCATTTATTGGTAGAAATGTCATTTGTAGGCAAAGCTGGTTACCACGCTGAAATTGCAAGAAAAGCTGTGTGAAATTGGAATGATTGAACTGAACTGAAGAACCCTTTGGCCAAAGTTTCAAACGTGGATTTTCTTCTGAAAAACATCTCAATTCACTTAAAATTCTGCCCAACTTAAATTTTCTGTGTGTGTTTGTGCCAACATGATCGTTCCTATAGTGCTTTTTACCTTATTTGATATTCTGGACATATTTCTATGATTTTCAGACAAATGAACCCCCCCCCGAGCTTTCATTTTGTTGTCCCTGTGTGGGAGATGAAGTACTTCATCACAGAGATAAACATGCAGACTGAGGGACGGCTACAGAAAAGAAAAGGTACACGAGGGCTGCTTGTGAAGTACAGATCAGTTTTTGTGAAGTTGGTGTGATTAATCCAGTGTTGCGATTTTTTTGCAGAGGGCAATTTGGTTTGTGCCTTCATAGGCTCCTTTTTCCCTGCTGGGGAGACAAAAGATGAATGGACCTATCGGGCCTATTATGGGGTATCTCCCTTCTCCATCACTATAGGGGCTGGTCGACACTGATAATCCTCTCCTCACTGAGAGGATCCTCTAATCCCTGCTAGACACAGGTGTCTGGCCTTGTGCATTTGTCAAGATGGCAAATGCACTCAAATGTGTGTGAAAGTACAAAACACATAAATACTTACACAAAGCTGTGTGAGGAACATTGTCTGAATGATGAATATCTGTGGAGGAAACATAACATCTGATAGCATTTTAGAGCAGTAAAGCTGACATTGTTGCCTGTTTTCTGTAATTATTAACCAGTTAAACATGAACATCAATAACAATTGTGCATTCAACACCTTTGCCTCTACCTTCATTCCTCATTTTCACAAACAATCCAAGTTGTATTTGTACTTACAAAAAAAAAATCAGCTTTTATCATTTCAACAACGCCCATGGTCACAGCAAGTGTGTCTGCGTGAGCCTCTGTCTACACTGTCTCCCCAGCTTCTGTGCTTCCTCTGAAGCTGCATATCAGTAAGTGTGCTGGATTGAATGACAATTTCAGAGACTGATTTCAAAGGCCAGTGTGAAACTTCCTTCTCTCTGCAGCTTCTCTGCGTTATTCATAATCATTAGTGTACTCATTTCCTCAAGTTAGCAACTCAAGCTTTTCTGAACTATAGAAATGTATTTTAGAGCTAAGTGTGTGGAAATGAAAAATGCTGGTAATAACAAACATAATGGGGAAAGTGGGTGCCTTAAGAGGGATGAATGCCATTTGTTGTCGTGCCCACAAAGGACTTTAAAAATAGATTTTCTTTGCATCTTCCCCATTAAGAAAAGTCTTATTTTCCAAAATTAAAATAACTGTCATCATTCTTCCTGAGTTTAAACTAATACTTTTCTGATGGTGAATAAGTAGCCTATTTTCCTGTCCTCACAGTGGGAGTGCATTTCCTACTTGGCCTTGATTGTGCTTTGTGGTTGCCATCACTGCAGTTGGTGAATGGTCTGTTCAGTTTCAGCAGCCTCATTGGCTCTCAGTGCTGCACCACCTTTAGGTCCAAACGCCTGTCAGTGCAAGGGCAGAAAATATTTTATGAGTCATTCTGGTCGTCTGTTTACAAATATGCTACTGTGCAGTAATGTGTAGAAAAAAAAAAATTCTAGCTTGGCTAAGTCTTTTCTTAACTGCTAAACCTTTTAGTCGTGTTTACAGATAAAAGAGGACATGATTAAGCTGATGTGTGTGATTGTGTACACAGTTGTGGTTTTTGGTTCTGTTGGTTAAGAATCAGAATTTTGTTTTTTTAATTAGTAACATTTCATTACAAATCATGGATCATTGCTGCTCTCGTAGTTGTTTTTAACATTGTTGTAACAAGCCATAATGTAGAAAACAAATCATTATGCATTAAAATGGGTTTAGATGTGTTAAAAAGGGTCTTGCTATGGGAGTAGTTCCCCCCCCCCTTTTTTTTTTTTTTTTAAAGTCTCATATTGTCTTTTTTTTGGAAAATATTCGTGCTTGGAGAGCGCCTATCTAACACAAGCCAGTGTTTTAATGATGTTTCTCTTTTTCTCATTCCCCAAGCATTTTCTTTCCCAGTCTACATTGTTTTCTATATTGAAACCATGTGGAAAAAGCGAAACAATTGTGCGTTCACTCGTAAACTTCTCCTCCCTCGATCCTGTGCTGAGGGATCAGATTATCTTCAGTGAATATCAGGAGGTCACTGCAGGTCAACTATCACTACTAAGGACACCTGAGTAAGGATTCTGATTATACCACAGACAGATACAAGTAAAACAATAGTCAGCATTACAACCTTTAGAAACCTGGGAAGATATCTGGACTTTAACAACAGTGCTTTTGTTCTGTTCTGTTGTCTTTATTCACCACAGCAGACACAGTAATAAACAGTTTGCTTCAGTTTTCAGTGCTCAGGAGGCCGAGAAGGTGGTGTGTCTGTAAACCTTAGTTTTGCCAGACTTCAAATAAATTGCAGAAGGAGCCAGAACAAAAATCTTTTAAATACCAATCTGACGCTGATAGAGATGCACATTGTTGAATTAACCACTGGGACTGTTAAAATTTGCTGGTTATAAATTAACTGATAAATAGATAGTGTCATGGCACAGGTAATGCTGGTAAAAACTGTCGATTGTTAATCCAGGCAGGTTGAACTGGCACTCATCTTTTTGGCTCTATCAGCTACTGACAGACCACATCACATGCTGAAGGCCTTGACTACCAACAGCAAAAGAAAGGACGCAGCCCTTACCTGAACCCCGGTGGACTTCACTCCCTTTCTGGCTGTCCAAAAGAAAATAGTGTCTGTGATCGCTCCACTCACCCCCATTGCACTGTTGCTCATTGGAGTGTCTTTAGCTGTGTAGTGACCTCATTGTTCGTTTCACTTCCATTTAAGTTCAGGTTAAACCAAAATACTTGACTTTATACTGCAAAGTTGTTCTTTTCGTTTGTCTGCAGCAGACTACACTAATGCATCCATATGTCTGCTTTCTCTCTTTGGCAGCTGGAAGCTTGGCAACTTATCAAAAATGCGAAATGACAGACTGTGAGCACATTAGATCAACCCAAACAAGATAAAAAGATGTTTTGAGGGTGTTTAGCCTGTTATTGTCTCAGTTAAATACATTGAGACAAGTTATGCATCTGATTTAACTGACTTTTAATTTAACTGTACCTTGAATGCACCAATATGGAAGAAGCAAGCTGCAGGAGAACAGCTACAACAACGTGTTCAAATGTTCAGACCCATCTCTTACAAATTCTGTTAATATACTGTACAACTAATGCATGCACAATTCCACTTCCATTTTTATTAGCTTTTTTTCAGAATCAGAATCAGAATCAGAATCAGTTTTATTGCCAAGTATGTTTTCACATACAAGGAATTTTTTCTGGTGATTGGTGCAATTGATCAGCAACAGTGGGGCTCTCTAGCCTTGTTGATGAGGCTAATAGCAGATGGGAAGAAGCTATTTTTGTGGCGAGAGGTTTTGGTCCTGAAGGACCGCAGCCTCCTGCCAGAGGGGAGTGTCTCAAAGAGTTTGTGTCCAGGGTGGGAGGAGTCAGCTACAATCTTCCCTGCACGCCTCAGAGTCCTTGAGGTGTACAGGTCCTGGAGGGACGGAAGATTGCAGCCAATCACCTTCTCAGCAGAGTGGATGATACGCTGCAGTCTGTTATTGTCCCTCTCCGTGGCAGCAGCGTACCAGATGGTGATGGAGGAGGTGAGGATGGACTCAATGATGGAGGTGTAGAAGTTCACCATCATAGTCCTTGGCAGGTTGAACTTCTTCAACTGCCTCAGGAAATACATCCTCTGCTGAGCTTTTTTGATGAGGGAGCTGATGTTTAGCTCCCATTTGAGATCCTGTGTGATGGTGGTTCCCAAGAAGCGGAAATGCTCCACGGTAGCCACGGGGGAGTCACACAGGGTGATGGGGGTGGGTGGGGCTGGGCTCTTCTTGAAGTCCACTATCATTTCCACTGTCTTCAGAGCGTTTAGCTCTAGGTTGTTCTGCCTGCACCAGGTCACCAGACGCTCAGTCTCCCACCTGTAGGCAGACTCATCGCCATCAGAGATGAGTCCAATGAGAGTGGTGTCGTCTGCAAACTTCAGGAGCTTGACAGACTGATGGCTGGAGGTGCAGGTGTTGGTGTACAGGGAGAAGAGCAGAGGAGAAAGAACGCAGCCTTGCGGGGATCCAGTGCTGATGGTCTGGGAGTCAGACACGTGCTTTCCTAGCTTCACGTGCTGCCTCCTGTCAGACAGGAAGTCGGTGATCCACCTGCAGGTGGAGTCAGGCACTCTCAGCTGGGAGAGCTTGTCCTGCAGCAGAGCCGGGATGATGGTGTTGAAGGCAGAGCTGAAGTCCACAAACAGGATCCTGGCATAGGTCCCTGAGGAGTCCAGGTGCTGGAGGATGAAGTGGAGAGCCATGTTGACAGCGTCGTCTACAGACCTGTTGGCTCTGTAGGCGAACTGCAGGGGGTCCAGGAGTGGGTCAGTGATGGATTTGAGGTGGGACAGGACAAGGCGCTCAAATGATTTCATGACCACAGAGGTCAGGGCAATGGGTCTATAGTCATTTAGTCCTGTGGGCCTTGGTTTTTTGGGGACAGGGATGATGGTGGAGGATTTGAAGCAGGCTGGCACGTGGCAGGTCTCCAGTGAGGTGTTAAAGATGTCTGTGAACACTGGAGACAGCTGATCAGCACAGTGCTTCAGGGATGATGGAGAGACAGAGTCAGGACCGGCTGCTTTGCGGGGGTTCTGCTTCTTAAAAAGCCTGTTGACATCTCTCTCCAGGATAGAGAGAGACGCTCCTTTGGTAGGGGAGGAGGGGGGTTCTGATGTGGCTCTGATGTGGAGGTTAGTGTCAGGCTTGTCCCACTGTCTTTCAAAGCGGCAGTAGAACTCATTCAGATCGTTGGCCAGACGGAAGTCATTAATGGAGTGGGGGGGTTTAGGTTTGTAGTTTGTGATCTTTCTGAGCCCTTTCCAGACAGAAGCAGAGTCATTGGCTGAGAACTGGAGCTGAAGTTTCTCAGAGTACAGTCGTTTAGCTTCTCTCACCGCCTTGCTAAACCTGTACTTGGACTCTTTAAACTTGTCCCTGTCCCCACTCCTGAAAGCTTCCTCCTTTTGCCTCCTGAGCTGACTGAGCTTAGCTGTGAACCAGGGTTTGTCATTGTTATAACTCACCCTGGTGCATGATGGGATACAGCAGTCCTCACAGAAGCTGATGTATGACGTCACAGCCTCTGTGAACTCATCCAGACTGTTGGAAGCAGTCCTGAACACCTCCCAGTCAGTGCAGTCCAAACATGCCCGCAGATCCTCTATGGCTTCACTGCTCCACAGCTTCGATGTCCTCACAACAGGTTTACACAGTTTTAGTTTCTGCCTGTATGTGGGAATCAGGTGGACCATGACATGGTCAGAGTGGCCCAGTGCAGCCCGGGGGACGGCGTGATAAGCACCACTGATTGTGGTGTAACAGTGGTCCAGAGTGTTCCCCTCTCTGGTCGGGCAATTAACAAACTGTCTGTATTTGGGCAGTTCGTGGCTGAGGTTCCCTTTGTTAAAGTCACCAAGGACAATAACTACGGAGTCCGGGTTGGTCCGCTCCACACACAGTATCTGGTCGGCGAGCGCCCGCTGTGCCTCCTGCACGTTGGCCTGTGGTGGGATGTAAACACTGACCAGGATGATTGAGGTGAACTCACGGGGGGAGTAGAAGGGCCTGCAGTTTATGATGAAAGTCTCCAGGTCAGGAGAACAGTGCTGCAGGATCACTGTCACGTCTTTGCACCAGCCACTGTTTGCATAAAAGCAGATTCCTCCACCTTTGGTTTTGCCGGACAGCTCTGTGTCGCGATCCGCTCTGAAGAGTTGGAAGCCGGCCAGCTCCAGCGCAGAGTTCGGAATCGATCCACACAGCCACGTCTCCGTGAAGCACAGGACACAATTCAATTTCTTTCTATTGAAAGTATCTGCAAAATACAAAACTGCCAGATCGTATCATTTTGAGGCAGCTGGATTTTTTATGAGCGAGAATCCATCTTGCCAGACTCCAAGCTATTCACTTGTGGTTTGGACCAATCAGCTTCCTATGTGAGGAGCTACTGGCAGCCAGCGACTGTTTTGGTATTTGCACAAGTGCCTTTTTATGTATAAATTCTCCTCAGATGGCAAGAATCATCTACTGACAAGCTAACTAGCTTTCAAATCTCCTCAGACTGCAGTTTGTTTTTGTGTTGCTACTATTTCATATAATAGAAAGATGGTTCATTCAATCACCTGCCAAGTATTTCTAGAAAGCCCTCCTAGACGATTCTGTTGTGCAGTACAGGTTAGCCAGTGCAAAACTTTCTAAAAGGAATGATTGTCCGTTAACATATGTCAAATATCTTGGCCTTGGATTCATGATGGATTTAATGGACGATAGAGATAGTGAATATTCCAGCAGTGCTGACAGTTGTATTGACAGGGTAACATGTCTGTACATCCAGTATATGTCTTCAACTGATGTCAAGGTCTGGCTGTTCAGGGCTTTCTTGTATGCTGTGAGTTGCCCATCTATTGTGCAGGTTTTAAAAGAGCAGTTTGCAGAGATATGCTGGCCTGCAAAGATGCCGTGAAGATGTTATTGTGTGAGCCAAGGTCTTGTTGTGCTCTTTATTATAAAGAATGTATCAGAATCAACATATCTACGTATTGGACAGTGATAAGCAATAAGAATCTTAACACTGCCTGACATTTAGGGAAGTGAATAACACAACTGATACACTAAACTCCTTACAAAGCTGTGACATGAGATGTGTTGAATGGGTTCTACTTCATGTTACATGTACCATATATTTTTTTCTATTTTAGGTGATTTGTATTTGTACAACAGCAGGGCCAGCTCTCTGTCGCAAATATCTGTGACTGACTGACTGACTGACTGACTGAGTAATAGGGTTGAGTGTTTGTTCTATCACGATTGGTCAGCTGAATGCCTCATGCCTGACTTGAAGGTTCCTCATTGGTCATTGCTTTTTCAAGATGAACTGACTTAAACAGTTTCTGTTAGGGGACGTTTACAGCCTGCAGTGTTGCCAACTCAACTAGATTTGTTGTGTTTTTTTTTCTTTTTCTAAAAAGCCCCTAGTGACAAATTAGTAACTTTTTGGACAAACCTGTCCTCTTGGCCGATATCACAGCACAGTCTTTATATTTAATGTATGTGCTTGATGATTTTGGTGTTCATACAATCAGGATTTTAGGAGTACAGAGTAGCAGCTTGGAAGTTAACATATAGTCTTAATGGGCCACATGTCAGTCACAGTTTAATACTTGTTCCATGGTTTTACAACGGAAGCAAAAAAAAACATAAAAATGAGAACAGCCTTTTCGAGCTGACACTAGGCAGACTGCAAATAGGATACAATGATGTCAGTTGTTCACAGCGTTTCCTCAACACTTTCCAACTACTTGATCAAGTTCACACATTGACCATACGTAGTCCAGGCCTGTACTGGGTTTTGACCCTGTCTTCCTTTTTTCTTTTTTTACTTACCCCAGTGAAAAATAAAGTAAACTGAATTCAAAAGCAGAGTCAAAAGCAAAACTACTGATGTTAAGAAAATTCACACTAAAAGTCTCAAGAATGCAGAAAACAATGTCCTGCTGATGTGTTGTTTCAATAAGAATTCAGACACTGCTGTCAGCAGAGAGGAGCGAGGATTGGGGATCACTGTGACCTTCTCAGTGGCCTGAGAGTGTGTTGGCATGGCATGACTGATGCAGATTATCATAGCTGGAGAAAGCCAATTACTCTGGTCATCACGGCACCCTCAGGGCTCCTCTTGGTGGAATGAAATGCATTACAGAATTCTCTGTGCATCCTTCTGGCAGCGTTTTATATTTCCTCTATGCTGATCCCCCTATTTTGAGTGTTAATAGTGCAGTCAATGGGACCCTCCTGCGCCTCAGAGCCCTCCCTGGCTCGGATGAGCTTCTGCTCTACAAAGCGGGGAGGTTGTGCCTTTTGGAGAAGCGGATGAATTACATTCTCCTGTTTGTCTTCTCTCTCTATTCAAGACAAAGCCTTTCTATTTTTGCCCTTTCTTAACTGCACTTCTCAGCGTCCTTGAACAACTACAGAATGAATGAATGAATGAATGAGTCGTGCTACAGAGTTGAGGGGTGGCATACTGTGCTGTAGCATTTCTCTGAACAGAACAAACAGATACTGATCAGACCTTTGTTTTTTTATCCTTTGTTTTTTCATTTCCAAAACAGATTTGCTACAAGACCAGAGAGGCTGAGATCACACACACCAGCGCTGCATCTCTAGCATGTACAAAGACTACAGATCAAGCCGAGTCACAGGTAGGAGGCCTGGATCTTTATATGTACCATTCTGGTGTATATGTTGTTGTTTTTTTAATTGAGTTTTGTTCAAGCCCATCAGCAGCTTTCAGTCTGATGAATGCTGAAATTACACATAACAAAGAGAATTTCCCGGGAAAATATTTTGTCTCACTCCCAAACAACAACAAAAAATCACATGAAGGCTCATTTTATTTGTCTAGATGTGCTGAGCACTGTCATCTGGAAGATGTTTTCTAACCAAAGTGATCTAGTGCAGCAGGGATGCCTGTGTGAATGGCTAGCTCAAGTATAGCTTTATCAACTTGCACAAAGTCAGAAGAATATTCACAACACATCCAGGACGTCACACGTGAAGAGTTGGTACAGTAACTTAGATTCTGACACAGTGCATCTTGTGTGTGAAAATTGTAAGAAAACCTGTGCTGGGTAGCTGTTTGCTGCTGATTGCACTAGTTTACTGCCTTGAAACTAAATGCCTTAGTCTTTTTATCCCATTGAAAACTGACACCTCTGAGTTTTCTCATCTAGATATAGTTTTATGCTCAATGTACTTTTTACTCAAAAAATGAAAAACTCAAAATTCCTCTTGAACACCATATTTGGCCTACTTGGACTCAAGTTTGCAGAAGATAGGATCAGATAAAACTAAAAGAAAGTTTTGTGCCAAGCAGCCTTACTGATCTTTGGCAGTGGTTCTGTAGCTCAGTCGAAGGCCGACACATTCACAGGAGCCTTTTTTTCTGAGGCTGGAAACTGCAGAGCGAGATTTAGTTTACATGAAGCAGTATGTACTGTTGCAGACTTGTGTTTCAAGTGCAACAATGTTGAGTTTGTTCTTGAATTTCTCAGATGTAATGAATTGATGCAAACTATGGATCAGGAACCTAATTCATTTACATGATCATACATTCTTTGAGTGTGGTGGCTTCCCTTCTGCAGAACTGTGTAAGGTGTGTTGCATCTGTGACACTTATTTTAAATGACATGGACAGTATTGTAGTGTAGTGGTTCTAGGGAAGCCAGTGTTGGTCTATTGGGGGTTGGTCAGTCCACCACTTTGGTCCAGACTGAAGTGTCTCAGTAACTACTGAATGGATTGCCATGAAAATTTTGCATTCCTGGTCCCCAGAATGAATCACACTGATTCTGATGATCCCCTGACTTTTCCTGCCACCATGAGGTTGACATTTGCAGCCTAGAGTGATATCTCTCAACAAGTATTGGATAGATTGCTATAAAATTTTGATCGAACATTCATGTTCCCCTCATGATGAATTGATCCATCATTATGCCAAATTTTAAATTTATCCAATACCTTGGTTTATGACCAAATACCTGCAAAACCAATGATATTATCATCAACCTCGGCTGTACCTTGTGTTTTGTGCCAAATAGCATATGCTAACAAGCTAACCTAAGGTGCACATGGTAAACAATATAGCTGTTTAACATCTGCATTTAAGCAAAGTCATTGTGGGCATGTTAGCATGGCAATGTAGGCATTTAGCTCCAAGCACAGCTGCACACAACCTCACAGAGCTGCTAACAAGACAGCAGAATCTTAATCTTATCATCTCTCCAGATCAGCTGTTTAGGATAGCATGTAACTTACACGATAAGTGCACAATACAGAAAAAAGGGATGAGTACTCATTAAATGGACTATTAGCTGTTGCATAATCATGCTCAGAGAAACTGCAGTACATAGGCTGTTCAGTGTGTGTACATTAGGCATGGCACTGCACTGTCTCACTAAGCTGTTGTTGTATTTTTGAAAACAATGGGATCCTACAGTACGTTGTCTAAGAATAGAAACTGAACCCAGTAAGAAACTGACAGATTGCTTAAGAGAGTGGAAAGAGAAGGGGAATGAAAAGCGATTTTCTTGCTGGGCTTTGGCCGATGAGTGTGTCCTTTCCCATTACTCTCACACAGCGCAATATGCAGGTCAGTCAGGTGATAATGAATGCTCTGTCTGATACTTGGCCTTTCTCCCTCCCTCCTGCTTGTCTGGTCTGCTCTCTCTGTTGTATCCTCTCTCTTTTCTTCACCCTTGTACACTGCAGAGTCTTCTATAGTGTCTAGTATATTTTCCTTTAGCGGTTTTAATTATCTAGCAATCTCTTCGTCCTCTGTTCAGGAGTGTTCAGGAGTTTAAAGGTGACTCGGGTCAGTTCGTGAGACAATGAAAATGTCGAGTTTTTTTGTCGCTTCCTTCATTAATTAAACACTGACTTAAAGGCCCGTGGAACCTAATTTTGTCTGGTTTATATGAACAAAAGGTAAAGACACCTTTGTTGATAGATCATTTGCCTTAGTCTCCACTGTTCACACAGAAATGGATGAACCAAATTAAATTCTGTGCACACCAACCCCCACTGCAATAGGATAGAATGTAATAACGCATTCGGCCAACGTTTCGCTAACACACTTCATACTGGATTCAAGGTTTGATATTTCTGGTCAACAATAAAATATGAATAAAACCAATTATAAGTAAATGAAAGCTAAATGAAAGCTATTCAAGCCATTTCAAATAGAAAACTATCATTCTCTGGATCTGGAGCTCTTGTTAGTTGTTTTGTGGTTTTCTTTAGGAGTGCACCGATTGATTGGCTAGCAGTAGCAACTGGTTGATTAATGATCATTCTAGGTGAGTATTTAGAGATAATTAGTTTCTTTACACTGGCGCTTATTTGTTTTTCATTGTTTTAGTGAATGGGGAAATTAGTGTGGCTAGTTTGCAAATGTTAAAAAGCATCCTGGAAGGTATGTTACATAAAACACTGAATTTACTTCATCTGAGTGTGTGGACGTTGGGGATGTTTGTCGCAAAGATTCTCCTGATGTTAAGAATTAAAGATTTTGATATAAATAAGATCAAATAACTGAACTACTCGTTGACTGGAGAGAAGCAAAGCTTTAACTGATAAAAACATTAGGTTTAAATAAAGTGCCACACCAGCTGTTGGCAGCTCATGACATATTAGCGTTGCATTGTGTAGTTTCCATTATTTGGGAATTTGCATATGCCTATTAAGCTTGAAATGGACCATGCATTCCTGTCTGACCACTTTAATGGAGAAGAAAAAATGTTTCTGTGATCCTAGAAACAATAGAATATTTCGGAGTGACTATTTTGGCATCTCCTTTGACCCACATTTACAGTGACAGTTAATTTAGTATTCAGAACTGACTACATATTTAACAATTGTACTCATCAGAAGAGAGATGACCAATCGCTGGTCATGTAATTTAACAGATAAATAGATATGCAGTTGAATAAATGGTCTGTTCTCATGAAACATGCAAGAATGGCTCTTCAAACTTCAATTTCAACCTTAACGTCCCCAATGTCTCTTTATTCCACATTCTTCAGCATGTTTTTTTATTGTTGTTGTTGACCTCTTGGTAGGAGTTAGAGGTCTGGCTACGAGACATTACCTGCCTTTGTGTTAATGTTGACTTGGGGGCAGTGAATTTGATGCCTGTGCAGGGGTGAGGGTACATTTGGTGCCAGGAATCACAACCGGCTTGCTGCACAACACAGCTGCCAAAACGGACCACAGCGCCCGTTTGCTCCCATCAACTGCTTTAGCTCGTATCAGAGGACTTGCAGCATTTTTATACACTGTGGTAATGTTGTAGAACCAACAAACACAATTTGTCATCAGCTCTTCTTGTGGCCATATTGGTGGCAATGCATGAGTGGTGTTTGAGTCAAGTGATTCTCTGGTTGTGAATGATGGTGGGGCAGTGAATGATGTTAACAACATTGCAACAGTGCAGAGTGGTTAACAGTTGTTTTGCACTCAGTTTGAGGCCCATTTCCATCAATATTCATGCTGAGGGAAAATTCTCTAGAGATAGGCCTGGCCTCCTTTTGGATTTAGCTTAATCTGGTTTCCAGAACAGATGCTGTCATCACCAAGTTACCTATAGTTACAGTTACTCCCTCCTCTCACATCATCATGAAAACCATGGCAAACATACTTCTGCATCTCAAAGTGGGTTGGCTTCAGTTACTTATGGAGCCTTGTCACTCCTCCCCAACTCATTAAATTCATCCAAGTAGGAATACACCAGTACCTGAACTGGGACACAGTGAAGCTCACTTAATGAGCTGTGACTTAAGATGGGGAGTCACCTCAACCTTTCCTGTCCAGATGATCATCTGCTAACCATCAGTCAGGGGCAGAAATGTGAGGCAAGGAGGGAAGAGGAGGAGAAGAAGATAATTAGAGAGGGAAGGATTAAGGAAGATAGAGGTCAAAGATAACTAGCAGTAGCCCAAAAGACAGAGATGTCCCTCATCCTCAGAACACATTTCTATGCTAGCTGTCTTCCCCCATAGAGGGCAGTGGAGTTAATGACATTTTTCACGCCATTCACTGATCTCAAAATGGACGGCACTAAATACCATTGCAGTCACTTAAAAGGATAAGCCTCTTGCTAAGCAGAATCTTTTTAAAATATCATCCTGTCTTCGTCTCTGAAGACCTTGTGGAGCAGTTTCCTGAACCCTGTTGTTTAATTGCAAAGGGCATATTGCTACAGCATGATGCACTCTTCGAAAAGAAAACAGGACTGTGTGATCTGGCAAATTATTCGATAGAGGTACACAAACAGTGCCAATATCTCACGGGAGAAATAGTCATAAATGTTGTTTAGTGGGAAGGGAAATATTGAGTAAAATGAAACCTTGTTAAGAGGAAGGCTATGCCTCTCAAAGCCCCTTAAAATTTTACTATGATAGTTGTCAGTAAGGCCCAGCTTCCATTTAATATGCAGTAACTGAATTTGAATTATTCATTATATGAGAGATTTCCCAGCTAACCAAACAAATGTATTGAGCATTTTAGATCTAACTGGGTCGACCATTCTATATGTTTCTGCATGAATATATAAAACTGAGCAGGATGATATGGACTTGCAATTCTTCACATGCTTTTTTTTTTATTTTTATTTTTTTTTAAGACATGGTGAAATTTTTCAGTCAGAATTGCTTATTTCACCTCACTTTCAAGTCAGACAGTTTATTTGACTAAAGAGGTCTCTAATGTCACCAAACACACCCGCTCTCATTCAAAACCATAAAAGCAAACCAAGGCTGCTTTCATCTGCTGAGGCACAGAGTCAAATTAGTGTTTGATTTGAATGTTTTGCTACACTAAGCTGGCCACAGAAAGAACATCATTGTTAAAAAAAAATCAAGACATCAGACAAACATCATTCCCTAGGGACACTGAAATTGAATGAGAGCATGCACTGGCTGTTACTCATTACTCCTAGCTGACATAGGTAATTGAATTCTGCCAGGAGAACATTCAGTTTATTTATGACAAGTCTTTTCTGGTGAAAATGTGGACAGCGGAAAGGGCAGCTAGTTGGTTGCTTTGCATGTGTTTTATATCCCTAAAGGCAGAGGATAAATAATTAACTCCTGATTGATAATACTGTGTTTGTGTCACCTGATGCTAAACTAAGGCCCTGTTCACAGCTGACATTCATCTTCGGTGATCCGATCACAGGTGGACAGCTTGGAGCCCGTCAGTTCGCACCTTGCATTAGAATGCATCTCCACATGTGTCTCAAGTGACCACTTTTAATCGGGTCTCACTTACCTATTCTATATGCAAATAAACACGCGTGTGTTGCTGTTTTGTAGCCGGCGAGAGAGAGGCAACGAGGGGTTGAGGGAATAATTGCACTGTGCACAGCTCTACAATGAAATAAGGTTTTTGCCAGTTGAAATAGTAACATATTTTCAGTTCAGTACGAAACACTGGCAGGACTAATTAGTCTGCAGACTGCCACAGAGGACGTCACTAGAGTAGGCAGTCCTTCAGTCTGGCCCAACCACCTCTGAGTGTAGTCTGAGTGATCGGATCTCAAATGCGCCTTCAATGCGTCTCGGGTGCGTTCACACCCGTATTTAGAGCTGTCCACATGTGATTGGATCACCAGAGATAGACATTAATGCCAGGTCTGAACAGGGCCTACATTTTGGTGTGTGTGTGTGCTGCATGTTTTTTAAATAACCTACTTCATAGAGTATGTAAAGCAGTGACTACAGCCTTGTCCGTCCAATATTTTTCAAAGGCTAGGCTGTAGTCCAAATGTTAGAGGAAGACAGATCCCCATATAATTGTCATGTTTCTGAAGGCTTTCCATGTTTCCTCATTGTAACAGCATGAATTACACATTTTGGGCTGTTGGATTAGTTGCCCAAAAAGAGGTGAATTTCTCCCTGATTTGTCTTCAGGACAGTCTATCAAAATGAACTCTGCCTACTCTACAGTTATGTATATGACAATAAACCAGTCAGTAGAGAAAAAGAAGGCTTTCAGTGGTTGTTTTCGAGCTGCCTGGCAGTTTAGATTCTTGTTATAATGTACCTGCAGTGGGAGGTTGTCAGCTGATGATTTTAATTCTATTTTCCATACGTGAGATGACTCTTAGTGTGACCGTTAGGTATATATCCTGATCGTCCTTTAACAATGGCTGACTGAAAACATGCTGTTTTTATTTCCTGGAAATAATGCATATTGAGCAAACACTGTTGTTTACCAAAGAAGAAACCTAGTTTATTTCTCTGAATCAATCAAAGCTGTTTAGAGAGTCACTCACAGCATTTGCTGACAATGGATAGAAGAGGCAGTGTTGTAAGTTACAGTCAGAAACTGCACTTTGAATCAGTCCAACACCTTGTTTGTAGAATAGTGTTCTTCTGACTTCACAGTGGACTGGAAATTGAGAGCAGCTTTGAGCCTTGGGAAAAGGGAATGGCACTCTGGCCCTTGGTAAATACTTTTATTTACCTTTTGAAATGATTTTGTGATGGCAGTGGAAGCAGACTTATTGGTGGGGCAAATAATTTGACCCAGCAGATATTTTCCAAACGTATCCCAGGCTTTTTGACCTGAACCACACAACCCCAATTTTAGCTTTTATATATGTATGCATATTTGTGTGTACAGGCATATTTGAATACAGCCCTTGGCTTTGAAACCACATAGACTCAGTTGCCAGTTAATATAGCAGTCCTGCAATATTTCCTACCATCATGAAGGCTGTAGTTTTGAGCCAATGCTAAAACTTTTAGAGAGGTGTTAATTGAATTTAATGGTTGAGGTTCAGCATTAATTCTTGACCTTGGAGCGCTCAACAAAACAATAGGTGCATTTACATCCACCTGTTTTAAGGTGCATTTCCCATTTGCACATAAAAAAGCCTGAGTGAAAATGCAGAAAAATTGAAATAAAATGGAATAAAAAAGCTTCTGCTCCTCTGAAGACACCAGAAGTAGTGGCAGCCAAAAACATCTGTGGGAAGCATGAGGAGACTGTAACCTTCTTCAAATAAACACCTTTAACACATACATTTCATATTTCCATCAGGTTTTCAACATTGTTTTTCACCATTTGAGGTTTGACTGGCACTCTTTTAATTGAATTATCTCGTTGTGCCCTCTTCTTCTGCAGTGGTTTAATGGCACCTGACGAGAATTAGCACCACCAGCTGCCTGATGTGTCCAAGTCCTAATATTCTGTAGTGGATGGAAAATGCACATTAATTCACTTTTTCTCTGTGTGATTTTCTGGGAATTTGGTTCAAATTTGTGCCACATTCAAATGGAAACCAGGCTAATAGAATTGGGAAAAAAAGCCTTTATTGTCATTGTATTTAAAATACAACAAAATTAGGAGTGCTACTCCAGAATCTCATCTGGCACCAGTACAGATTCAGACAACAGCTTTATGGTAATTCTGGAGGCTGTGGCTTGTGATGCTGTTGAATTGTATTTCATTATACTGATTATATTCTGTCCACCCTATTTTATTTAATTTTATAGAGGGTAGACTAAATATGAGAAATACATCTCACAGTTTGACACCTGAATCAACAATTCTCTGAAATGTTCTCAACAAAAACGGAACATTATAACCTTCATGAACATAAGATTTGTTGCAGGACTGTGGTATTAGGCTGCATTAGTCATAGCTAGGTGTAAAGTGGCAACACATTTGTCTACACTGCCCTATTCATGCTCCTAATACAAAGAACAAATACTCGGAAAGAGGTTTTCTTTATCTCATGGAAAAATTCAGTATCAAGTGAAATGTTCCCAGAATGAGCCCACAGCTTATATCAGCTTATATGAATAGTAAACCTTTTTGACATGCTGTTACCATTAGGAGTTGAATTAAATATTAACACTGAACAGTGGATGTCAGTGTCCTAAACCCAACCTGAAGGAAGTTAATGAGATCAGGGATAAATGACTCAGCTGACCACCACAGTGATACATTAGATAGGATTCTCATATTTCTTTCTTGTCTCTGTACACAGCTTGTGTTTAATTATGGAAGCATAATAGTGTTTGCTCTGCTGTTTTCCTTGTGCAATTAATCTTTTGGCTTTGTGTTGATCCAATCACGTATTCACACTCTCGAAAGCCTCTGTCATCTTTAACATATTTATTTTTCATGGCGTCAGATTAAACAAATATTTGGGTGGAATACTTCTTAAAGAGTGTAATTATGAAGGGGCCAAGATGGTGTCATCCAGGAAACACTGTATATCATTGAGCTCCTTTTATATTTGCCCAGTTATCCGTTTATTTTATGCATTCCCTAGGTGAAAGCATCGTAAGTTACCTCTATATTGACTCTTGACAATTACTTTTTGAAAATGTCTGACATGATGACCGATATCAAGAAAACTATTTGACCTGCTTATGAAAGGAACAGAATGAGGACGCTGTGGAAGCAGCTGAATGTGAAGGTGCTAGCAACAGCAGTCTCATTGTCCTGAACACTCTCCAGGCAACGGATAGATTAATCGATAACATCATGAAGGTTATCGATGCTAAAGCTGACATAACACTTGCAGCTATGAGGGATCAACAACCCAAATACAGGCGCTGGGAATTTGAGTCAGTGAGGTAGAGGGTAGAATTGCTGGAGTGGAGAGTACAACGGAAATGTTGCAGTCTGACATGACAAATCAAATGTTTTGTAACTGTATCGTGCATGGTTGTGACACTATCATGGTCCCTCTGACAAACTCTCTCCACAGACAAACAGTCAAAACCACCTCTGTGGTAGTTCCCACTAAAGAAGGTGTCTTCAGGACCATATTTTGCCATGATGAAAACAACACCCGCCTCACGATTGTGGCTGATAATAAATCAGCCTTGACAGTGGAGACTTAACACTGTTATTCATAAAGATAATTCTTTTACATCTTATTCTTCTACTGAATTTATTGTATTTTTGTAAATTAACTCACAATCAACAGATAAATTCTGCTTTTATGGGAAATTTGCAAGTTTATGCAAGAGGGTTGATCAGATCATTCTGCCATGAAGAGACATCAAAAACTGGAAAAACAAAAAGCTTTACAGAGTAAACTATCAGATAATGGGGAAGCTCTGTCACCTAAATGTATTTTATGGAGAGAGATATCTGTTCTCAGAACAGCTATAAATTCTCATTAAAGATGCAGAGACAATATACTAAACAGAGGCCTTATGAATATGAAGAATAAGCCAGAGAAATGCCTTGAATACCTTGCTAAAAGTGAGTAGAGTCCCAGTCTGTAGTGGTTATTGTTGATGCTGAGGGCAACAGAGTACAGTATATGAAAATAGGGTGATAAATGACAGCTTTAAGGAATTTTACACAAATTTGCACTATTCTGAACAGACAAGAGATGTACCTCAATTAACCTGTAGCCTTTTTGCTCAGATCAATTTCACAACACTATCAGAAAAACAGTAAAGTCTTCCCAATGGCCCCATTATAAGAGATGAAGTAGTTAATGCAATTAAAAATCTCCAGAGTGGGAAGTCATCAGGGCCTGATGGGTTCTGTTGTGAATTTTATGAGGAGTTTCGGGACCTGCTTTTAGAACCATTACTTGAAATGTTTAATGATTCATTTTCTTCTGCAGAATTACCACCGACTTAATTAGCTTAACATATCACTTATATTAAAAAAAAGGAAATGTTGCTTTCTAAAATTCTAACTACTCTTTCAGAAGACCTCTTGCCCATACTAATTAAAGAAGAGCAAACTGGTTTTATAACCATCAAAATTCAACTAATAACATTAGACGACTCTTTAATGTTATTTAGGCTCTGGAACAAAAATCTATAGATGGCCTGGTGCTTTCCCCAGATGCAGAAAAGCATTCGACCGAGTTGAGGTGTCTTCTTTTTATTTTACATATTAGGAAAATTTGGTCTCTGTAATAATTTTGTGAAATGGGTTAAAGTCATATATAATAACCCTCAAGCTGCAGTTATGACTAATGGGTTACGATCAAAGTATTTTTAAGCGTACTAGACAGGGCTGTCCTTTGTCACAACTTCTCCTGAATGGCTGGCTCAGGCCATTAGACGCCCTCTAAATATGCTTTACAGGTTGGAAAGGTATGTCATAAAATAACTTTGTGTGCTGATGACATGCCACTACTTCTATCTAATCCAAGACATCAGTCCCAGCTCTCATGACGATGATCAACCTGTTTAGTAAATTTTGTGGATATAGGATTAACTTTCAAATGGTCTCCCTTGAGTTTTGTCTATTTAGGTAATTTTGCTACACCATCATTCAATCAGTTGTACAAGGACAATTTTGTTCCATTATTCAGTAAAATAAGACAAGATTCGGAGTATTGGAACTCACTTCCTGTATCTTGGTTAAAGCAAATGTAATAAACATTAATTTCAAATAGGGTCATAAAAGATTGAAATGGTTGGCTCAGCTCCTTCATATAGAGTAGATCTACTCTAAAAATCACAGTAGAGGTTTTATGGAGTGCTACAGGGAAGAGGTAAAAAATAGAAAATTAAGATACTTACACATGTTCAGCACGACAGTCTTCACAAATAAGCACCACTTTTATGGTTTTTGAAGCCTGAATACAATCACCAGCAGTAAAAAGCTAATGTTAGGCTATAAACTATTATTGTACTTTAAATTACTGTAAGTGCACTAAAAAATAAAAGGCCATAAGTACTTTATCAAACCACCTGTTCAGCAAGCATCAAGAAAAGAGATATTTTGAAATATTTTGTCCACTGTCTCCTGGTATGTTTTACACAGCGGCCTGGTTAAGCTAGTAGCGAGTTGTTAGGAACAGCTAAAATGAAAGCTGTCTAATTGTACGTCTAATTGATTGTCTTAGTTTATTAGACTGGGAGATGGAGACATGGGAGAATATTTAAAGTTATACCAAAAAAATTTTCCATCTGTACTCGAGCAAAAGCAATGCAGCTTAGAATTTTACATATATCCCCTAATCACTGGCAGCTTTTTAATCCCTCAGTTTCTCCCCCGTGTCTCAAATGTTAAACCAAAATATGTACTTTAACCCATTTTAAATTACAGAAATAATGGTCTGAAGTATTACGTTAAATGGAAAAAAACATATTTGACAAAGATTTAGAAATGGATCCAATGTCTTTGATTTTGGGCCCCTCACACAGATATAACTACTGTTGCTAGTGAAAGGTTATGTAACATTCTTACTTTTGCTGCTAGGAAAAAGGGACTAGGGATGAAGGCCTTTCTGTTAAGGGTTGGTGTAAAGTTTTGGAATATATTACAAGTATTCTACATACCAAAGCAGATCATTTCTACAAAGTCTGGCAGCCCTGTTTGCGTTATATTGAACCTGGATTTCTCGTCTACTTTACTTTGCTTATTACTTCATAACAAAAGTTATATTACTATGTTACTTTAGCTTTTAACAAATATTAAACATTGCACATTTTGGGTGATACCCTAGCTTCCTGCTTTGCTATTTCAGGCCCGACAAATTAAACAAGGTCCCAGTGTTCAGAAGTGAAATATATCTCACAGCAGCTTCTCAAACCTCTTACAGTCTGTTCCTTGTTGGGGTGAGCACCAATCCTCGGAAACTAAAAAGCTGCTTCTCTGATGTGCTAGATGGTTGCGTTCTGGTAACGCAATGCTGAGAGGATTAGTAACACAAATATTACACTACTTATTACTGGGGAAAGTAATAATATTACAGTAATTTGTTACAGGCCAACAATGATTACAAGTAGTCTCCTGAATCGAAATAGTTGTAACCTGTGATTTAGCTGCAACATAACCCCATGTATATGTTTGTTGATCTCAGCTGTCTGGTGGTTTGTTTATGCTGCTATTGTTCATAGTTTCATTGTTATTGCTCTTGTGGAAAATAAGAAAGTCCAATACATTTTTTAAGACATATAATTATCAGAAGCTTGGCTGAATGCAGGTACTGTTATCAAGTGGACAAACACATACTGGTCAATGGAGGAATCCCACTTACATGTAATAAATAGGCTACCTTAATCACTTAATGCAACTTGGACAAGTGCTCTCTTAATGTATTTATTTTAGATCATAGTGTAACTTGAGCCTTAAGGATAAAAATAATGGCTCGTTACAGTCTGCATGCTCAGCATTGGTATTGAGCTGATAATCTCTATGCTTCTCCTCCTCCAACTGGCAGGCTACAGAATGACACCTTCTGAAAAGCACAGCTGTCAAAAGTTTTGGACAGATTACCTTGCTTTTGGAGGGGGGGGGGGAGGGGGGGGGGGGGGGGGGGGGGGGGTGCAACTCAAAGCATGACTTTTTTTTAATGCAAACTCAGAAAAATTTATCTTTTTACCTAATTCTTTTTTATTTGGCTTTCAGCTCGGAGGCGGGTAACATGTTGAGAGCTTCTCTCTGTTCGCCCTGGGTGATTTGCCGTCGGAGTAGCTTGGCTGCATGTAGGTATTTCACCATGAAAACGACATCCTCTTCTGACAGTTCATCAGCCCTTCAGCTCGCTTTTCGCAGCACACCGACAAAGAAAAGCAGCAGGAGTTCTGTCATTGTCTGTGTGGCCCAAAACAGTTCGCCTGCACGCTGCGTTTCGGAAAGCGAACTCGGGTTCTGCTTCGGTCGCGAACCGGGCACGTCGTGAGGGCGGGCTCGCCTGCCGTCGCTATAAGGTCCCGCTTTGACTGGCTGCTCTCATTGCAGTCCAGTCTGCCGAGCGGAGTGGACTGACCGAGGGACAGTCCCCGTCTCCATTCAAGGATTTTACTTCGTACACTTCGTCCTGCAGCAGAGGACCGACAGGAATCGCACCTCGCCTTCTGTGGACAATGTTTCTCTTGCAGTACACAGGTACATGTTTGAAGTTGCATCCCGCTGCCTCCTCTCTCGGGTACACTGGCAGCAGAGATGCTGTGTTCTTTCTTTTTGTTTGTTTGCCTGTTTTTGTCCTGCACTTCTGCTGCGGGCTACAGTGTATCACTGAGCGCCAGGTAATGCGTGACTCCACATTTTATCGCTCATCTTCACCTTGTTGAATCCAAGTTGTGAGAACAAGCTGAGGGACGTTCTGGCTGCTGTCGGTGCGTAATTGTCGGGCGTCTACCAGCTGTTGAGACCGCAGAAGAAGCGCGGCGCTGCCTCTCTCCAGTGTGGTTGTGCTGTGCTGTGCTGTGCTGTGCTGTGCTGTGCTGTGTTGTGTTGTTGTTTATTTTTTTTCGTGTGTGTCAGCATTTGATGTGCAGTGGTGTGCTTTATGATGACAAAAGACGCACAATAATTTCATGCGCGCGTTTTACGCTTGCTGGTCAGTACAGTAGACAGCAGCCGTGGCGATTCTCCTGACGGGCACACGCCTACTGCAGCTGTTCACGGGTGAAGTTTTCAGAATAGATTCAATCCACACAGACGCCGGATCGCAGCTACTGAAATGCTTATTCTCCACAGGCTATTCAGCCCGGTTCTCTGTTATACTTAGGAATCATAGCCGAGCTCGGTGGCTCATGCTGTAGTAGCAGATAGGCCTGTCACGCAGGGGCTTGCGAGTTGTTTTTGCCTTATAGATATAACTTCTGTTCTTTCTCGGCTGCGACGTCCAACTGTTTTTAAAAAAGCTCCGTGTCGTTTATTCCCGAGTCGCCAGCACGCATAAATAGCTCGGTTTGAAATGGGGCATTTTCTCTGGGCTCACAGGATCTAATTAAGCGAGGATGCTGTTTGAACTCTCACATTAACCTGCTTACGCTGCTTTATTCTGGCGCCCTGTTCGCCAGCTTCCTCTGTTTATAGTCATGGTAAATTTACCTCAGATGTCCCACAGCTTTTTACTTGTCTCTGTGTTCAGAGCCTAATTGCTGCTTTCCTTTAGCTCATAAAAGCAATGACTTGTCAAAGATTAGTCTCATGGCATTCATTTGCTGTTTGTTTCCTATCCCCCACCTCGTACATTAGATTTATTCATCTCATATGTTAGTCATACCACACAGTATAGGCTATTCTTTATAGACGTTTTGGCATCAAGAAACTTTTCAGTAGTCAGGAAAAAGGGGTTTAATTGGTTTTGTAATGAAGCTTATTGTTGAGCTGAAAGTTTTTCAGTGCAGTGATTCAAATACTTTGACACTGTTTAATTCACATTTCCAAATATAGCACACAGTCTGACAGAGCTAGTAGTTTACGACAAATATGACAGTATGACCTGGAAAAAAAAAAGCTAATGCTTTTGTCCAGTGGATGAAAAATGTGTTTTTTGTACTTTTCTGACTGGAAGGTTTTTGTTACTCTGTAGTGCTGTCCTTCATCTTGCACAGATATAATGAATCAGTTCCCTTCTCCTCTATTTTCTTCCTTTCCAGAGGTGCCAACATGTTTTGAATCAAATCAGATGGGGGTTTTGAGTACCTCCCCATGACCACCGGGAGAGAAAAGGTCCATCAAGCCTTGTGACAGCTATTTACCTCCACGCTGTGCTAGTCCTCTCGGATCAATCAGTAGAGCATCTTTAGATTGCCTTTAATGGTACGAGGGAGGAGGGTACTTTACTTAGATCAGTCAGAGGAGAGATTTAAAGGTTGTACATGGTGTGCTTGAGAGGGAGCTTGAATATTTCATCTCTCTTTGGCATAGGATGATAGGGCTGAAGAACAAATTAAGACCGAATACAGAGTGGACTACAGTACAATACCAGGTGATGTGGGAGCTTTGGGAACACTCAAATTTTAATTGGTTGCTGTATGACAATTTGTGGTTACTAAGTGGGATTCGCATAGTACTGGCTGTCAAGTGGAAAAAAAAAACCAAAAGTGACAAAGACAATGGAAAAAGGGAAACAAAATAAAAACAAAATTAAATATGAGTCATAGATGACCTGCAAACCGTATATTAGGTGAAGCCAGCTATCTCAATGAAAGCCTCTCTGAGATGACATTTATTTTCGAGACAGACCCTCAGGATTGGCAGTGGAGTATCCATTATCACTGGAAACTGTCCTGCTTTTTTGGTCGTTTCAAATGTAGCCTCTTAAACGATACTAACAGTTTGTCCCTGCTCTTCAGAAGCAAAAATTGCTACCCTGACAAACAGCCCATCATGACTGTGAAATCCTAAAAAATAAAATCCAAAACTTGTGTGTTAAATTTGATGGAGACTAATGCCATATTGGACACACAGCTTCTCTATTTACGTCCTCTGGACAAAATGAAAATTTTATAATCATTGCACAGTTTGGAAGTGAGCATCAAAGTCAAGGCTGAAGTAATACATGCCAATTCACTTACCCCAGAAAAATCCATTTGCCAGCTGAATGCAGATCAGTTATTTTATTTGCCTTTAACAATCACAAGCACTCCACCTTAAATGAAAAAGCACTTGGCTTCAGTTTTATCCATGCTTGTGACAAACTCCCACAGCTGCTCACTGACTCAGCTTGCCTGTCGGTATTCTGCACTGTTGCTGTCACCTGACTGCTCAAAGCTGAGCCGACAGACAGGTACAAAGCTCTTTAGCTTACACACGAGGCAAGCGTTGCGCATAAACTTAAAAGTGCAAATTTGTCGGGTTTTGGCAGCAAAGCTAGACAGGGAAGTCCTGCATATACCAGCATCAATGATATGGTGAACAATGCTGAAGGGAAGCGAGAGGCTCCATATTGTCCCCTGTTGGGGAGAACCTGTTGTATCACTGAAAGAGGAGTAGTTCATAGGAAATGTATTGTTTTGATGACATTGTTCAAGTCTAGTAAAGTTATGCCTTTGGAAACAGTTCCATTAAACATGCTAAATTATTTGTAACAACATAGGTGTTTCTCTAAACTGCACACAGGCTTAAACAAACTGGGATGAAAGTCTATCTCTCCCCGTGTTCAAGTAACCTCTTGCTGCATTCAGATCAGGCCAAAGGAATGAATTTATTGTGGCATATATGGATACAGTGAATGGCCAATGCGACTAAAATACCTGTCAAAAAGTCAGAAAATTTATTATGAAGATTAAATCTTCAAAAATGATTTTGCATATAAATCTATGGAAACTTTTCTTTTTTTTCTTATTCTGTGGATAAATCAATAAAAAAAAAAAAAAAAAAACATTTTCACTGATTTTTTTTTTTTTTTCATTTTCACACAGATACATGATAACACAGGAGTAATCTTCTAGATGATCAGATAATTAATAATGGCATGTATTAACTGATAGCGCCAATCTCTGATTGGTAATGACTGAAATTGTACAATGCTGGTGCCTCCTGTCAAAGGAATATTTAAAAAATAATAAAAGAAATAAAAGAAGCTTTATGTCTCTTCTTTGACTAATGCTTCTTTACAGTTTAGAAAAATGAGAGTTGCAAGATGTAAAAGGAAAAGTCTTCAGTTATCCATATTTGGGGACAGCACTATTAAAAACACTGTCTTATCCATGACCCTCGATCACAAAGCAATAGCAGACACATTATAATGCTCCTGATGTGAAGACGGCATAGATGCTTCTGTGCATCACTTACAAGATACTTGGCTGCTTTTTATCAAGTCATTCCCATTCATGTGGTGCTATCACTCCAGTGCACCATCTGTTGGGCTGATGTTTAAGACTGTTGGTGTAATAACTTGATTGTTTCATTGCCTCACCACTCATCCTAAATTTCCGTAGTAGGCTAATGTAGGATAATGACTGTTGTTTATTCCTGTGTCTAATTCTCCCTTGTATGTGCCCTCCAGAAACCCCATTTGACTTTGTCTTATTGTTCAGCATTCAAATTACAACAGCACAGTTGAAGAGAAGCTAAAGTGTGTTCAGGTTGAAAGGAAAGTATATTAGCTTGTGTGGAAGATCCCTGTGAGGATCAGCAGTGTTGGCAGCGGTAGCAGTTCAACCTGCCATCTGGTATAGAGTAGCTAAGAGAACTTGGCAGCCTGAAAGCAACCAACTCCGGGGCTCCAACCATATCACTGACAGAGCTCTTCATTTCTAATCACTTTCATGATAAGCAACCACGCAGGGAACCTTGAAATTGGAGCTAAGGACTATGCAACAGGAAGTTCTTGAGCTACATGAAAGATGAAATGAACCATCAGCCTTATTCTGCATTTTCTGTATATGAGCAGCATTTGCGACTGGATTGTGGCTGCAGTGCTGCTGTGTTAAACCCTGCTGACAGTCTCTTTGAGCAGAGGAGAATAGAGAAGCAGTTTGAAGACGCTGGATTATGCTGTTTGCCAGGGAGCTGCTGTACAACTTTTCAGCATTTTCACATCTACTCTCAAAAACATATGATGAAAGCTTCATTTGTCTCAGTGTTATGTGGAATCTGTGGTCCCATGTGTGTTGGGGTAGGCTGCAACGAACATTGGAGGCATGTATGCTTCATCTTTGACAACTGACTATTTGCCATGTTTAACAAAGAGACTCTGTCACAGAAGAAGAAGAATTTCTGTCTCCTGCCGAATGCTCGTTTGCACCAATTTATCACACACACACCCCCACTTTTCCATCCAATTGTAAATAATAATTCGCTTGTGCTGAATCAGTTCAGCCCATTTATACCAGCTAATGATAGTGTTGTTCAGGCTCAACATGGCATGTGACTCACTGTAGGAAGAGGCACTGTCAGTCAGTCATTAAGCCCCAGTTTACTTGCTCTAAACAAAGTTTTCTTCAGAATTTAAAGAGATCTAAAAGCTCAGCATTAGGATTAATAAAATTCTGTTTTTTGACAGTCTCTAAAATGACTATGATTTAACAAGGCTGGTTTATGTGTATGCCAGCTACACTGCAGTAGTTATATTGTCTGATAATGAATGACATAAGGCTTAACTTAATTTTGGATTATTATGAACTTTCTGTTGTTGGTCGCTCTCTGGTCTAGTTTGGACTGCTTATATAGAACTGTTAGGAGCACAGTTTGTTTTTGTTTGTTGAGCTGAGCCTCAATCTGAACTGTGAGAACTCAGTTATATTCTTTTGAGATGTGAACTCTCTTAAATCAGACAAACCAGACTTGATCAATTATTGTTGATGCTAAAGGTCAAACCCATCTGCGGTAAGTCAAAGTGATTTTCTTGCTGTTTGGTCTTTAACACATTTAGCTACTCATCCCAGTGGCTTAAGTGAAAAAGGAGAACAGTAAAACTCTTGAATGAGAGAAAATATCTGTTATAGAGGATGTCTGTTGGTCTAATGGTAAATATACCGTACCCCCCCCCCCCCGGTAGATATCCTATGACCTGGATGACTGAGAGTCTTTACAGACATCACGTCAGCCTTGACTGCCAGACTTTTACAACTCAAAGATTTAAGAGCAGCATCCCGGCAAACTGCAGGACTTGTACTCATGCTAGCCTGGTGTTTTAGTAATGACAGAATCCACAGCTGTCACTGTAATGTTCAGACACACACTTGTAGCTGTGTCTCTTGGACTGTCCCACTTCAGTGTGCTGCAGGTGGAAAAAACACAGCTCTCCTACTCACAGAAATATTACACCTACCTGGCAATTTGGCAGTTTTTTTTGTCTTTTTTTCCTTACCAGCAGCGCCAAGACAAGCACCTGAAAGTAGCACAAGACATGGCGTGATGGATCACCAGAGGAATGTAGGACACTACTGCTGTACATCTCTGAAGTTACCTGTGTCCACTGCTGCTTTAGAGATCGTATTACAATACATTTTCTGCTTTGGCACTGGATGACAAATTGAGACACTAAATCTAACTTTTATAAGAGTTGCATTGTGTATTAATTGAGTTGTTTTCTTCTGTAAATATCATAAAAGCTGACTGTTGCGAGGAACAGAATTTATTCCAGGAAGTTCTTGGACATTTATTAAATTTTTTGCTGCTGTCCTATGAATATGCGGCTGTGCAGGAGTTGACCCTCCCGGCCAAAATCTGTTCTTCCGAACATTGATATGTTGAACATTTCCCCCATAGAGAGACTGGAGAAAGCAGAGGCCATGGTTCAGTGGTTTGGACCAGAGAACAGGGGTGTCCACAGAGATTGCTTGTCTGGAAAGCAGCCATCACTCTACTGTAATAGAGACTGAGAGCCCAGATTTATAGGGCTCTTACTTTAGGAAGAAGGAATAGCTTAAGGCGGGAGGAAGAAGGAGCATGAAAACAAAATGGTACCAGAATGGATGGACAGAATGTAACCAAGAATGCATTATTAATGGGGTAGCAGAGGTTCTCTGTATGCTTGTATGTCATATGGGGGCATTTTGCCTCTCGGTGAAAGACTGAAAGAAAGTGCTTTCATGGTTTAGTTGGTAGAATGTCTCCAGGACTATTAACTTCATATTCTGAACCATGTTTACAGGATAACTTTGCCCCTCTGTGGAAATGAAGTTTGAAGACTCGGGGTAACCCAGGAATTTTCCATTTGCAGGCTACGTTTTTTTTTTTTTTTTTTTTTTTGTGGTGAATTTTGTTTGGGGTGTTTCTTTCCATTTTATATCAACAAACTCGCACTGACAGATCCCCACTGTGCAGAACCTTTCATAGCTGCGGAGAAAAAAAACCCAATCTGAAATGTCATTGGAACTGCTCTGAAAGGTTTGGTGTTTGAGCTCAAAGGAAGCCCTGTACTTGCATGTTTACTGTGCTGAGCCTGGCTGAAGTCAGACCCCCGATGCTGGATAAATGCAAGGCTTTTTCTGTGCTCAGCACATCTAACTAGCCAATATTAGTTCTGTAGCTTTTTTTCTAAGGAGTCAGGGGTCAGCATTTATGCAAGAATGATACAACACCAGTGTAACAGTTTGACCAGGGAGTGTGGTGTAGTTTTCAGTCGGGTTCTTTAAATTATAGCTCTGTCTATTTTGGACCATTGGAATGCCAGTTGAGGTCAGTGTTTGGGTAAACTTAAGAGCTCTCTTGGTGACATGGTCATGGTGAGTTCAACTGAGGATGTCCACATAGGCGACAAATCCAAGTCCACTTGATTTTCATGGTCTGTTACTGTGTTTTTGTAGTTTTAAGTAAGACTATGAATTCTTCACATATTTCTCCCCACAATAGTCATATGGACCATTGTTTTTATTGGATAACCCTTCATGACATTTGTAATGAAATGTATCCTATCTAGTGTAATGCTATTATTTATCAGTGACAGTTAAATGACTATCATATGTCCTCCTATAACTACCTTTGTCTGGGTGCCTGAATCTGATAGAGTATCATTAATTTGGTTTTCTGTACAAACACCACAGCATTCTTGCTATTCATTAACCCTTGTTTGGGAAAGCACCACTAGGAGTTGTGGCTAAAGCTCAAATTACACTTCTACCCCTCAGGCATGTGTCTGCCAACTTTCTGGGGTTAATGTGAAACAGGCACTTAGAGGAAACAGTGACGGAAATGTGGGGCTGGGTATTGAGCTTTGATACTTTTATGGACCAACTAAATTGGTTTGATACTATCAAGGATCCAAAAATGACTTGTCATCCGATACCAAATTTTGATAGCTAAGGAGTAAATGAGTAAATCTCATCAGTGCTGATAAGCTTGCAGCATGCTTGGACAAGATCTAATAATGCTGGTGGTTGGCTTTCTGAGTGCATAAAGAGAATGAACTTAAACTAAAACTAAAGTAAAACTAAAATTTGTACTGTAATGTGTATTGTAATTTTCTTTTTGTTAAAATGCATTTGATAAAATTTGTATCGAATGAAGTGTCGTAAAGAATCAGTATCGATGTCAATACTGATACCGAGGGAAATGATGGCCACAGCCAGGTGAAATGCCTCTGCGCCTTTGTGGTTGTTCTTTGGATTTGCCTGCTTCACATTAAAAGTGTGTTAGCAAATGCTGGAAAACCATGCAGCTTTAGGCACAAAATAGTTTCAGTAAATGCAGTAAATGTACAATAAACTCTGCTTTGACTATCCAGGTGTGACTATATAGAACTGGAGCTACTCTGAACTTCAGGGCTCAAGGCCAAGAGGTTGAAATCACAAAGTCCCCAGATCGAGTGTGAGCTGGGATATGGATGTTGATCTGCAAGATATATATGATATGATGTGATGTTATATGATATGCAAGAGTTTCAGCTTTAACTGATGAGGGTCTGAGAACCAAAACATTGTTAATTAGTGTGTGGATACAAATGATTGAAAGTGTGTGGGATATTTCTTTTTTCCAAAGTCAGATATTTAAGGCTTTAAAAAAACTGATAATGATATATTGACTACATAACAATTATTTTTCGCAAGGACACCTTACAGTTGTTTTTTGAAATAATTGTTACAACAGTATGTACAGAAGGATACAGGACATGGGGTGAGAGTGGGGAGTATGAAGTGCTCTCTAAGGGACAAACATTGCAATCTTCTCTGCAGTTTCTTGTTGTATTTGTTGTGTTTGCTGACACATACACTGACAACATTATGTCAGCCAATATTGGCTTATTGCAAATATTTTCAGTCTGATTAATTATCAATCTAGCTCAATTCAAGACTGCTGAGACTAAGATCATTGGACTGCACTTTTAAGCCTGACAGGTTCACAGTTTAAGAGAAACAGTCTGGTGGTGCAGTTACATTAGTGTCCCAAAAATGAGCAATATAAAAGTGCCCAAGATCAGTGGCTGGAAATCCAAGCCTCTAGCTCCTTGCCTTGCATTATTTTTCAGCACTCTCTGCCAGCAAGTCCTCTTAATCCGCATAGGTCCATACATCTTTAAATGCTCTTCGACCCCTCCCTCAGTGTTTGTGCCAGCAAGCTAAACTTTTGTTTTTGACTTCCCACGCCTGTCCACCTTCCTGTGCTGCTATGCATCAACATGGTTATTTAGATGATCTGTCCTAGATGCTGAATGTCTTTCCTTGCGGAGGCTGTGGCCTTAAGGACATGTGCTGACAACAGCTGACTTACCATCATAGCACTGAACACAGCCATTACAGACAGGGAGGTAATTGGATTCACAAATCAGCCATGGCTCTGGGTTTATAGTGGCACTGGGCTTTATGGGTCATATTTCAGAGAGTGGTGGGAAGTTTGTCAGAGAGGAGGCTTGGAGGTAACTGGTGCAGGAGAGAGTCAGAGGAGCATCTAAACTCTGTTTTTATTTTTGGAGAAATCGGTGGAGAGATAAAGACAGATAAGGAGTGGATCCTGAAACCTGTATCTCCCAAACAAGGTCTTGTCAAGTATAATAGCTCTGAGGTGAAATTTGAATATGAGGAATGTTTTTTCTTTTCTCTCGTTGTCCTTTTCACTTTCCTCTCCTAGTTCATCTTGTTTCCTTTTTGTGCTTTATGTGAAACTCGTGCCTCCTAAACCACTTACTCCATACATATATACTTTTTTCCTGTTTATTTGTTTTCTCCCTCATAGACAAATAAAATTTCCCCCGAGTCACAGGGAGGTTGATGATAAAGTATGTGTGTGCTTGTGAGGCTGGTGGGAGGAAAAGCTGAGGAGAATCGTCTTCCTCTCCAAGAGCTGAAACCGACTGCGGGGTCTCAGTCATGCTTTCTGTGTTTGTCCCAGCAGAATTCAGGGAGGTAGATCGATATGAAGATTAATTATTGTGTCCAAGTTGAGGGCTGCACCAACAACCTGCATTTTTCATGCTTCTAGCGAGTGTCCAAATGCCTCCCTTTCCTACGAGTGTTGAGCTTTAGGTTGTTAGTGTGGTCTCTGGACCAAAGCTGTGCTGAGAGAAAATTGGACCAGGCTCCAGGGGTAACAGGCTGAGGCTCAGTGTAGCTCAACTCAGCCCCACCAACAGGCAAAACAGGAGTCCCACAGCATTTTCTTGGCTTAATAGTACCACCTGGATATTAGGTATTAGGTTAACTGTTCTTTGATGTATCAGAAGTGGTGGGCTACCCCAGGTGGTAGTAGAATGATATGTTTTTCTTGGGCACCCTGTCTTAATACGAAACACTTCCTTGGTTTCGTCTGCATTGGATCATTAACAGAAGTCTGTTTAAGTAACATCCCCATGCTAAGATAATTTATAGTCCGATGTATGAGCTATAAATGCTTCAAATGGAAGTGAATTCTTACTTATACTGCATTGTATTCTTTCCGTCTGCTTGTTTACATGAGGATTATATAGTTGGTTTGTGCAGTAAATCAGTGCGTTTTGTGCTGAAGCACATTCATAAAGCATATTGTGTCTTGAAATGTCCGATATGTCGTACCAGTAAATCAACAGCATGTGTCTGGGTTTAGGCCTGAACTGCCTGGGCAGAGAAAATTGGCCGACAGCATGAATGATAAATTTCCCTCCTGATGGCCGCTGGAGCGTTTAAGTGTTTTGTAAAGGTGAAGTTGTTTTGAAATCATCAGAAGAATTTGAATCGGTTACAATTGGCAGATGTCAGAGCTGATTATGTCACACTGAACAACTCCAGGAAAACACCGTATTTCTCTACTTCCATATGTCCTCTTAAAACACAGTCATATTGTTTTTCATGTTTATTTGAATGTGCCCAGGTTCAGCTCTCTTGTTGTAATTCATGTCTCTGCAAAGAAAAGACTATCAGCCTGAATTTATTTTTAAAAACTCCTGCTTTTAATGCACCCTGCTGTTCCCAGGAACGGTATGTAATAGACTAAACTTGAAAACAAATAGCGCTGAAAATATGCTTGATTTAATAATATTTACCCAGAGTTAAATGGTTGACCTTGACAATAAGCCTGAATAGAAAAGGACATAATAGGGGAAATGGCAACATTTTTGGGCATTCATTTGATACAGCAACCCACTTTCTCCAGACTGCTCATAAGGCACATGTTTGATTCAGAGGTCAGTGGAGCAGCGAAACATTATGCACAAGAGCCAGTCAATAATTTGGTTCTTTGATTCATTAGTTGGTCATTTCACTCTTATCTTAATTGGACTGTTTAAAAATTTAATATAATGACGGCACCTCTGCACTACAAAAACATGACATTGTCTAATTCGAGTTAATTATGGACCAGCTGGTCTAGTGTCTTCATTCTCATCACGGGGATGAAGCTGTAGAATAACCTTTGCATGGACCTTGTCTGCAACAAGGACTTTAATATGTTGCATATATGCACTAAAATCTCTCTCTTGATGGAGACAGTGGTAGACTTTATTGGTAACATCATCAGTGTTAATGAGAGATTTGACTCTTTTTCACAACGTGACATTGTGTTGCGGTTGTGTCCCTGTTGCAAACCATCATGCCAGTCACACTCCCCATACAGATGGAACTTTTAGACAAAACACTCATCTGCACTCGCCAATTCATACACAATCCCATTTTCAAATCACTGTTGGAGTGAAGCTGTCAGCGCCAACAATTTGAAAACGGTTTGTGATTGTTGTGTTTGTGCACACACGCCTGGATGCTTTGTCTGGATGCTTACTTTGTCTGTACGGAAATATGTCCTGTTGGCATTGAGTGTACTTCACATCAGTACCCTCTGCTTCAGTCAAATGCACTTTGAGATATTAAAAATTAATAGCAAGGAAGTAAGAATTATCTTTATTGATTTGTCAGGCTGCAAATAATGATTATTTTAATTATTGATTGTGCTGCCAAATGTTTCACAATTATTCAATGAAACATTTGGTCTGGAGTCCCAAGATGATGACTTAAAATGCGAACAACAGTCCAAAACATTGACTAATAATTTCAGCACTCATCTTTCTTTGTGTGGCACTTATAAAAAGCTTAAGGAGTGCTTTGCTGTTGAGAAAAAAAAAGATGAAAGTTAAATAAACCATAATGAATTAAAAGAATTCATACATGTTGATTTGAGCAAAAATTTTGAGGACGTCTTAGATTTTTTATTTATTCTTCCTTCATAATGGATAAGCTTCTGCTCTCAGCATGTCCCTCAACCTCAGAGCAACACGAGTTGGAGCCTAAGAGCCAGACAGCAGCTGAGTAGGTTGTGATAGTAAACATCACTGAGCAAACTTAAGTAATGCCTTACAGGTTTTTTCTGTATTAAGTGATCAATCTGATACGAGCGCCTTGTTTTTGTCACACCCTTTGTTTCCCTGTTTCTTTTCTCATCACATTTGCCATTAATAATGGTGTAACTACATTCCCCAGTCTGTGTGCTGTGATGAGTGATGGATGGATGGATGGCATGAAGAGAGACGGTAGAGAAAAAGAGAGAACAGAAGGAGTGGAGCCAGGCTCAGCCAGATCGTAGCCTCAGGAGCTATCCTGTTGCACGATCTATGGGGCTTCATTTGTTTTTGCTGTTTTGGTAATTAAACAGGGGAGGCCCACTCAGTGGAGTCTGGCTCTTGGCTTAGTTTCTCTCCCCTAATCTTCCCATAAGACCAGATAATTAATGATGGAATGGCAGGAGAGCCCGCAGTCCTTCTGTTAATGGAAGGGATTCATCTTGTTTACTCAACTTACGGCTTGTTTGCTTATTCAGAGCTTGGTCAGGGTGTCATCACTGCAGTGGTCGAAGATATTGAGAGCTGGCACCTGTCCATATAGCTCATGGCAGATGATATCGTGACAAGTCCTGGAGCGGACATGAATATTCTCAGCTAGGCTTTGTCCCTCATCCTAATTGTCTGACTTTATCATCATTGTTTGCTTTAGTCACGTATTAAATGAATAATGAGAGTACTGAAAGTTCAGACATTAGAATCCCACTTTGACATCAAGTAATCCATCACAATTTATGCAAGGAGTAGTTTCTGAATATTGTCATTTTAAAAAGCTTCTGTTGGTGTGTATGTTAAAGTATGTGGCTTGTGATATTCCATGTTCTTGTCTATAATTGTCCGTAGAGACCAAATACAACTGTGCATGGCACTTTTCCTAAGTTGAGTGGTTTGTATTTAACATGTAAAAACAGTTCGCAAATATTTACTTTGATTTAAAAAAAAAAAAAAAATTGATTAATAAAAAATGAATTTCTGGACAACAAAAAGGTCTATGGCACAGAGGAATGAGCTATGGATAAAAAGCTTTTGCTACAGATGTATTGGTTGTTATTAAGATCCATTCATTGTAATTCAGTTTTCATCTTTTCATGGGGTTTGTTGGCAGCCAGAAAAACACGATCACCGCTTTATAAGGAACACCTGTACACGTGCTTATTCATACAATTATGTGGCAGTGCATAAAGTCATGCAGATGCTGGTCATGAGCTTCAGTTAATGTTCACATCAAACCTCATGTGTGTTTGTGCCAGATGGTCTTGTTTGAGTATTTCTTAAACTGCTGATCGCCTGGGTTTTTCAAGCACAACAATCTCTAGAGTTTTGACTCAGAATAGTGCACAAAAAAACCCAAAAAACAAACATCCAGTGAGCAGTAATTCTGTGGATGGAAATGGCTTCTTGATGAGAGAGGTCAGAGGAGAATGGCCAGACTGGTTGGAGCTGATAACCATTCCTTACAACTGTGGTGAGCAGAGAAGCATCTCAGAATGCATAACACATTGAACCTAGAGGCAGATGGGCTTCAATGCAAGGATCTGATTGGGTTTCACTCCAAATCTGAGGCTGCAGTGGGCACAGGCTCACCAACACTGGACAGTTGAAGACTGGAGAGAGATTTCTGCTGAGGCACGCAGAGATGGTGGGATCAGAATTTGGCATCAGCGGCATGAATCCATGGACCCGCCTTGTGTCAACAGTCCAGGCTGGTGGTGGTGGTGTACTGGCGTGGGGAATGTTTTCTTGGTACACTTTGGGTGCCTTAGTATCAATCAATCATGGTTTGAATGCCACAGTCTTTCTGGGTATTGTTGCTGACCATATGTTTTCCTTTATGCTAATGTCTACCTCCAGCATGTCACAAAGTTAACGTCCTCTCAAACTGGCTTCGTGAACATGACAGTGAGTTCAGTGTTAGCCTCCCCAGAATCCCTCTGACCGTGGATACGAATACATTTGCTATCTATTCATTTCTTGTTATTGACAATTGTCAGGCAGAATGTGACTTGTCACATAGAGCAGTTGGACATTTAGCCTGCAGGTAAACAGAGCAGTAGGGAAATCAGATATACCCATGCTAGAAATGTTCCTGTGGGCAGCTAGCAGCTCAAATCTTCCCCCGGAGCAATATTCTGACAAAGGCTTTTGAAGAGCTGAGCTGTCAGCATCAGCCTCCTGACCAGACCCTCATTAGCCAACACCACTACCCAGAGCGCAGGCAAGATGGAGACACCTCTCCGGCAGCACTCAAGAGAAAATGTGTTTCTAACGGCAAATTAATTTTGGAATAAGGGATTCATTGTGTGAGAAGAAGTTGGGAAGCTCATTTAGTATTGTCTGTTGGAGTGGGCTTCTCTCTATGAGGGACTTGCCACACAAATTCTCATTATCCTGCATCCTAGGGAGAACTTAATCCTCAGGAGCTGCTCTAAGGTAAACAGAACAATGTGGGGGTGAGAGATATTACCATGGTAGATGGAAGTTGTTTAGGGTTGTGTTTAATTCTCTTTGCATACCAAGCTTTGTACATTTTGCTTGCAGCTGAAGTCTCCCCACAGGTCCTGTTGTAATAGAGTCTATGACAGTAGGACTCTTAACCTGTAGAGAAACATCAGCATCTGCCCAGAGAGCTGGCTTCAAAACAGTGATTGGCTCCTGCATGATTTTTAAATGGGGGACTCTTGAGGGCTTAGAGATCTCAAGGGTACTCTGCCCTGAGTAAGTGCGCTCTAGATCAGTGGAGGAAAAAAATACCACTCATTGTTACCTTACTGCCCTATTACTGTACTACTGTGATTAATGAGCTGGAGCATTTGAAGTACCCCACTGGGCAGCATCTGTAGTTGTAGCATCTCCTAATTTTGTGTCTTGCTACTGTTGAATGTCTAGAACTGTCGATCATATCACATGATCTTTAATAACAGATACTATTTGCCTGTTGTCAATTGTTTAATTGTAGATGTTTAAATCAAATTTAAACAAAATTAGAGTTAGTAAATCGATCTTGAGGTGAAATTGTTTTTTCAGCTGCTGTTTTCAAAGTTAGGATTGAAGTTTGGATCTAAAAAAAATCTTTTACTCTTATTATAACAACATTGTGAAATGCCAACACATATAGAAAGTTATAAACCATGTTAAGGACTAATTTGCCAGTTTACAGCCAATATTTGAATATGGGGAGGACATGAAAATATAACGCCTCTTATCACCCAAATTTTTTTGGCTGACAATGTGTGATGGCTTGATGTAAGCTCTCAGAGGTCAGAGCATAAGAAGGACAGTGCCGTTCTCTCAGTCAATACTGGGTGAATTTCAGAAAGAGTTTCCAAATAAATCTTTGATCCAGGTGAAATATCCAACTATATTTCCCTCTCCCAGCAGTCACTGAGCGAGCTGCCTCTTTAACACAAAGCCTGTGGTTCAATGGCGACTGGAGACCATAGTTTATAACAGTCATAAAATCACACAAAGGATCCTGGTGCAATAAAATTCCATAATTCAGTTTCACATTCATTTGCATTGACAATTGTAACTCCTCTGGAGCTGGTCCAGAATAACGCAGCCAAGAATTAACATCTTGTTAAAGTTTAGAGGCCATCCTCCTCCCCACTGATGCTTTTAGAAACATATTTCCGCCGTATATCAGATGGGAATCTTTGATTTTTTTTTTTTTTTTTTTTTTTTTTTTTAAACTTGGGTTTGGTGTCAGTCAGAAATAAATTAGAAGAATCAACAGTTGTGTCAGTGTTTGTTAAATTGTCAGATGCCGTTTGGATTTGTCAAGGATCTTTCTTGCGAGGGAATAAAAACAGAGCAGCTTTCACTTAATATTTGAACATTTCCATGAGTTTACAGCATATCATGCAAGATGATAGACCCTCCTTCCCTAAACTTTCACCATCCAAATTCCAGGCATGAAGTAGCATCATAACATTTGGTATCATTCATCAGTGATGTGACTATAGGCCTCTGAGGTATTCAGACCAGTGGTATGGAACTGGGTCTTGTAGTACAGACAGGATTAGGGTTCTGCTGTGGTCCATCATCCAGAAATAGCACAAGCTGTTCATCAGCTGCTCTGGGGCAGGCTGGTTACCACGGGGCTTCAAGGTATTGAGAGGTCTGACCATGTTGGAGTTTGACTAAGGCTGGTTCTACTTAATGAAAAGTCTTTGCTAATCTGTCTGTAATTCTTCCACAAATCACCAGTGCATCAGTAGATTATTTTGTCTATCCCCTGAAATCCATTTGTAGTAATTCAGTCTTGACATCCAGATCCTGGCTTCCATTAGTTTTAGACTATTGCACCTGTTCCACATTCCTGAAATGATGCAGTGTTCTAGACTGAAAATCAGTCATATTGATAAGCAAAATAACTTTGACTTTCATGTTTATTAATTGATTAATACGAATATATCACACCCACCTCAAGCAGCAACTTACCTAAGCATTGAGCAGGGTTTTGAACATCTCTGTCTAAAGCTCTTTTTTTTGTACAATAAGGTGCAAAACCACAAATGTCTTTTGAGAGACCCTCTGAAACTATTCACTGTAATCCCCATATCTAACCAATGTTACATCTCCTTCCCTGCTCTATGATGGCTGGCTGTTCACAAGATGTGAACTTCTTCTATTTGAGCATAAACCGACCCTCAGTAATAGCAAAGATGTTTTTCTGATTCTAGTTTATAGTGCTAGACATCTACTTATACGTCATGATTTTATTATTATTATTATTATTATTATTATTATTATTATTATTATTATTATTATTATTATTATTATTATATATTCCATTTAAAACATAGCCATAAGTTGAAAATAACTGAAATTTCAGCTGGGATGCTTTGTGACTTTTTATATCAGGAGCATTGGTGATACTAATGAATGATCTCAACGGCACATTCTAAATATCGTTTTAACTCCTCCCCTAAAATACTGATAGGGCATTATTATTGCTACCAGAGCGCATCTTTGTGTCTTCTATGTATAATTCATGAATTACACAAAGAACATCAGACATAGGAATTTTCTGAAGAAGAATACAGAGTATACGCTGTGCCTGGCAACTGCGTCTCCTGTTAGACAAGTGCTCTATTGATTGAGAAGGAGATTGAAATTGATTGAGAGGGAGACTGAAATCATTGAATCACTCCAGCTAAAATCATGCTCCTACTCTCGTATTTCAATGATGATGCATTCTGCACGGGGCAGGTATTATTCTGCATGACACTCCCCTCTGACTTCTGCAGGAGAATATGTATAGTCAGAGAAACGCATCACATCTTTAAGATATGCACAGATATAAATACAGATACTCCAGCCTATTGATGTGTTGTAGTTACATTTTGAAAATGCCAGTGACATCTGTTCATGTGCTTGTGTGGAGCTTAGAAATGGAGACTTAAGAGACAGCTCCTGAACTGCAGCCTCACTTGTAAATACTCTGCACCAAAAATTGCCACAGCTTTTGAGCAAAGCCTGTGAATAAAAACTTTTTTTTTCTTCAACATCCCATGTTTTTTTTTTTTTTTTTTTTTTTTTTTCCTTCTGCTCACTGAGAATCATTTTTTTAAAATCCAATCAAAATCGAACCAAACTAAAAAAAAAACTGCGTTCAGGACTCGCTATAGCCGTAGATAAAACATGAAATCTAATCAAGGAAGTGTTGCATTGTTCACCTTGCTTCAGCTACGAGAAATCTTGCTTTCAACATAGCATTCGGATCGATGTATTAGATCCCTTAATGGATATATTCCTCCAATGGAAGCCGGACTCTTTATTCATTATGTTGGTTGAATGGCCTCTGCTGGGCTTGGTTGCCTTCTTTATAGCTGGATAAGTGTGATCTATGAACTGGCTAATTACCTTTGTCCTGATTGCTTCCATAACCAGGCCATTTACTGTCTGCAAAGGTCATTTCCTGCCCCGTTTCTGTAGCATCCATCAGGAAGACTCATTCACTGCACAGGAATATTGTAGATGATATTATTGCTATAGCATTGTTTCCTTTTGTCAAATTATCGGAGCCCGTCCCCTGAGAAATAGCATGGAATGGACAAACAGCTGAGAATGTATCACTGCATTCAAAGAGGCCAGCAGATGGTTGTCTGAGCACTCAAGGCTGTCATGCTACATTTGTGCCATTCAGCTCCTGCACTTGGTCAGAATGAGAAAAGAAATTAAAGATAAGCTGAGGAAATATTTATATATTTGAGCATTAAAGGAGCAAGGATCCCAACTTTGATTTACGCTGTGAAAAGAAACTGTGAGACTGACTACACATATGACACAACACAGAGTGGACATATTGTTGTTCAGCCTCCATTTTTGAGCCACTGCTGCACAGTAGACATGACATGGGAAGACTCATTGTTAGTGAATCTACTGTAGGCAGCCTGTCCTTCTGGCAATGAACAAATTAAGTGGCAGATTTTTTTTCTCCCCTGTCTTCAGGTTATATTAGCTGTTTAGTTTGTAATTCTTATGGATCGATCAAGGGTAGACATAATTGGCAGGAAATATAGGATTTGCTTCTTTTTGTTGTGCTTGCATTTCTCTTGGCTTTGGTTGTGTGGAAGCAGAGGTAGTTAAAACCCTCAAATAGCTTGGTTTATTTACAGCCAGGTTTTTAGAACGTCCACTTAAGATTTATATTTCAAAAAGGGGGGGTTTTGGCTTCTACAGAAAGACACCAGAGTCACAAAATGTGTTCTATTCTGGTGCTTGTTGGCAAGGGAGTGAAGCAGGAAGAGGAAAGATTTGACAAAATCTGTAAAGCTGTGATCGAACATCAGTGGGTAGATGGGAAGACAGTTTCTTGAGCAGCAGCCTGCAGACCTGCAGGTCTGTTATGACACTAGCTGAACTAATGTTATTAATAGTGTATATGAAGTCACTTTCAAATATGCAACTCTCTGAATGCACAGTTTTCAAGGTGTACATTAGGGCTCCAACAAACATTTTGTTTTTTCAATTTTAATTTTATTAGTCAAAAATTCCCATCACAATTTTAGAGGTGACAACTCTAAATTGCTTGTTTTATCCAAACAAAACACCAACACACAAAGGTTTTCAGTTTCCAACCATGCAAACCAGAGAAAGATAACCTCACATTTGAGCTTGATCCAGTGAATGTTTGAAATTTTTGCTTGATAAATGATAAAGGACAACAACATGATTAAAATGTATTCCATGAGGCCTCATCATGAAAAGTTGTGTTGATGTGTTGTGGAAACTATCTCAAATTCAGTGTTCCCCCTCTCCAGCTGGCGAGCTTGATGCATGCTTATTGCTTCGTCTCGTTGACCAAGACTCCACTACAGCTAGTAGCTGATCCGCTGAACAAAAACCACCTCTCTGACATGAAGGGACAAGCCAATGAACTGGTTAGGAATTACTTCATTTGCTGAGCGAAGTATTTGGAAACTTCAGCAAATTCTCATAGTTTCCAATATTTTGATGCAAATGTCGAAAATCTTACCTGACAACAAACACGATCTTCGCGCTGTTGCCATTTTGACTTAGTGTTGAGAATTTGATGCATTACTGTTTTCCTACAGTGGCATACCTTGCCAGTGAAGTTTGCACCACGGGTCACATTTAAAAAGATGACTCACTTTATCCTTTGTCACTGTGATTCCCCCTTTAAATGAGTCAGAACTTAGCTTTAGCATGCATCGGTGCACACCCAAGGCATTTGAATAAATCAAATAAATCATTGTGTTCCTAAGTGGGTGTTTACTTGACTGAGTGCAACCTGTTGTGACCCTGCCTGATCCCAGCGTCCCTGAAGTAAAACAAAGATGTTGTTCTGCGCTCGTGTGCCCCACTTGGGCTGTTTCATTTTATTTGTGCCTTGAATTTTGGTGTGGCAGCTTTTGGAATAGATTCTCTCTGACTTGTTTCCCTGGTCATTACAGGAAGAATTTGCTCTTGCTTCACTGAATAATTCCTTCTGGCATACTAAAACCCTCTTTGCCACAAACACCTTCCTTTTCATTTTCCAGTGACAAAACAACAAGGGGCTTCAGACAATGAGTGTTGACATTTTCTGCCACAGGGTCCATTAGCACTCTTCATGTGTGACTAAATATTATTTTTTATTTGCACTCACTGCTCCAAATGTTAGCATGACTGTACTTAGAGGGTAAAAAAGGACAAAAAATTAAAGTCTTTAATTTCTAAATGTGGCAATTTAATTGTGTTCTGTCATTTAGAGGAAGTGTTGTCTTGGATTTTTGTGTTTGATTTTTGAAAACTGGGGTTGGGAATAGTTGGGTATTCTGAATTCTAATCTCTCTGACTCTAAATCATATGAAACTGGACTGAACTATAAAGAAAATTAAAGAACTGTTTTCTCTCTCTTTGCTTTAGTATAACCTTTGAATATTGAACTGATGGTGTGGTCAAGTTTATTTACATTGAGTGCTTTATTCATCTGCCTTGCAGTTAATTGTAAGTAGATCGTGATCAACATCAGAGTCCTGGACCACAATTCAGTGCTCCGACTCACGGAGAATGACAAGTAGCCATCTGGTAATTCTTCTCTACAGACCTGTTCAGTAGCTATATCCCAAAATAGCTTCAAAGGCGAAGAATTATCTTTTGAAAATGGTCTGTTGCATCTAGAGCACTGAGATCTCACTTGTACTGTCACTCATGGGGTCTGATGCATTTGGATACAGATTCAATCACACACACACTTCTCCTTTCAGAGAGGGGAAGGGAGAGGAAACTGCATGCATAAGATGAACAATACAAACAACTGAGGAGCACTTTTTACAAGCATTAATTGACACACAAGGGAATAAAGCTTCTTATCTACCTTACTCGAAACTAAGTGCAGCCTCTGGGATGTTCTGAAGGAAACTGACAAGGTGTGGGTGTGCTTTTCAAAACCAAACCAAGACATAGTGCGCAAAGAAATCTGAAGTTGTGACTCAGTGAGTCAGGAAAATTAATTTCTCACAACGACTATGAGTTGATTTAGCATAATGACTCAAATTGTTCTTGTGACACCGGCTGCAGGGCCCAATCTATTTTATTTTGAACTTGTATCTTTCTTGAACTGTAACCTGATACCATTCAATCTGTTCGTGGATTATTACAGACATCAGCTTCATCACTCCTGGCTAAATATTCTCAAAGAAGGTAATTAATGAATTAAGGACCAATTCTTACAGCTTCCGAAGAAATATGTTTGGCATTCAGATGGCCTCAGGTCATGATCGTATTCAATGCAAAATCTGAAATGAGAAAACTCATTCTTCTAAAACTTACTCCAGAAAATCTTCAGAATAGAGTGACCCGTTCACCTATGGCATAAGCAAAGACAAATGAAGCAGGTGATTGAATGGAGAAATGAGAGACTCAAGGTGAATAAGAGAAGAAGGGCCTGGTGCTTTGAGTCACATTGTATGATGAGATAATGGCTGAATATTTGTAGCTCTAGATGCTTGCTAAACTTCACGCAAATCATAGTCCTTGTTCAACTTTTTTCACTTTTTGGGGATCTTTTTAGGCTTAATGACAAACATTGACAGCAATAACAACACAGGAAATTAAGAACGGAGAACCAAAACACAAAAGTTTTCCATTTTCTAATCAACACCTTTCTTTTCTCTGTCTAATTTGTTATTGTCTTTTCTCGGTAGATTTTAAATATTAGTGAACCCTAGATACTGGATACGTTCTGCAGCTTGCAACACCTCAAAGTTGCAGTTGGATATGGAGAAAGACAAAAGCTAGACCCCTGCAATCAAAGGCGAAAGGCTATAGCAGGATACATCTTGCTGCTTTTAAAAGCTTGTGTCACTGATAGCAGCTGCTCATCATAAATCTTCTGTCGCCTGTTTCAGTCCATTCCCTCACAGGGATAAAATATAGGTGGTCTGAAGCAAATTATAGAGCAGTTGAGATTTCAGACCAGGCAGGAAATGAGACAAAAAAAAAGTAGATGGGAGTGAAGCAGTGGAGTGAAGACAAAGGCATAATTAAGAGAAGCTTATGTTTGAGTAGACAGATGGGAGAGAACAAGAGGTGGCTTAAAATGATGTGGAGGTTTATGGACAAGCAGACAGTGCTAGAGGACTCAAACTCACCAAGCACTTTATTACACCTGTGCATCTACTTATTCATGCAAATATCCAATCGGCATAATGCATCAAATCATGTAGATACAGGTCATGAGTTTCAGTTATTGTTCATATTAAAGATCAGAATCGGAGGGGGGGGGGGGGGTTCAGTCACTTTGACTGTGGCATGTTTGTTGTTGCCAGATGGGCTGGTTAGAGTATTTTTGAAACTGCTGATCTTCTGGGATTTTCATACACAACATTCTCCAGAGTTTTCACTCAGAATAGTGCCAGAAACAAAAAACATCGAGTGAGCAGCAGCTCTGCGAACGGAAACGTCTTATGGATAAGAGAGGTCAGAGGAGAATGGCCAGAGCGGTTGGAACTGACAGAGAGGCTATGGTAACTCAGATAAGTCAAATTTTATTTGAATAGCAGCAAATGATAACAGAAGTTATCTCAGGGCACTTTTCGTATAGATTAGGTCCAGACTGTACTCTGATATTATAACCACCTGTTACAACAGTGGTAAGTAGAAAAGCTTCCCAGGATGCTCAACATGTCGAACCTTGAGGTGGATGGGCTAGAACAGCAGGAGACCATGTTGGGTTCCTCTACTGTCAGCCAAGAACAGAGATCTGAGGCTGCAGTGGGACCAGGCTCACCAAAACTGGATAGTTGAAGACTGGAAAAACATAGCCTGTCCTGGTCTGATGAATCTGGATTTCTGCTGAGGCACACAGATGGTAGATCACAATTTGGCATCAACAGCATGAATCCATGGACCCAACCTGCATTGCTATCAACAGTCCAGGCACTGTGTGGGCTTCTTAATGCCAATCATCAATCACCACAGCCTCTCTGAGCATTGTAGCAGACCATGTGCTTTCCAATACGGCATGATAATGCACCATGTCACAAAGCTAAAGTCATCTCAGACTGGTTTCATGAACGTGACATTGAGTTCAGTGTGCTTCATTGGCCTCCCCAGTCACCAGATATGAATCCAATAGAGAACGTTTGGGATGTGGTTAAAAGGGGTACTGGCATCATCAATGTGCATCTGACAAATCTGCAGAAGTTATGCGATATCAACATGGGGCAGAATCTCAAAGGACTGTTTCCAGCATCTTCTGGAATCTGTAACATAAAAAATTCAGCAAAGAGGGGCCGTACCCAGTATTAGCATGGTGTTTCTAATAAAGTGCTCAGTGAATGTACATTTGAAAACCTAAAAGAACAGTCAGTCCCCTCTGCAACCTAATCCCAGTTAAATTAGAAGAAATGACTTTTGCCATACTCTCAAGGAGCAGCCACGTTTTCTTGAAATTGTGTCTGTCACAGGATTTAAAGCCTCAGTTTTGTCAGTTTCAGCTGCTTTATTTTTTTAATTAATGCTTGGTCAGCCAAAGCGAGGATGTGCAACCTAGAAGAAAAACACCACTTTACACTTTTCAAGTGTCAGAAACTAAAGTTTTCAAGTGAATCCCCTCATGTGACAGACTCAGCAAAGATTGGACGTGGAGTACTTTCGAGGTAACCATTCAAGGCCGTTCATGGTCATACGCAGACACAGACAGCTCTCTCACTGTGCCATTGTTAAAGTACGTTGGAGCCAGCGAGTCTCTCATTAGCCACAACTCTGGAACACAAAAACGCATCAACATAGGCTGGATGTTTTTCTAACAGACTGCAAATGGCCTCACCAACTATTTAAGGGAAGGGTCAGCATTTCCAAAGTCATTAGCGTAAGAGTGTTAGTGCCAGCCATAACGCATACCATGCTGTAATAATGATACAGGGATTGCCCACATGGCGAGGATAGTCTTTGTACCGCAGCCTAATTGTTGATATCTTGATCTGACCACACACTGCATGCATTAAAGTATCCTGTCTTTCAAAGGATGGGACAGATGGTCAGAGCTTAGACGTTCCGGGGCCGGGAACAGCAGAAAAGAACAGTTCTCTTGGGAGGAACCTACATTTTCATTTTATTGCCTCCTACCATGTGATCGCCTCATAGACTTATTAATCCAACGTAATACATTGCTCTCAGAAGGCGTTTTGCATGCATATGTAATCGAACATGACCTTATACACTGCTGTGCTGTCATGTCAAGATAAAATAAGATAGACTTTATTGCCCCCGTGGGAGATTTGCCTTGGACATCACAGCGTCAGCAGTATAAAATCCCAACCAAAAACAACAAATACATTCATCCATCAATTGCAACACACACAGACACACATTCTTATTCACTCATTACATTGCAGAGAGGGCACGGGCCTTTGACAGTAGAAAGCGGATTATACTGCAAACCAAAGATTCTTAGTCAGTTTAATGGAATAGAGATGAGAGGATGGGAGATTTAAATAAATTAACCTTCAGTGAATTCCCCGAGGCTCAGAGGAATGACAGAGGGGGTCTGAGGAGGAATTTTTTTCCTTGTCAGTGATGTTTATGAATAGTCATGACACGATAGTGGTGAGCTGGTGCTCTTTGACGTTCATGTTAACCTGAGATTGTGTTTGAAGCCCAGCAGACGTGAACACTGGAGATACTGATGAACACAGGAGCGGAAAACAGAAATTAATTGCCTTCCTTCCACGTTAATAACCCTTTGCGTTTGTTTTGCCCTTTATGCGTCACACTATGCTCCAGCTCCATATGTCAATGAAGAGTTGATGCCACATGCAGAGTAGGGGGAAATTTGTAAATGCACAAGGAGATACTCCATTGCTAGCATCATTTCAAAATGTCATCACAACATCAGGGAATAGATTAACCTTTACCAAACTCCCAACTGTACAAACATAATTCTTTCTCCATGCTTATCATATATTAACTCTGATTGGTGTCTCTGACATTTACTTAAAGATGCCAAATACCAAATATCCTGGATATTCTCTCTACTTTACTTTTTAAGGTGTGATAACAAGCTATAATTGGGGGGAAAAAAAGGGATATTTTTGTGCTATACTTGCTATTTTTAGTCTTTTGAAACTACCATTTAAGTTAAAAGGGTGTTTTTGGTTTAGTTTTTTTTCTTGATTTTCTTCTCCTTGCCGCGTGGTTGCTTCCCAGAACTGGCTCAACAGTCATGTTGATGTTAGGTGTAATTTGGGAAATGCCTGGTTTGATTATTTTTGAATAACTGTAACAAAATTTGAATAGTCTTTAAAAGTAATAATGTATTTGATTAATATTTTTTTTTTTTTGGCAGTGTTGTTGGTGATAAATATTCATTGCTGCACTGATTTACACCTCATTTCCCTGTGATCCCTGTGCAACCTTTGTTGCCAGTTTCTTTGCTGATAACACCTGCTACATCTTCAAACAATGGAACGGTTCTATGGAGCTCAAAGAAATTATTACAATAAAAATAGAGTTTAACCATGTAGCAGAGGAAAAACTATGCCTACAGAGGTGCTAATATTTACATTAAATTTCATGTTAATGAAAGACTGCCTATGGATGAAATGCAAACTTTAAGCAACATAAACCAAAATCCATTTTAAGTGATGAAAATAGTCAATTTTCTCAGTTAAATATAGCAGAGAAACTGTGTACTTTGTATGATTGTTGTGGCTACTGCAATATCCTCTTCGTCTGTTGTGTTCATAAATGAGTTTAACTGAACAATATCATGTTGCACCACCTTCAGTGGGTCACAGTCAGAATGGCTGAAGAGTGTCACTGTGACCACCGCATTGACCATAACCATTCCTCAGTAAGACTTGATGTTGTCAAGATCTGAGTGGTGATAGACGCTGAAGCTTTTCCCGCCCTGACTGCTGTCTTTTCATTGTCTGTGGTTTTAATGAAAGCAGAGGTTTTGTTTTTCCTGGATGAAGTTTTTCAGTCCTGCTCAAAAATATCAGAGAACGATGTACAAAGACCCAGAGTGTTTTCATGGTGATTTGCTTCTTTGTGAACACAGTACAAAGAACTGACAAAAGGAAAGTTGCACCTCAAGTGTGAAAATTCAAACTTCAAGTAAAATTTTCATTAACGCCCAGAAAGTTGAGAACTTGTTCGTGAAACCACCTGATATTTTTGATTGTGATAAAAGCACACATTCTGTGCTTAAATGCTGCCATGGCTCATTGTTATATGTATAGTTCGTAGTGTGACCACAGCTTACATGTTCGACAAATAACTAAGGTTTGCCTTGTCTGCAGCAAATACAAGAGTCAGAAACAAAGTCGGATGCTCTCAGCCATTAATTTCATTTGTTAAAATGAGTGACGCCTGCAGCTGTACAGAAAATGGTTCCCCACTTGTACAAACTGCCTGTTGTTTTAACAGCTCTTTGTCTTTGCTATAAATACATAGGAAGTGAAAAGCTTGGCTAATAGCCTCATGAGAATGCCGCAGCTGCTTGGCATGCCTCACCCTCCATTGCTAAGCCACGTCAGTCCGACACCTTGTTTATACATCTGCTAAGGGCACTCAGAACTTCAGTCAGCTACCTTTTTTTAGGAGGCTCGGAGCTCGTGCCCACAGCCCTGAGCCAGAACATGTTCTGTTGTTCTGATGGACTCTCCAGGCTATGAATAGAGTAATATCTCATTTTATTGTGGTGAACTGATCTGTGCTGAAACTTTTTAGTGAGACCTAATGGAGGTCTTGTGACTCGGTTTCATCAGTAACCTTTCAGGTCACTGAAGGCTAATTTGGGATCCTGCATGTAGCCGCCCACAGGGACCAAGAGCTATAGCCTTAGCTGTCACTCCACGATCACCCATAGCAACTATCTCTGCAGTAATAGCAGTTCAGCATGTTATCAGAATGTGACTTGTGATCTGTATTACTAATGCATTAGCGGACAATGTGACCTCTCCTATTTTCATTTTAATCCCCATTATTAGAAGACTTTTGCCTTTTCCAACCCAACCACATTTTGCCCATATAGTTTGCATTCCTATTGTGTCTCAGATGTTAACAACGTGGACTCGGTAACAGTCAGTCAAGCAGGAAATGTCAACATTCACTGCATCCATCCTCTCGTGAGGATTTACTGCTTCTTTCAGTTTTATATCATTGTGGATGAAATATCTTCTGGTTTTAGACTCTTGTTTTATTTATTTTTATTTATATATATATATATATATATATATATATATATATATATATATATATATATATATATATATATATATACATACATACATACATACACATACAACTATACAACAGAACAGGGCAGAAAGATCATTACTTCTAAATCTCTCACCTCAGTGTTTTATTTAGTGGCATCCTCCCATAAAATGCTGTTTTTCTGGCTCATGATTCAGATGACAGTCATTGTCTATTCCCAGTAGGTTGTCTGTCTACACTTAAACTGTTGGTCAGCTCTGTATTAATCACTCATGTCTGTTGTGGTCTGAAGTTTAGAGGGAAAGGAGCTCTGCTTCACGTTTGTAATGGGACAGTAGCTTTGGAATTGTTCAGAGCTAAATCTGAACAGTCTTTTCCTGTATTGATTCACTCAGTTGGAATCAGTTGTGAGCTCATGACCTTGCACAAATGAAGTGTTGTTTTCCTGTGTATATTTATGCATGTTGTATATTTTAACCGTACGAAGCAGAGACATTTGTAACATCCTAACGACACTTAGGTTTTACTTGCTCTTCTAACAACTTCTTCTGATTGATACAAGTCTCGGTCATTTTTTCAGATTTTTTTAAGGCTGACGGGGGGGAACATGCACACCTTGGAGAATATTCTGTGGCCTTTCATACAGAACCATCCCCCTGTGACGTCTTTGCCGTTTAGCATGAAAGGTTGATCCTATACACCCTATTTAGATTTGGTCCTGATGGGTGAATTTGCTCAGCCACTTAGCTGGTTTGATGATACAAATCAGTGGAGCTGAAAGGCAGTCTGTTGACAGTTATGGTTGAATAATGCAGTGGAATAGTCAGAGAAGCAAGTTTACTTCTGAGGTTGGGGATATGTTAATGTTGTGTGCCACCATCTGGCCCTTTGCCTTGTTCAGATGAATGAATGTGAAGTAGTCTACATGGCCTCTATATGTTTCTCTCTGCTTAATAGTCCACTGCTTAGGCATCCACCTTAGTCAGCACTTACTCATGACATTGTGCTGATGCACATTTCCTTCTGTTCTGCATTACACATATTGTACCACGAAGTTTATCAGCTGATAGCAGGTAGATTAAGGGCTATAGGAGAATTATACAAACACGTAAGTAGGAGAGTCATTGCTCAGGCTGTTCCTGAAAGATCACAGGTTTGATCCCCACAGCTGCCAGTGTGTTTTGAAGTCATTATTAAAAGCAAATTGTAAAGTGATTATTTAATGATGCTCATATGTCATAATTCTGTGTTGCAATAAGCTGGTTTACCTCTGTTTTCTGTAATTAGTGTAACTGACCCAGACTGTTGTTTTCATATGATAGGAGATTCATAATGCTGTACTGGGGTTTCCTTCCCTATTAGTGAATTGAGGCATCACTTATTTTTTTGTTATTATTTGTGTGAGTTTGGGAAGTTTGGGGGTTTCAGATGAAAAGTGCTTTTCTTCCAGTTTTCAGTCACTTAAACTGCAAAATTGAGTTTTTATAATATAGACAATAGCAAAATGTTCATAGTTAGACATCAACCCAGCAAGTAAGGATTTATTTCATTATGGATTCATCTGATGGTTATTTTGCTGGATTCATTTTGTCTATAAAATGTCACAAAATAGTGAAAAACACCCATCACAGTTTACCCAGAGCCCAATGTCTGATGTCCTCAAATGGCCTTTTTGCCTAACAAGCAGTTTGTTGGTTTTACATCACATAGTTTGTTTCTCTACTCAGAACACAGGACCATTCATTAGCTTTATAAATCATGAGGCCTATTGTGTGATTGGTCGCATCAAGCTGATTTGTTGTTGTAATCACTCTGGCCTGTAGCACACATTTGGTTAGTTGGTTATTATCATCTTATTACATTGTCAACCTGTCTTAATTATAATACAGTGACATAGTATGCAGCACACATTTCCCCACAATCGATATGTTCCAGATGCTGTAGTTAGTTTCACATCCAAGACAGTGAAATTGAGTTTTAATGACCCACTGAGTTTCATTGTGTTTTTTAATGGTCCTGTCTTTTCCTGGCTCACCATATCATTAATGGGGCATGTTGTTAATGCATCCTTGAAGTAAGATCAGGTCAATTTCATTTGTGATATTTCTTGTATCCCATTCTGAGGCCTCAGAGCATAAGCTTGTCTCGCAGTTCCCACCATTTTCATTTCCTTCATTTACTCTGCAGTCCCACAGCCCACACCCTCCGCCTGTCTCCACCCAGCCTCCTGGTATTTATTTTCCTCCTCCCCCAGGGAGTGATACTCACTGACATCACTCCTCCCTCTGGCCAGATGTTGAAACTTAAACACGCCATCCATCAGCCTACAGACATATGAGTAGCACAGCAGACAAGGGCAATGACCCAGCAAAGACATTCTTAATACAGATTTACACATATATACATAGAGGCTACACTCCTGAGCTCCGTTCCCACCCTTCATTTTTGACTCAGCATATATTTCTGCACTGGGCCGTAACGGTCTGATTACTGCTTCTGAACACTGACAACTGTTCCTAAACTAAAACCCAGAGAACTAAGCTTCTGCTGTGAGATAAAATATCAACGTGCAGCCAAAAGCTGTTTCACTGAGGATGAATCCTTAGAACGCTTTCGCCACAGAACTTTTCATAACGTAGTGATGCTGTCCTGCAAGAGCCAGATAAGATACCCAAAAACCGTCCTGGATGCAGTTAGTCACATAGCTCCACATCAGCTTTAAATAACAACAAATTTCTTTCTTCCTGATTCATCCTTCGTCTGTTCCACCAGTCACCTTTATACTGAATGTCTGTTCTATTTATAGCATCTTTTTAGGAGAAAAAGTTGTGAAATTTTGGATAAACCCAACAGTATGAGAAAAGGTTAACTCTTTTTTTTTTTTTTTTTTTTTTTTGATCTTGAACTGGAATAACAGTAACTGGTGAGGTGAAGTGGTATTTCCCTGTCAGCTGTTCTCAGTGCTGTTTCACTCTTTCCATGGTCACTCTTGGCCTTTCTTCATGGGAACTCACATGTCTTTCATGACTGTAACGCCGCCTCTTTAAATATAAACTGTAGCTGTTTATTGGGGACACAGTTAACATTGGCGGAGTAATGGATTCAGTTCACTCTCTAGAATATTGACCGTCATCTTAAAACAAGTGTGACAGATGGAAGCTGAGTGGGAATTGATTTAAGAGACGTGTGACTGATGTGAGTTCAGACAGAAGATCTGTTTAGACTGACTCTGGCAAACACACTGCCCCACCCCCACACACCCCGACCAACCCCCCCACTCCTGCCTAAATCTAACAAATCTCCCACATAAACATTTAATGTATTTTAAGGCCTTATTTCTCAGGCTGTGTTGTCGCACAGATAGAATGAGTGTCTGCAAAAGGTTTGTACACAAATCGGTATTCTCACTTATTAATAATTAGTTACTTTTTTTTGTAAACTTCTACGGCAGGAGAAACTAAATAGTTTATGCAGCCTAACTCCTTTTTCAATGTCAGGGCTTCTGTTCTTTATTTTGTGTCGCTTTTCCTTTTTCTTTCTTTGTCTAAATTGTCCATTTCTTAAGCTACTGATCTGTCTTGCTATTGATTGACTGAACTGATGAAAAGTGAAGACAGACAAAGTTGGCACAGAAATCTATAATCTGATTAGATAGAAGGAAACATGAAAATGCATCAGAGCACACCTTAATGACAACATTCCTCCTGGATTCCCGTGTCAGAACATCACTTTTTTGTAAAAGAAAGCAGATTTATGGTTAAAATGCCCATTAATGATGGTGATGTTTTGTCTGACTTTGATCAGCGTCCTTCAGACCTCAGACAGAGCCACCATAATGTGGGTCCTCTGATCTGTTGTGCCATGGAAGCGAAAACAAATCTGAGCACAAAGAAGTGTTATTAATTTTTCAGGAACGTTGACAGAGTCTCTGTCTCCAGGACGCTGCTGTGAATTATAAACAAATACACAACTCTTGAAGAGCGCAGAATAGCTGGTACATTAAGCAGAAAACACAAGTTAAGTTGTTTATCATTGATTCGAACACAGGAGCAATCTCCATGTTACTTTTGTTTTCATCTTGTGGACATAAGTGTTGTTGTTGTCTTGTATTCATGATTTGACTGTTGATTTTAGTTTTGTAAGATGACAGTGAAAGAAATAGGAGCGCGAAAGAAAACCTTGCCTCCACTGAACTGTCTCATTATACAGAATACCTGAGCTGAACTTTTGTTCCAGTGTAGATCTACCTCTACATCGGTGATCAAACTAGAATGAGATGGTGTTTTTTTTTGTTGTTGTTTTTTTTAAAGATCTATTTTGGTTTTCAGCATTAGATTCTTTACACTTCACAGTATTCTTTCAGATAAATACTCTCTGCAGTATTTGCACCATATTTTCATATTTACATGTTTTTATTGTTTAGTCTTTGGCCTTGTTAAACCGTTGATGGTTCGGTGTGTCTGTGCATGCACAAAACATTTATACAGAAGTCTAATTCTAACATCTACAAGTTCCTGGTATCTGCTTTCTCCCTTTAAAGCAATGCTGGCTCTTGACTTTGTATTAGGGCTGCAACCAACAATTAATTTGATTGTGCATTAATTTGCCAATTAGTGAAAAATGCCAGCCAGCTGACACCATCAAAGTTTTGGTCTTTATGCTTGAACAATTATTCAAACAACTAATCAGTTATCAAATTAGGCTATATTCTTCATTAGCTTTCTGCAAATCAAGATATTTGTTAATTAACTAATCATTTCAGCTTTATTTTGTATTCAGATCTAACAGATTAATTTTAGTTGAGAAAGCTAACCACAGTGTCCAAAGTGTAGCTGTTCTGGAGCTTAATCAGCTGATGGAGTTTGCCTACTTGTCATAGTATTATAGGCTCCAGAGTTGGGATTCAAAGTGTAATCCTGACCTTAGAAGCATCAGCTGAGAAAAGAAATTGACCCCAGAGTCGTTCTAGTAGTGGTTCTGGAGGTTTTGATCCCATCACATGATCAGAAGGAAAACAGAAGGAAGTTTAGAGGCATTTTAGTTTCATTCATCAGAATCTTATTTTGAACTTTGAATGTTGAACTTGCTTCGCTTTGAAGTTGATTGTACTGAATCCTGATTATTTCTTGCCTGTATGGTTCCACCAGTAGCACCGTTATTAGTGTAATTAAAGTGTTTGTACGGTCTACAGTGATGTGTGTCTTAATGAAGCCCGAAGGATCCAACATGAAAAGCTCAGTATGCTGCGTTCTCTCTTTCATGTGACAGTGTTTTCTCCCATGGTCAGGAGCTGTTGCTTTATTTACTATAATGTGGCTTTCCGTGTCTTCCAGGACTCAACGCTCTGCCCTTTGATCCAGCAACCAACAACGACCCTCTCCATTTCAACAGTTCCAGCGGGCCGCTAGTGTCGGAGTGTCCTCCTCTGGAAAACACAGCTGAAAACAGCAAGAAGAGGAAAAGGACCATCCTGCCTCCAGGTGCGGACAACAGCTACCTCACAAGTATTTTGCCATAGGTGCAGGATTACTCTCTGTTCTCCAATCCTCACCATTTTGCCCTCAGCCATGTGGAATTTAAAATGCAGGTGTCAGTAACCTTAAGAAGAGAATGGCCTCCCTTCGCTCAGGAGAGCTTTGATACAACAGCTTGATTTCTTACCTTGAGATTCCTCTTCCCTTTCCTCTACCAACATCAAATAACTGTGATGGGAATTGTTGCATAATCCTATTATTTGGTGGCTGGATGGAAAAGAAAAAAAAAAAAAAAGTAGCTTAGTTCAGACTTTGTTGTTTTCGATTAGCTTGCCATGTCCTGCGGCTCTGGTTGTCTGGCCTGTTTGGAGGTCAGGCAGCTGCAGTGAGAAACTGCTCTGCTGAGATTGTGTGCCTGACTGTCTGTTACCGTGCCAGCACCACCTGCCAGTCACAACTGCAACACGCCTTCAGCTTTCTCACACACAGACCCACACCCACACACATACACGCTGACCTGTCACACAGAGAAGGACACAGCTTCTGTGTACATGTGTGTTTATGTGAGAGTGTAGCATAATTAAACAGTAATTTAAGTTAGCAGTGGTTTGCCTGGTAATGTATCAAATTAAAGAAGGACTTTATAATTAAAAAATTAAAGAAGTACTGACTAATGAGTTGCTCCGTATGTAATAGAAAGAGGAGGGCCCTTAAGACGGAGAGGTGTTGTTCCATGTTCTCTGCTTTCTTGACGATGCTAATTGGACTGGATTAATGCTCCACATTAACATGGCACTAATTGACTATTCATCTTTTCTTCACGTCTTCACATGGATGAGTTCATATTTCGATAAAGTTTAATTTCATTTTAATTCACTGACCATATCAAGCTATAATTGGATAATGTATCACAGACGACCGTCAAACAAATAACCAGCGTCGGTTCAAATGATGGACTTGTTTTTTAATGTTGAAAGCTGTACAGCTGTGTGAAATTAACACCATGTGTACAGAACACAATTTTGGATTTTCAGCACAAAATGTAGCAAAAGAAGAAGCGGCAGTGTCACAGAGTGTCAAGTAATGAGTTTAAAAAGATAAGGTGTGAAATGTGTTTTCAGAGTGGGTGAACTATTACTCCCAAGGGCTCGAAGAGCAGACACAGAGTCAGAGGAATTACTCGGGCCTCAGAGCAGCACCATGACTCTGCTGGAGTGTAATGTCTCAGTGACACTGAAGAAAATGAAGTATTTCAGACCAACGTATCACCAGGAGAAATTTCATTAGATGTGTTAAAAAGTCCACCTCCCTTCAGTTAGGAATCATTTTCTGGCCACTGATGATAAAACCAGAGTCAGTCCTGTCCAGGCTGATAGTGGAGGACTTGTCCAAACTAGGGATGTTAATTTTCAGGTTTTTCTCTCCAAAGATCCTACATAGAAGAAATCTATTGTAACAGAAGAATATTAGTCTACCTTGATTATAAGATGATAATCAAAGCAACATAAAAGAGCAACATGTAGTCTGTCAGTCACAGCTCTCACACTCTCATTGACAGTTTGCATGTTTCAGACGCTCTTTGAGCTCCTCATTATTTGCGACACCTGCGATTCTTGGCTGCTTGGCAGATGACTCGGACCACGACGTGTTTCTGCCGTAGATGTCAGGGGAAGCTTTCAACTCTCTTTCACTCAGTCAGAAATTTATTTCCTCTGTGGCGGTAATACATGTTACACAAGCCATCAGCAACTAAGGCTACAAACAACCCATAAGGCGACACTCTTCCCATTCAAAATGAATATCTTATGTTGTGAACACATAATTGTCTAGTCTTTGGATATAAAACAACCCCATGCCGTTTCAAATGCATTTCCAAGAGAAAAATATCATCAAACATCTTTAAGAGTTGAAACAGTCATGCAGGTTTTTCTCTGCCATTATGCTGGCAGGAGCAGAGAATATTTAATGTGTTCTTCATGTTTGCAAAGCATTAGGAAAAGCAAAGACATTCAGAATTCAGAAAACACATCGACAGCAACAAAACTAATGGTGAATAGTGTTATATTTGTGTTTTCTGTTCTCTGATAAAAGCCCGTCAGAAATATAGGTTATCCCACAGGTGGACAGACCATCATCTACTCAGCAACAGGGACGGACCATTCTCTGTCATTCTGCTCTAAGTTATTTGTATCAAATGATGGACGTAGTGACGAGGGCTTTCTTCCTCTAATATTAAATAATGCAGGAAGTTTAAAGGGCCTCTTGTATAATGTAAAATTGCCTTTAAGACTCTTTGGAAATAAATTCTACCATGATCAGATGCTTGCACTTAAGGACCACCTGTTTGCACTTGTTTACACAAGTTTACCTTGAACTTTCCCTTATTATATGCTTGATACAAGGGCATGAAAATAACTCGATACTAGTTGTGGCTCACTGTAGCTGCTCTGCTGCTCAGTTCACTTACATTGGGTTTTCTCAGACATGTTTACGTCGTATTTATGTTTAATGCAAGAGGTTAAAGAGAAACCCACAGGTTTAAAGTTCAGGTGAGGATTTTGCCCACTGGTAACACCACCACAACCCAAGACACTTAAATTCACCACAGTAACTCTTCCAGGTTCCTTCCAGGTTACTTTAATTTCACCTTGTCTCTTCAGTGAATAGGAGACCACTGCTGTGCAACCGCCATGTTCACAATTCTTTAAATCCACTATAGAGCGCAGTGGAGGGAAGATTAAAGAGACTTTCTCTAACTTTCTCAAGTTGTTTTCATTCTCAACACTGGACAGTGGCATCAGAAAAACTTAGAGGAGAAAACTCAACCAGGCCAAGCTGAGGGTCCACACATGGTACCTCTGCACCTGCTGTAGCCCTGATGTGAAGCTACATTTTTGAGGAAGCACAGCACAAACTGCGGTGTAGGTACAGCTGTTTCATGCATGGTTTCCATAGCTATGCCACGACTCGTTTAACTACTGGCTTCAAGTAGTTTCAAATCGAACTTCAGGTCACCAACATGACCTGCCACCACAACAGTTAAGAAACATTACAACTCTACGCCTCTGTACAGCTTATTATGATTACAAATTAGCTTTGAATTAGCCTATTATGACCCCCCGAGTTTGCCATCAGTTGTTGCTGCTCTCTTGGTTGAATCCCCTGCCTAAAAGACCTGCAGCGCGGTGCAGGTGTAGAACAGCTGGAAATCTGGATTTATCGCCTCATAGGTGTCTGATTCTGATTGTCTCCGGTCTCAGTCAGGTCCTTCAATTCTCTGATGCAGCACAAACTCATTAAAAGCCGTGAGTTTCGTTAAGGGACCCTAATGGATAGATCTTTCTCATTACAATTGCCTCTATACCATCCTGCACATGTGCAAGCGTCCAAAGCAACACATAGGCTTTTCTTAAATATTTCACAGCTGCATTTTCTCTCAGTAATTGATGAAGAGTTTGAGAAGGCAACAAAACAAACTGCATGTTTGATGTGACCCATGAGGACTCCAAGTCATTTCAGACTTAATGCCATCCTGCTGATAGATTATTTACAAGTGATCTTTAAACCACCACACCAAGACCAAACAACAAACAGCCAGATACATAATTAAACAAACAGTTAGACAAAATGTTTGAACTTTAATTGATATCCTGTTCACTCTCCCTCTAAATAAACACTGTTCATCCAGCTCACTCACCACACACTGGCACTAACTTGGTATTTTTATTTAGTTGACTATAAAATGGCTCCAGAGAAATCAAATTTATTGGAACTCATGCCCAGTTGGTAAGAAATTTTTAAACTTTTTACTAAGGCAAATAAAAAAAAATCGTTGTTGTGCTTCTCTGTCTTGGACCCAGTAAAACTGAAGCGGTGAATAGTTCAACATTTTACCACGCTTTCTTTATCAAACACCACGGTTTTTATATGTTCCCTCTAAACTTAGAGATGATGTACTTGGCCACCACGTTTACTCTTTATCTTTTTTTTTTTTTTTTTTTTTTAAGTTTTGTGTTTATGTTCACCCAGTGTGTGTGTGTGTGTGTGTGTGTGTGTGTGTGTGCGCGCGCGCGCGCCTGTCTTTTAACAGTCCATAATAAGTGGTGCCTTGGGGCACACTGCAAGGATTTTCCTTATACAGTTTTTTATCAGTTTTACAACACAGCCAGAGATGGCCATTTCCCCTCAAATCCCGCTGTGTTACAGCTGCAGGTGGCGAAGAGAATGAGATTTTGAAACGCTGCTCGTTTTTTACTGGAGCTGGATTTCCCCTCTTACAATGAATATAAATGTCATTTTAGCAGAACCTGCACAAGCTGGATTTCATTATCTCACGGAGGTTATGTTAATGTAATAATAATAATGATCTTTATTTGTGAAGCAGTTCGAAACAAAGTTAACTGTGATTTACAGTGTGAAATAGAGATACAGCAGAGTTCAACAGCAGTCATAAATAAAAAACTTGTGATGTGAAAATATACATAAAAGAAAGAAAAAAAGGATTAAGTGGAGGGAAATGTAAAACATTTTTCAGGCCTGAGATCGTGGGGTCCCACAGCTGACCGTGTGACATGAGGACATGAAACCTGACACCAGAGAAAATTCACCTTGCACTGGGTCTGAAGAGACTTCACCATATAAACTCCTTCCACTGTCTGTGCCTGTGCAGTTGCAAATAACTTTGTTTATGTGAAATCGCTCTATGAAGGAGAACGTTTGGCCTTTGGCTAAATGGGTTTCAAGTACCCTTGTAACAAGGTTGTTTGACTGGAAAAAAAATTGAGTAGTGATCAGAACAGAGGCATATTTTCAAACTTGAGGCCTTGTATATGGATTAATCTGAAGCATTTCCAATGCCAGGATGAAATAAATCACTTCACTCTCATGTTTTTCTGTGCATGAAAATTAAATTGATTAGATTTTATCGCAAAGGCCAGTTCACAGCCATGGTTTTAGCAAATAAAAGAATTGAACTCTCACCAATCCAATCTCTCGTGCATTAACCTTTAGTGGGCGCTAAGTGTTGAATAAAATGCTATTGATTCTTCAGGAGAAAGGTTAATGTCATTGAGCAAAGGGGAAATAAGAATACATGTTGTGTCAGTAGGGAAAGACGGTATTTCTCAACAAAGCTGGAACATCATGACATGTAGAAGTAAAGGTTTATTTTGGATACATTGCAGCGGGAAAATATTATAATGGCTGTGAAAATCTTTAAAGGTCCCCCGTCGAGGCTTCATTGCAAACAAAGTGAGTTTTGTTTACATTCAGCATTTCTCAGTAAAACACTGCATGCCTCATTAAGACCTAAAAACAGTGTTGAACAACAATTTTTAAGACTGTGATATACTCTGGTCTTTAAACAAATGGGTCAAATGTATTTTCTAAAGCTGTATTTATATTCAACAAAATGAAAAGTGAGTTTTCATAATGTATAAAATGTTTTCTGCACAGATGTGTGCTGCCCATGTGTGAACACCTCCACTGATGTAGACGCCCAATTAAGCATAAACAGACATGCATACATGTCTTGTCCGTAACTGTTCATGTCTATTTTGGACTAAACCAGCCTTCAGTCTACAGTTATATGCATGTATCACCACTCACCACTTCTGGTGAGTGAGTCAAAAGTTGTGGTCATTATGATGTTGTTTTTCTGCTTCGCCTTCAAAGGTAATTAAGTAATAGGAAACCACAAGCTCTAAAAATTTAATTGGCTGGGTCATTTTTGCCTAAAGAGGGGAAAATGATGAAAAAGTTTTGGTTGTAAAAGTCTTGCTGCTCGTTCCCTGTAAATTTTAAATTAGACATGCTGGTTTTAATGACAACATACTCAAGCAAAAATCTTCTCTTTTTTCTTGTTAGCTACTTCACTTTTTCAGGTGACATCTACCCTCACTGACTTTCTCTTTGGTACGGGTTTGTGTTCCTGAAACCATTTTGTTAGTACAAGGTCTCCTATGGGAGTGTGTAGTCCTTGTGATGAATGGTTTTCAGTCTGACTGGATTCGTGAAGCACCAAAACCCCAGAAGGAAACTGCACTTCACTAAACCGAATGTGGCTTCACATTTGAGAAACTAATGTCTAACAGTTCCCTCAATTACATGTACTAGTATTTGTCTTTTGTGGCTTTTTTCCCATTGGAAAGGACTGGACTTGAGCAAAAAAAAAAAAAAAGTAGTGTTTTGTCACTAACCAACCACTGGCAGGAAAAAAAAACAGTTGGAGGGTAAATAATGTAATGGGCTACTCAAGCTGTCAGAGATGGCAGTCCAGTGAGATATATGGATGTGTCACTGTCCCATAGAGGAGCCTGTGTGTATGTGTTTGTGTAAGTACAGTGTCCTGATTGCATTGTGTTGAGACTGGGGGAGATCTACAGCTGGATGTCAGGCTTGGTGACGCTGAGGCTGCACAGTGACACAGAAGATTACAGTGATGCTGACAGATGGGAGGCACAGGATGAAAGATTGAAGTTAAAAATGAAAACATGATTGCAACAGGATGTATGCAGGCATGTAGGTGAGTATAAAGGTTAATGACTCAGTGATTGTCAAATATTCAGTTTGGAAGAAGCAGCTGTGTTCTTCTGCAGCACTGTGTGTGTGTACACAGTATGTGTTTCAACTCGAGAATAGTGATAGATGATAGAGAATAGTGATTGAAATGCATGACAAGCTGCTGTGGGCCCTGTCTCTCCTTATTCATCTGAGATTCCTCTGCTTCAGTCAGAACATAACAGTCCACTTGTCCCCACTGTTGCTGTGGGAGAGATAAAGCCTCTATAATGTCTATATGGACAGTATGTGCTTGCTTGCATAGGCATCTTGAGCGTGTTTGAGTATTTAGAGTGTATTCTAAGTGCTGGATACAGCTGTTCAAGTCCTAGCCGACTGCCTGTGATCCAGGTCATAGAGGAAATATCAGATCCTACATCCTACATCTATGATCTGATGATCATCAGGCAAGGAAATTAAATTGGGGTTCATCCTTTATCCCCTTTCCTATTTCTCACAACTGTCTTTTTTTCAATGGTGCTCTCTTGCTCCCTGTCACTCTCCTGTACGCTGCAGTGGTCAGGGATTTAGTGCCACTTCAGCCCATCTTGCAAAGCCTAAAAACATGTGGGATCTAAATTATTCACAGAGCCAGAAGGCGCTCTGCTCTGTAGACTCACCCTAAAGCTAATGGTAAAGCCCAAAGCAAGGCTCAAGCTCTAAAAAGATTCTAATATCCAAACAGAAATCTTCACCTGGCAGCCCGTAAGATGAGTTTTTCAGTTCAGCCTCAGGGACAAGGCCAAATACGTTTTCTTCGAGCAGTGTTTTCCATTAATATGCTCTGATCCATTTTAGGTTATTATCGCTGCACGTTTGCTAAATTGATTTCTAATCAGGATATGGCCTGAGGGCCAGAGCTTTTACAAAATGGCAGTGTTATCAAGAGTCCCTGAATTACAGTTATTCTCTTGGATTCTTTTTCTTGAAGATTGATTGAATTTGCAACTGTTTAATAAGCCTACAGTGTGTAGTTTAGAAAAACTACTTAATGCATTTTATACTCTGTTCTCTGATTTGATGAACTCACCTCCTCTAGAAAATAGTTACAAATGATCATGACAGTATCATAATGTTGTCCTGACCAAATTATTAATCAAGTATCAAAGTAATTGACAGATTAATTCATGAAGGAAATAATAGTTTAATCTCTTATAGGTACTGTGAACCCAATAATCTCTGTCTAGAATATTATTAGTATTATCTATAAGACTTGTCGATTTTCATATGTTTTGTTGAATCTGTTGAATATAAAGAAATGTGAAAACAAGTCATTTCAAAGTGAATTTTTTATTTTTTTTATCTATACGTCTTTAAAAAAAACTGCTGTAATCCATGCACCACTTCCTCTGTATCTCAGTCCTCTAACCCAACCTCCCCACCCCCAACCCCCACCCTCCTCCTCATTTTAGTTGAAATAAAATCTGCCATTTTCTCTTGTTGAGGGCATGTTATCTAACAGAGAGGGCAGGCGCTAGATTTAAGGGCTCAGAGGGTTCAATTACATATGTAAAGGCTGTTGAGAGGTTTTATCGACAGTGTTTTTCATAAAGCCAACAGCGAATGTCAGAAACCGCCCCAAAACACCAAGGAATAACCACTCACTCAGGTTGGATTACCTGATGAATTATTTATATTCTAGGTGGGCGAGTTTTGTCTCTCCTATAAATGAATGAAAATTTGGTTCTGACTAACCCAGGGTGTTTTTTAAAACGCATTAGATTTTCAGGTTGTCCATCTGTCCCATTCTCGTGAACACAACATCTCAGTAAGGCCTTGAGGGAATTTTTTAAAATCTGGTACAAATGTTCACGAGGACTCAAGGATTAACTGATTAGACTTTGGTGGTCTAAGGTCAAAGTCAAGGTGATGTCACAAAACATGTTTTTGTCTGTAACTCACAAATACAAATGTCCAATAGGTTAAATTAAAATGATGACTTATATCCAGTGGGTCAAAGGTCAACTTCAGTGTGACATCAAAATGTGCTGCAGAAACAGTTGTGCCCAACTTTCAATGCTGTAACTCAGGAAGGAGAGATTGTGACCACATTTCTTGCAACTTGTTGGCAGAGGCGTACAACCACAAAGCAGTAATTCTAGTTTAAATTGTACTAGAAGACTGTTGGGCCTACATTGTTATTCTTCTTCTCTGCACTGAGATGTCGGACATAAGAATAATTTACAAGAAGAAGCCAGCCAAAAGAAAAGAGGACTTCACCTTGGAAAAGACTTTTTTTGGACACCTGATGAGTTTTCTTTTCCTTTTATCTTTTTTTCGTCTGTGCTTCCCCACATCACTTACCTCAGTAACAATCTGCAGGAATCTCCCCCTTTTGCCCATAGTAGCATTTTCTTCACAGTGACCCTGCGGCTCCCCCCCCCCCCCCCCATCCATCCCTCCCCTGCTCTGTCCTTCTGTCTTCTTGCTGAGCCTCCAGCCGGGTTAACTGATCCACACCAGCTGCTTCTCACTGCCTGACATTACTGCTGAACGTCTCCTCTGCCTCGCCTCTTCTTCATCATGCTGCCACCCTTTTCCAGCAGCCTCATTTCACATCGCTCTGTGAGAGGCCACTGCACAAGTACTGGTGCAGAAAAGATCAGTTGTTGTTAACCCATTTTAACCCATCCTAATTCATACTAACTGTGAGTTGATGGATGAGTGGATGCACACAACTCAAACACTGTTTTGTTTATATTCACTTCTAATTAGGGGGGAAAGGAAAGGGGGGAATGAGAAACAAATTTGAGGACTAATGCAACCATATGAGTAGTGCTGCAAATAATGATTATTTAGATTATTTCATCATTTCGTCCATAAAATGTAAGTGAAAGTTGCCTGTTTTAATTTCCCAGAGCTCAGGGTTGAACCTTGAAAATTCATGTTTTATTCAACCATCAGTATAAAACTCAAAAATATTCAGTGGAAAATCATATTAGCCAAAGAAAAGCACCAAATCCTCTCACAGGACAAGCTGAAGTCATAGAACAGAATCATTGCTGAAAAAAATGACTGAATGATTGATTATGAAAATTGTTATTTTTTTTGTTAATCAACAAAGGCCCCATTTCAACACTTACCTGTCTAAATGTCTTGAAATCCAGATCAGATGTGAAGCACAAGGAGGTGGTGATGCACCTGAAGCTATTTGGCAACTGCCAAAAGCACCAGAAGAAGAATATCTTCAGCCTTTCAGAGGTTCAGCCACAACAATAACAGCTTAGCATCTAGTTAACAAGAGCCCATAAGATAAGTGGATGAATTGCATATGTGGGATAGTTATGAGGCAGAAGTTTTATCATCTACATATGCTCTTCTCATGCTGCTCCCTCCCACACACACGTGTTCAGTGGCAGGACTGATGAGGGATCAGATAAATGCTTCAGTAGCTCCATGCGTCTTCTCTATGATCATATGTGTTGAAATGGCTGGAGCTGCTTGGTGATGAAATTAGCTGTCAGCAGGGAGATCGTCAGCTAATACCCATGTAACTTTAGCTGCCGTTATCACAGGGGACAGATGCTGTGAGTGGCTACTGCCACAGATTGCTCACTGATGTAGTTAGGCGATGTTACATATGCACCAGTGTGAGCGAAGACAGAATGATCTAAACAATAAACAGAACAATTGTCTCAGCTCTGCATGTGAGGGCGGCTGCCCTACTTTTTGTTTGTTCATATTCTTTCATTTCACTTTAGGGTATCCAGCTGTCTCCAAGCTTTTCGAGAGGGAAACCCCAGTGATGTTTTGTACTCTGTTATCCTTACAGCTTATCGAGCATCAGGAGGTATACTCATCGGGTGCCACCCAGCCATAATTAATGCATGATTGTACCTGTTTACGCATGGCCAAGGGAGTCTTTGATGACAGTGCAACAGTGCAGTAGTCTATCTGAAAGCCATACGAGGTTACAGAACATAAAACATCAGAGAGATGATACAGAGAGCGGGATTACAGTTAGACAGACAGTACACACTAGACTTTTTGTGACGTTTGAGCAAAGCCTCTGAATCCAAAAATGTCATGGGAGAGCTGCACTGTGGCTGACCATGTGCTCTGATTCCTTTGAAGAGACACAGACTGCCTTTAAGGCAGCAAAGCAAATCTTTATTTATACACTTTATATTGTTGTCCAGGGAAATGCAGTTTACTTTAAAAAAAAGTAAAGAAAGAGTGTTTTATAATCTGTAGATGTGTGCAGGTGTGTTTGAAGAGATATGTAAGGCACATATTAATCACTTGGGATATTGGCATTATGGACAAAAACCTTTTCTTGTAAGCAATCTGCTTCTTCTGTGGTGTTTTTTTTTGTCTACTGAGGCCTCATCTTACTCTACTGTTTACATTGAAAAAGCCCTTCTTTCCTCTCCATTCTCTTGTAGTTACATTTTATGATTTTTTTTTTTTTTATTTTTATTTTTTTTTTTAGCAGTCAGATGTGGTTTAGAGATTTCAGTACCATTGCTGACTGTCACAGGGTGCTGACATCATTTTATCACTTTTTATCTTGTTAGTTATGACTTTCACTAGTTGTAAACCTAAAACAATTACTGTATATTAGAACTGTGGCTAATGAATATTTTCATTATCCATCCTGCTGATTATTTTCTCAATTCTGATGATAAATTGTTTTGTCCATAAAATGTTGTTAGAATTTTTATTTGTTGTTGTTAGAATGTTAGAAAATAGTCATCACAATTTCCCTAAGCCCAAGTTGATGTCCAATTGTCTTGTTTTGTTAGACAAACTGTCCAAAATCTGAAGACTAAACAGCAAAAATTCACAGTTGAGATGATGGAACCAGTTAAAGTTTTGCAATTCTACTTAAAAAAATGATTTAAGCAATTACCAAAATAGTTGCAGATAAACCTGCTATTGCTCAACTAATCAAAGTGGAATTATGGTAATTTGTTCATAATTTGATTCTTGTAGTATTTGTTTTCCATAACTTTCTCATTGCCTCTGAATTTCTTTGAATTTTTTTTCATTAATGACCTTTCTTGCTGCAGTGATCCTGACCTGACTTTATTCATAGAGGCACCTTTTCTTAATCAAAGCCATTTTCTAAAGGGCACCAATCTCACCACTCTCTAGCAATGACTGCCAAGACAAACTCAAAATTACATCATACAGCCACCTTTTGTCTTCGACGTGAGAAGCCTGATGGATTAGAAGAAAGTCTACTATAATTCTGCATTATCTCTTTCTCTGTTTCTCTCACACAATCTCCAAGACATGTAAGAAGGACAGATGTACTCCGGCTGCCAAAGTCTAATTATATGCTGGGCAAAGCCCCTTCCATAACAATGCCTTACACTGCTCTGGATCTGGTGCCACTTTTGCCTTTCTTTTGTTCAGTATCTCCCTCCTTCTCTCCTAGTTCTTGTCTGAGAGCGGACGTTGTTCTCATGCGTAGATGGAGGAGCAAGATCACTGTGTTTCAAGTTCAAAAGATCGTCTTTACCTAGTTACACTTTGTACACTGTGTACACAGATTGGGCACTCGGGACCGACATACACTGATGTGCACTTTTGAAACAGATTTTCTGTGGGGAATGTGGCCTCATTATCTCAGCCTTCAGTCATGTCTTTAGACATGAAGTGCAATAATGGAGAAGTTAATAGTAACACAGTAGCTACAGGAACGCTAGACTAACACCGATAAAAAGAATTATGACAGGTAAAGGTGGCAGGACTCAAATGGAGCATGTTGGTGAAATATTCTGTCTGATTTCGTATTTATCACATCAGTATTTGCAATATACATGCTTATCAAATTGATCAAATGACAAATGTAGATGGTAGCTGACCTGACTGAACAGTAGAACAACAGTAAAGAAAAGTCGCTGTGTTTGAAGTGTCAGTTCTCTCTGTATATTACAGAGGCTGCAGGGTTTTCTACCATGATGATGTTTATATCAACACAGCTGCAGCTTTTTTTTGTTTTGTTTTGTTTTGTTTTGTTTTTAATAGCCTTTTGACGTTCCTCTGCTTGGCTTGACTTCCCCCTCAGGTGTTTGTGTTGTATGAGGATAATGGGTTTAATCTAAAATCAGCCACCAGATGATTGGGGTTGTTAAATTTCAAAGTGTGTTGTAATGGCATTGACCAGACCAGTGTTTGAGCCATTTGTCAAAGCCACCGGAAGGAAATTAAAGTTTTGTTGTTGTTTTTATAACAACTTTACACTTGGTTTCCTCCACTTTTGCTCACCTGTCCACACCTCCATCATGTATTGGGTCTGACTGTGCAGTCAGACAAAGGAAACGCATCACATGTGAGATGGCAACTGGTTTTCCTGTGTTGTGCTGTGCTGTATACCTTGATGACGAGTTGGAGGTTTGAGGGTCTCTCTGGAGCAATTAATCAATTAAGCAATGAGTCAGGAAAGGAATTGGAAGAATTTAGATAATCAATTTTATAGTTATTTTTCTTGCAAAATTACCAAAACAACTGTGGGAAATTATAACGGGTAGTTTGCATCATTTTCTCTGCACCAAACAACTAATTGAGAAAATAATCATTAGACTTGCTGTAATGAAAATAACTTAGTTGCAGCCCTATTTTCTATTTTATTTTATTGAAGTGTATATGTATGCAAATATATGTGGGTATGAGTAAGAATATATATAGGATTTTTTAATACAATAAAGTAAATCTTATCTAAGCTTTACCAGGTTTGTCCGATTATAATGTTGGAAGCCTCTTAAAAGGGAGACCTTGTCAAGGCCATGATATAAAAAATATAAGCGCAAACAAACAATACCAGGAAATAATTTAAACATTGCTAAAACAGATAACAATACTGAAATAAGCTAAGAACAGACTCAATTAGCAAATGAGTCAATTATCGCGTAATTTCCAATAGTGTTTTTGCCAGAGTTATCACATTGATTTTTAATTCCCTTTACAGACAATTCCAAGTGGGTGGATATCTGTAGACATTAGGTACAGACAGCAGATATGTCTTGTAATCTTAGATAACCATTGCAAGATGAACTCAGAGAACGCGGAGAAACGATGGAAGCTCGCCCAGAATAGCTTTATAAATAAATAAATATACCAGTGACTCAGTCAACATATGGACGAAGCTACATGACCATAGAAGCTGGGCAGTAACAGCACAGCTTGGTGAATGCAGCAAGAGTTACTATTTGGTCTTGCTCCCAGTCAAAGCCATAATATTGGGGGTCAGTAGTCAACCTTTCCTGTAAATGTGCAGTGGATATGTGTGCAACCACACAACGCCACATTACCCTGCAGAAATTCTCGTCACTGTGGTTTTGTTGCTTTTCCAGGCCAGTGAAAAGAAGGGTTGACATGGCATCAGATGTTTTTTGTCTGCCATAGGCTCTGTGTTGCTGCCACTGCAGCTATCTCTCACGCCTCTAGTCAACCATACCGCCACTAGAGAAATGATGGACCATTGAAATAACTGCAATGACCTCCGTTCTCGAAAGCCTTACTAGAGAAAGCACCAGACCATGAGTCATTCAGTGCTCCATGACTCTATGGAGGTCACTGTCTGCTAGAATCTTGTATGTGGTCTTAAAAGCCAGACAATGCTCTTTGGGGTCTCCATTAAGTTTCATGACCGATGATCCAAATGATGATGACATGTGACAGAAATGTGCCTGTCAACACTCCAAGCCATTCAAGTGATAAGCATTGAGCCTTGTCACCTCCTCTCATTCTTCTTGTCTCTTTAAGTAATATTGATCATGTTGGCAAGTTTTTGAATTTCACCACAGTGCCAGCTCAAGTATCGATTCTGCAGTAAAAAGCAGTCAAAAATAAAAGCAACATTTTTCTCTGATAACACAGCTTTAATTAAGTTTGAACAAAAATTCAATTATCATTCGCTTTAACGTAAAGGTTTGATTTTTGTGTGTAAATGAACACATTTGTGTGAGGATGTTTTGTTAGTGAATGAATTTAATTTGTTAAAGCTGAAATAATCAGTTGATTGACAGAAAAATATTCGATAGCACTTCTGATAAGTTTTATTCTCTTTTCAAACAAAAAAGAGGAAAAATTGACCATTTCAAATGAATCAATTTCCAAATGATTTGCTGCATGTCTTTGTCATATCATTGTAAACAAAATGTTTTTGAGTGTGAACAAAACAAAACATTTAAAGATGTCACTTTGGGCTCGGGAAGAAAGAAAAGAGGGCTTTTACTTTTATAGATCAAATAATCGGCAAATTTATCATTAATGACAATCATTAGCTTTAATCCAATAATTGTAAACAGCTGAAACAGTAAGAGAACACCAATCCTCCATGTGACATTATTCTTCATTAACAGACAGACAGAGACAAGGCATTTGTTCTGTTTACGGGTCTTCAGTTTACTGTGGAGAAGCCGCAGCGTGTCATTGATTTCGTAGTCGGCATTGGTGAACAGATGCACATAAGTGGAAATGATGCATCCTACCTTTCAACCATGTCAAGGAGCTGTGAAAAAGAGAAGGTAATCTCTCTATCTCTTGCACTGTAATCAGTCTGAGAAGCCAAATACATTGTGTTCCACACTTCTCAGTTATCTTCGATTTAGTTTTTAATATCTTGTCTAAGCTAACGTATTCAGTCTGAACACACACCCAGCTGGGGCCAAGTGAATTATGAGAGAATCTTGTTGGTTTCTGGTTTCTATCGGCTGTGGAAAAACATATTAAATATTGCCGTTCTCAGGTAGTGTGGAGTCTTTCCGGGAGGCTGCTCTTTTGAAACCTTGCTATACCTCCAGCCTTTTTTGTCACAGCATTGTGCTGGCAGTCGTTACTGTGACAGTGGACTCGAAAAGAGCTGCCTGGATGAAGAGGCGTGGCTAGATAAGAGCCCTGGCAAGTTCACTGAGCTGTTGACATTTCCTCACAGCTACTCCCTTGGTTCTAATTGGCTACCGTTGATAAGATTCCCATGTTGTAATTGGCAGCTGCTGATAAGATGCTGTCAGCTGCTGCAGTAGTCAGCAGCATGGTGAGATGACAACAGCTCAAGAGTTGGTGGGCGGACAGGGCTAAATCCAGGGCCTGAACCTTGTTTTCCAGAGATAGAGATTCTGTTCCAGTCAGGGGTTTCCATGATGGCTGTGACAGACTTTTAGACCAGAAAATTACTGCTTAAATTCCCTAAAAACATATTTTGCCGACCACTTTTTTTATGTGATTTGTGGGGTCCTAACTGAACACAATTTATTTTTGCTGAAGTTGGAGCAGCTTTGGTTATTTCACATGAGATATGTGTGGTGGTTTATTTGTACTCTTGTCATGAGTTTGATCAGGGCGAGGCATATTTGAGAAATGGTGAAAACATAACAAACTCTGTTCTGGGGATGTTTGTGTATGTTTCCAGGCCACTGCCAATCAAATCAGATTAAACCACACCCAACTTAAACTATGATTGTTGAAAATTTCTAATGAATATTATATCCTGTGATAATTTGCTTATATGACCACTGGGGTAGTGCAAAGAAGTTGTGAACACAACATTGATACGTCATCACTTTCTTGTTGTCAGCGGAACAATTGCTTATCAACACATCTTTTTTTATTCTAATAAATATCTAATACAGCAGCATTTGTTTTATACAGAAACCTTTAAGAATTGAAACCACCTTTTCAGGGGCATTAAGGTGTAGAATGAGAGAGAGATGATCAAGGCTCCTAATGTGATGCACTTGTTTATGCAGATCTCTGTGATACTGAGTAGTGTAGCATTTATGGATACTGGATCTAACAACTACCAAACATTAGCTAGTACAATATCGCTGTAGCTTTCAGCTTCAAGAGATGCCAAAGAAAGATCTGACCTGCCTCTAATTTATGGAAATTGAGTATAGTCTATTGTTAACTAGCATTTGATGTGTTATAGTGCTGAGCACCATAGCAACAAGAAAAATATGACGTCACAAACAGGAAAGTGCGATACTTATGACCCATATATGCCATTATAAGATACAGTATGTCCTCTGATAGATACAGTCTATCATTAACTACCGAAAGCTTCCTGTATCCTGGTCCTGGTTACACCGGGCTAGTCATGTCACAAAGATTAATGTTTCTTTCATACCCCAGTTTTGTACTCACTATTATACAGCTGACTCTGCTGAATCCAAGCCACTTTTTCTGTAGAAACTTAAGTCCATTTGGTCATGTTACAGCCCCTACTCAGATTTAGCAGATGTTTTTGCTGGCAGAAGTAGCCCGAAGTCTCCTGGGTTTGAGCTCGAACTGCTGATAAAGAGATTTTTGTGCTATTGTGTCCTTAGCCTACATCTCTGTGTAATTAATACACTTAAAGTCCCTGCTTCCCTCCCAACCTACTTCCTGTTTGCGCTCCTTGAACTATAGGCCATTATTGCCTTTTTTTTTTTTTTTGAATTGATCTTGAGGAAGTAATTATGCTTCTGATTTTATTTAATGGAATGCACTGCAGAAGCTTTGCCTGGCAGACAAACTACTTTATTTGAAATCTTGCTACAGTGCAGTAGTCCCCAGAGCCTGTCTAATGGAAGGGTATGTGGGCGTGTGTGTGAGTGCTAACTGTGGGTGAAGGCATTTGTCACGGGTTCTCTCTGTCCAACTGAGGGTAAGGAAGACAAATCCTTAAGTTCCCAGGGGAATGAGTATACAGGCCTCTCCAGCAGCATGCAGGCACATTTAAAAGTATAGTTTGTCGAAAGTCTTGAATATATTTCGTGCATCTGGTGCATCAGCCTCGGGAAGAGTTATACATTTGAACCTTTCGCTTTGTCTGCTCAGATAACAGGTAATGGGATCACAAAACAAAAATTGTGTGGAGCACTGCTCCCCTAACCTTTTTTGTCTGCTGCATCCTAACAGCCCCATCAAATGAGCTCAAGTTCCCATTCACTGACTCCTTCCTGTCATGTTCTGAATGTGTTCTTTTTGAATGGGTAGTATACTGAATGTTAATCGAACAGTTTCTAAAAGTGGATGTTGTTGCATTTTGTTGACATTTTGTTTCTTAGTTGGTTGGGACAAGTTTACATTTGTACTACTACCACTTGGAGTGGCAGAAGCTGGGCATTTGGACATTTATTCATTACTTTTGGCCATCTGTTTCAACTCCTCTGCTAGCTTAGTTGTCATGCATGCAAAATAGCAGCATGTAGCGTTGAGGTGTTACAACTGACTGAGGTTGGTGGGAGCCATATTGTCTTTTAACAATCTCTGAGTCTGAGTTAACAATCTTTCTATGTACCCACTAGCAACTCCACAAGTACCCCCTGGGGTACTCTGAATTGTGGTTTGGAATCACTACTGTGGAGTTCGAAAGTTCATTTCTGACCTTGGAAAAAACAATTCTCACCACAAGGTCCATTTACCTGGTCTTTCACAAGCAAAACATCCAAAACTTCTTTGCCTCCAGGATGAAGTGTGATTATTCGCTGAAGCCCTTTATAAAGATAAGCAGACCATTTTTGGGGGGTTTGGACTGTTTGTTGGATAAAACAAGCAATATGAATACATCAACTTAGGTTCTGGGAAATTGTGATTTTTCACTATTTTGTAATTTTTTTTATATACCAAATGATAATGGGATTAATTAGAAAGATAAGTGGCAGTCTAATTAATACTGAAAATAATTATAAAAATAATTATGAGAAATAGTTCTAGCCTTACATGTGATAACAGCTGGGTGAGTATGAGGAGAGATTATAACCCCTGACTCTGTTCAATGATTGCTAGTTTTAGATGCGTCTGACCTTTCATTGTTAATGACTTTGAGTTATGTAGAATTGTTTACTGTTGGTGTAATTTCATAAAGGTGACAGTGTGCTCTGAAGACAACTAAAGGGCAACATGAGGTGCGTGTGCAGAACCACTGGAGTTGTGTGATGGTTGAGGACTTGTTGTGGACGGGTGTCGTGAGAGTTTGTTAAAAATGTCATAGGCTGTATCTGAACCTTAATGCGATATAAGACAGGCTGTACACTTCCCAGTTGAAAGAAATAAAATCGACTGTGCTTTAAAGGTTGTTCAGTGAACATTCATTTTATTTTTAGGATGCTGGATTGTGTTGGGGGGGGGGGGGGGGGGGGTCTGTCAGACGTTTTTGACAATTTGCTTCAAGACTTTTCCATCTGTTAATTAACCATGACCATCAAATGTTTTGTCTCCAAGCATGGCATAATGTAACAAGCTATAAGGACTTAGAGCGTTGTTATTCCCTGTACTACAACAAAGAGCGACAGCCCCGCAGGTTTTTTTCTCTGAGGCCCTGGTCTCTTGTTCTGACAGTTTAAACTTCAGAGGAGAGCAAAAACAGATTTAAAGAAGCTCTTCAGCTTGTTTTTCCTCCTAGAGGATGTCAAGCTGTCCTTTAGGCATCAGTAGACACATTCAATGTGTCTCTTGTACTAAACAAGGGTTTGGCTGTGTAGTACCTACTTGTTAAACAGCAAACTCCTACAAGGCTGCAAACTGGACACAGGCTGTCTGGATTATATGCAGAGTCCTGTAAAGACTGAGAGGCTCATACAGCTCAAGTGTTCTACTGATGTAACAGCAAGGTTCAAAGGTTCAGTTTAACATGTAAAACACAGTTCTGTATTTCATGATAACCTTTTGAAATTGTATCACCTTGGAAGTCCATGTTAATAGGAATTGCTTTGGGTTCGCCATTTTCCATCTGTGCCTTCACCTTTGTCCTAACCTTCACTCATCTGATGGAGATCTCCCTCTGGCTGCCTGGTATGTCCTCAGATTTCTCTAGATTTAAAGTAAGGACATATAAATATGTATGTGTTGCTGCATAAATACGTCCTCAGTTAGGGTATTCCTTTCTTTTGCGTTTCCATATCCTCAGGGGAACAATGGAGGACATAATGACTGACAGCACTGAGAAGGAAAATAATCAGGCCCTCAGAACTTCACACTAGAGATTTCTGCCTGTGAATCTTCAGTGGAAAGGCTGTGAATTTGTCCGTGACACTCCCTTTCTTCTAAATCTTCCCTTGCTCTTATAGAAGAGTTTGCCTTAAAAGCTTTGGGATTTTCCTTTTAGCTGCTCTTTCATAACAGTAAACTAGAAGTCCTGGGTTAAATTAGGGTTGAGGGGAATGTAAATGACCTTGCTAGAATGGAGGTAAACACAAATATTTAGAAATTAACATGTTGAACACTTACCACCTCTTCTTGTTTTGAGAGATTATGCATACAACCTTAAAATTGTGAAAAGAAATGAAAGGGTAACAAAAGGCAAAGAAGAAAAGAAGAGGAAGTGTTTGTTCTGTGAAACAAATGTCTGAACAGGTCATGATCAAGCTCACTGTGTTGTTTACAGCAATTTTTCACTTTTAATTTACAAATAAATTCCATGTTGTAATTTTGACCTGTGAAGCTAATGTGGTTAATGGAGTTTAAAATGGATGAATGCTGCGCTGAGGAGCAAAGTTAAAATTAAATCCCGCATCTCCACACTGAGGTATCAAACTGCGTACCAGTGAGCTAAACACTAAATCCGACAATTCCAACCTTATGTCCCTGCTGTAAGTTGTTTTAACCTCGCACAGAACTGAGCACAGAGAAGGATTTTTAGTCTAAGACGGTGTGTGTGCTTGACATTACTCGTGGGATCAATTATATTGCACAGCTGTTGAGTTTCCGATCGGATTTAATCGGCTCTGTGCTATAGACTATAGTACAGTTTGGATCTGTTGGGTTGTTTTTTTGCCTGAATCTGGAGGCTTTCCATTTATTTTCCTCATCCAAGTCACCATCTGATACATCCTCAGTTGGCAAGCAAAGCTCTCTGAATTTTTATTGATCCTCTCTCTTGGCTTTCTGTTGCTTTGGCATCATGCTTTGGTCATTAGAGACTATTTCAGATATATTATGGAGGACTGAGCCAACCAAGAAGGAACCAAGGTGACTGGCTGTATGTTATATTATTGCATTATATAATATGTTAGTAGTAGTAGTCGTTGTAGCAGTAATAATAGTAGCATCACTACTCTAGTAATTATTAGATGTTTGACAGTGAAGTTTAGTGAGAAGGAGAGATGTGACATTTAACGAATGCTGCTGGATGAATTTGAGCCCAAACAGATACAGATATTGCTCTGTGGGTTTTTCTTTAGCCTACACTTAAAATTACAGGTAGCAGAGATAGATGCAGCAGGGAGAGACAACTGAGCGCTGCACTTCATGTGTTGCAGAGGAGGCAGCCTGATAAAAAGACCATCTCTGCCGACATCTAATCTAAACTGATGCACTTTTAATGAAACACAACCTTAACCTTCAGGGGGAGAGAGCAGACGCAATATTTTACACATGAAATGCCAGATGTTTATTTATCCTGAGAGTGTGTCTATTGCTCAGACCAACATCAGCCAGCTAAATTGAAAACAAGACAAGATGCATCAGGATCTGGAGGGTTTATCATCTCAGCACTCAGGAAAGTCTGCAGATTAAATATTATTCAAATAAGACTGTGGAAGAGAATCTAGATAGAATAGGATGTGATTGGAACAAGCATCATAAAAGGCCATTCCCCATTAAGTGGACCCTGAGCTGCTCTTCACAAATGTTATCTTGTTTGGTTTCTGATTTAAATGAGAGTGAATCTACTCAGATAGTGGGAGAGGAACAATACGTACAATTGTTTTGTTTTTTTTTTGCTGCCTGTTCTATGCGTCCTCATATCTGCCCATATTACTCCGTATCCTTCACTAAAACCCAGACTTTGCTACATCTCATTAACATGTGCGTCCAGTCTCCACTGGTCTGCACTGGCTCTGAGCAGTAAACACTGAAGTACTGAAGGTTTTCTCTGTGGTGTAAATGTTGCATTGTTCTGTTCTTGTTGAAAACCAATTGTTTTAGTGCAACTTTCTTACCTTATGGATTTTACTTGCCTTGAACTTTGAAAATATTTGTTACATCTGTAAGGAACTCCTGTTTTGCCTGTTGGCTGTTTTCGCCATGACTGAGAATAGTTTGATTTGTCTGGTGAACAGATGGGCACTGCAGGAAAGCTGAAAGTCGTGAGTTACTTATGAGAAGTCACATTTGGTCCATATTGACATAATGCATAATGGATGAGAAAGAGTTAAATTAATACAGCCTATATGTGAAGCCAGCTGTCTTATTTCATTAACACCCATGTTTATCTAAATTTACTAGCATGACATTCCTGCTTCAGCGCTGAGGTTTTGAGTAAATTAATTTATCATTTCTATTACAACATGTAAGTTTTACTCCCCGTTGTCATACTTCTGTGGAATAATTCACTTTGTGGAAACGCTGCAGGAATCTTTCCCAATTATTTCTCAAGCGGAGTCCAATTCCATTCCCGGTCTAATCAGTCATGCTAAAAGCTGTAATACGTTTTTGACGGTCACATCAAAGTGGAACTTGTCTTCAGCAAATATGTTCAAAATTAATATTTCCTAAAAATATGCAACATATTTTTAGGAATCAAATCAAGATTTCCATAGTATTTGTTGAAACCTTTTGCACCTTTATTATTTAGAAAGATTTTTTTTTTTTGGGCTATATTACACTTAAGTAGATTATTCATTAATATTTATATTAATATATTATAGTTTTTAACTTGATTTAAGGGCAGTTGAAATTAAGCACACTTCAGCTTCACCTTGCATACTTTGTTTTCACTGGGAGAAGATATAAAAGAAGCAGCTGAAACGAGCTTGAGTCCAAGCATCTGTGGTCTGAGCACTGGCACCATTTAGGAATAAGTGATCTGTGACTGCTCCTATGTGTCACATTGATCCCTGTCAACCCTGATGATGTGGCGTCAGTTTCATAAAGATATTGTTGAATGGTCTGCAGCGTTAGGCCTCCCTTAAGTTTTCTCTTTGATTAGTCTAAAGCTGATTTGACAGTTAAACAAAAAAATAGACTCATTTTATTAGCCACTGTCCTGTCAGGCAAACTGTACTGACCAATGTTAACACTCAAAAATGTGTTCTGCTGCAGTGTTCAAAACAAGTTGAGTGGTTTAAAGTTAGCAATTTTTTGTTTTTTGAAAATAATCTTAATTCACCCAAAATTCATGGAACATTAGTTCTAATAATAGTCAAGAACTACACAGCTGCATGCAACTGATTCCTTTGGACGTAGTCCGACTTCAAGTTTGATCTAAACCATTGTCAAATTCTTTCTTTGAAATTGCCCCTGTATCCAAACTGTTTGGTCTTTAAGCCATCGGGTCCCAATCACCGACACTCACACAAAACCTGACACAGTCCAGGCCACAGTGCCACCGAGCCTGGTCAACAGGAACAGCATCATGTCTCTCAGCCTAAATATAGTAACTGGCTGAAGTCGTTTTGGACCTTTTCCACTTGGCTGAGTTTCCCTGATTGCTCAGTTCAATAAGAAATAAATGGACTCCTGGTGACATGTTGGTCATGTTACTTGAACTATAGATGTGTAGTGGGTCTAAGTGAAGGGTGGTGTTTAGTGGACACATTTTCCAGACCTGTCTTTCTGTACTATTCTGCATGTCAGTTGCAGAGGAACAAACCATTCACAGAATCTCTTGCATAAATGCTCTCTGTGTCCTCCTTGGAAAGAGCCTTGAATTAGTGGAGGAAGAAAACATTACAAAAAGATACAGAATATTCACAGAAACCAAATAACCAAAATACATTTGTTCTGTAAAATGGTAAAACATGAAATAGTCAGACTGACCCTGTGAATGCAGCATCCACAGGGTTAGTCTTGCACAAAAGCTCTCTATGCTTGTGTAATAACATGAATAGAGTCATTAAATGCTCCATTATCCAACATATTCTCAGCAGTACACTCGAGCATTGCGAGCTACACTGCAGCCCTGCTACATGCCTGCTTTGACAAACCTCTCTGGTCATCAGTGGATTTATGAAACAAAATACTTAACAATGTGAAAAAAGTGCAACATACAGTCTTTGAAATAAAGGTCCCTGTTGTTAAGATTTTATTCAGCTATATTATTAAGATTTTTTCAGCAGTTTACAAAGGAAAATTACCAAATGTTCTCAAGGTCCAGCTTCAAATTGTGAGACTTCATTTCATTTTTTGTTCTAGTGAACTTAAAATCTTTGGGTATTTGAAGATAGTAGACTGTAAAGGGCACTTTTCACTGTTTCCTGGCATTTTGTTGATCAAACTGTTAATTTATTAATCAAGAAAATAACTGGCAGATTAATTGAGACTGAAAATAATCATTAGCTGCTGTAGTAATGCTACATAGTAGTACATAGTACAGTATCGTCTTCCTGTGGTTCTGTAAGGATGAAACCTGATGGGGTTAACTGTGTTCAAGCTAATTTCAGACTCGTCTACACAAGCTGTCTAATAAACGCACCAGGGTGCTTGATTGGTCCCTGGTTGCTTTATTTTACACCTGATTAAACATAATTCATCTGGTTAGAGCAGTTTGTTCTTATGCACTCAGCTGTGTGTATCACCTACATTAGTGGCTCAGGCTCTTTAGCATTCAATGCCAGTTTATTCCTTTTCCTTTTGCCCAGCTGACTTTAAATGATCAAATTGCCTATTTCATCTCTCCTCTTTAGATTGTTGTTCTGGTAATAGAGTCTGTTTCTTCACATCTGTACCACACTGTGTATTGGATTGCCTACTCACAACTCAGTATTTACTGATGTGACAGCTTGGCCATGATAAAAAAAAAAAAAGTCTCTACCGCTGTCGCTCATCTACCCCCTCCAGTACAGTGGAATAGATGCTGTGCATCATTTGCACATTAAAATGAGAGGCCGTTTCTCTTGCTCAGTAATGAGATACGCAGGACTTGCTGTTTTTTAACGGGTACGGTGTAAATGTACGATAGGTGTTTGGAATGAAATGCACGTCACAAATGTTTCTTATGGCGAGGAAGCATATCTTGCCTCAGGCTGCACACAATTTTATGCAGTGCTTCGCTGGTTCAATGTGCATGTTTAAATGAATAAGCCTGCAAATGACAATTGAGCTTTACATCATATAATGCTCCAGCAATAAATTGTGCATGTTCAAATTAATAAGCCAATAAATGAAAAAGAGATGCACAGACCTTTATGTTTTTCCCGCTGATTTCCAAGCGGTGCTCCATTTTTCTCCCAGGTGTGACAAACATACAGGGCAGTAATCAGCTTCTCTGTAATTGGGCAGATCTTCACTGTTGTCAGTGTGGACAGAAGGATGGCAGCAGTCATCTCAGCAAACTTGTTCATTAAAGTAACTTCCTGTCTCTTAGAGCTCATCATTCTTACAGATTAGTAGCAGCTGTTTTGTTAGATCAATGGTACACTCAGTTTGTTCCTGCATCCGTCAGCCATGCAGTAATCTTCCTGCTTGTAGACGTCAGTAGTTTCTTAATTAAGGAGGCTGCTCATATTCATAGTTAAATTAGAGAGGTTCATAATCTTTTGTGTGTTTAAGGATGTGAGGAGAAGGTATGAAATATAAAATGCTAGGAAAAGGTGTAAAAAAACAACCTAAATACTCACTCTGTTTACAAAAGAATGTCATGGTAATGTAAGGTATTTTAGCAGTATGTAATTATATATGTCAATGATATTTTTATCATATCAACATTTATCCTGGTATTATCATGAGCAATATAATTTGGCACATCTCTAATCAATGTGTCTGTTATATCAGATACAGATGTTATTGGTATAATTGTTTGGAGGAGGTGAGACAACAGGGATCATGTTTGAGTAGAAGCACATTGTAAAGGGCGATTACATGGTGGCAGTCACCGGCAAATATTGGAAGAAGCCGTAGCTGCATTGTTTCCATTGTTTGCCATGACTCAGGAGCAGTTAAAGTTACAGTGGTTCTGCAGCAGAGCTGAGAGTATTTCTTGGTCCTGCAGCCCTTCAAGTTAAACTCAGTACAATCACTGAAGTTGGTTCTGCTTGCAAGTGAAGAGTTACATTCATCAAAGTCAGCCCAGCTTTAGTTATTCTGACCAGTCAGAAATGTCAGAATCTAACAGCAGTATACTGTATATAGGAACCACAAGTCAAGTCAGCAACATCGGAGGCTATTGGGAGTTTGAGTTTTGCCCGACTCCTAATCACTCGCTTACACTTCATCCTCACAACACAACTAACATCTAACTGAAGTGTTTATATATTAGCACTTTAGAAACCTTCCCAGGCAGTGAGTCCAACACCAGTTTTACTTGAGCCATGCCCTGTTGGTTTATTATGATTTCCACAGACAACCTGACACCTTATTATTTTGACTAGTTTATGGGTGAGGTTACAGCTCTTTCTGAAATCAGTTTCTCTTTCCTTTCATTCTTTTTATCTCCCATCCCTCTTTCCCACCCCAGATATCAGAGTAATCTGTTCCTGTCTGTCACCTCTCTCAGCCCGATAAGGAAGGGAAGAGTCATGCTCCTGTCCAGGAACGGATGTTCCTCCTTGACAACATTGACACAAACATAAGTGCCTCAGCTCCATTTGTATGAAAATAGCTCCTGATAAGGCAATAGAAACTGAGGTTGTATACTATAACTAATCTGCTCTGGGAAGTCTTCTTCCTCAGTGAGATACATGCTGATGTGCCTTCTGCTTCTTTTTTCTTTTTCCTCTGTTATTCCCTGTTAAAGGCTATAAATTCATAGTTCAATAAAGCTTTTGTCACATCAGGGAGTTTATAGCTCTGCAGCTCTTGATGTGCGCTAGTGCTGCATCAGTCTTTGCTACTCAGCCGAGTCTAATCATGCAGTGTATTTACAAGAGGAAACTGCAGCATTCGGCCATTTCAAACCCAGCACTGAAACTCATTTAGGGAATTGAAATTAGGCATTTATCTGTACTTGCTGAACAAAGCTTGTTGGAGTCATGACAGAGCAGCTTTAATTTATTGGTTTATTATGTCAGCATTATTCTTCAGTCCCTCTTAATGTGGATCATTTGTTGGGATGAAAGAATATAAAGAGGATTTTATCACATTTAATGTAAACATTGTAGCAACAAGAGCTGCTTTAGTGGAGCCCAGGACTCTGCAGTGCTGTGTGGATGTTCGCCCCTGCCTCACCTCTGTGTTCAGACATAGAACGATATGTTAATGTTGCTGTAGAGGTAGAATTAAAATATTATGGGTCAGTACATGTTGAGGACTCACTGGAGTCTAGTTCTAAAAATAAAACAGAAAATCACCTGTTTATTGAAGGTATAGGCAGCCTATACACAACATTGCTTTCCTGCTTGTTTGACTGGCTGTCTCACTGCTGTCAGTTGTTTTGCAGTGACTGACAGTTTGATGTGTTGCCTGCTTTCATTGATCAGCTAAAGACTGAGATGCCTTCTTTAGATCTATAGTGCTTTCAGTCTGTTAGAACAGTTTTCTAAATCATGTGGAACAAGTACAGACTGCAATTGATCATACTCTGATGAGGGTCTCTGTGGGTCAAATGAGCAAATTAACAAATAATTTCATTCTTGTGGCGCCTGTGGGAATTGGTGCACTTAAACTCTAAATCATGTCTATTGCATGTAGTTGTGTCTTTATTGGCACGAGGACCTAATTGGACTGGAATCCGTTTTTCGGACACAGTCATTTGATTTGACATCCTCCGCTGCCGCCTCCTCACTAAAGCTATGGTCACCTGTTCGCTGCTGAAGGCGGCATAAATGTTGGTATCTGCATGCAGCTGTTTTCCACAGTTTTTGGCAGGGCTGTAGGGATTAATATGTAATGTGGTCAGATCTTTAAGGAAGCGCAGAATTAGAGAAAGTCCCTGCCTGCTCCAGTTAAATTCTCTGTGCAGGAAATGCCTGAGGTTGTCTTTGGTTTGGTGGGTAATAAAATAACTTTTTTTTTTCCTACAACGGTGTGAAGTAATCACTCTTCTCGTTTCAGTAATGATGTTGCACTCAGGTGCAGTATTCAACCGGGAGGTCATTATATGTTTAACATTGCTAAGCCTCTGTAATTGTTGTAAATTGGTTTATGGTTGTAACATCTAATGAAATCGCTCAAACAATGATTCTGCCCTGTTTGATTAAGACAGATAAAGGAGAACAGAAAAAGCTTTATTGGAAAGACTGAAATAAGGGCTAAGAATAAAGGACACCTCACTGGTGATGCTAATTTTTTCAGCCTAAAGGCCCATTCGGACTGAACTGATTCCTGAAGGGTGGTGGGGTGATTTTAACCCACACCCCAGTAATAATTACAGCTGCAATTACTCCACTGTTTTCCCTTTCACAGTGATATTTTTTATTTTTTTATTTTTTTTTCCCACAGGAAGAGCTGAGCTGCATGTCTGACTTTTTATTTCTCAAGTCAGTGTGAAATTTGACTTTTGTATGAAAATAGAAGAAGTGGAAAATATCTTTGCTAATCTGATTGATGGAAACATGTTTACCAACATATAGGGCTATTTGGAAAAGCCACAAAGACCAAGATAGAATGGTATTTGCTTTTTTAAGTTTTCCAGCAGAACGTCCATATCTATTACAGACCACATCCTCCGAGTTCACCATGGATGAAATGCTGCCTGGAACGATGAGTAAATTACAAAGGAGCACACTGAATTTTTTATTCCACACCTGCCCCTGCAAAGTTAATCCTGTTCAAATGTGGCTTTAGTGTGAACATTTTGCTTTTCCCCTGTAACCACCAAGTACCACAGTACATGATGAGGTGTGACACGTGGTCCAGTGTCTGTCTCCTTCTTAGGAGGAGTCACAGTTCTGAATTTCTCTGCAAGTCTCCCAGAACTCTGCTCTTATTAAAAGTTGTACATGTCAGAATTTATCGAGGTTGATTGAAAAACAAATGGCAGAGGGAGTTTCTCCTGCAGTTTCACCCCCCCCCCCCATGAGGCCGGGCTGTCTTCAGGCCTCCTCTGTCATCTTAACATCTTCATTTTGTTGTCTTCTTTTCTGGTCCTAAATGAGACGCGGTGTAGTATAACACTCAGGGCACTCTACACTGTGCCACCGCTAATCACCAGACCCCTACCAGTTTTATCATAATTAACAGATCAAAGAAGCGGAGAGAAGGGCAGTCATACATTATTAAACAGTCACTGTGTGTGTGTGTCAGTGTGTGTGTGCATGCTTGTGTATTGTAGACGCATAAGTAATTGATAAATAATATAGTAAGCTTTATGAGCACATTTCTTTGTACAAAGTGTCCTCTAAACAAGGTTTCCCACTTGTGCATTCATCTTCTCTTCATCTTCTCACATTGTGATGAGACTTATTTTTCCAGATGCCCCTTCTTCTGACCTACCCCCCCATTCTCAGAAACCCACATAGACAAACACACACACAGGCAAACATACAGACCTGCATTCAGTAGAAGATAAAGGTCAAAGAGGCATCCGCTCTCAGGGAGCAATTTTGCACTGAAAGCATTTTTTTTCAACGGTGTGCTTTCCGTGCATAAGTATGGACACTTAACACATCTTCCAAATGGAAAATGCCAGACATTTCCTCCAACACTGAGTCTCAGACCAAAGAATCAGAAAGAACTCAGCAACAATTACTCGAACTTTTATTTTGTTCTTCGGTTGGAGGACACGCGTGTGTTGAAACTTAATTACACTCATCTGTCTGCTCAACCACTTTGTGTTGAGCAATATCATTATATTATACAATAATTGTAGGTTTTTACAGTTCCTACTTTGTGGTAATGACTGTCATCAGGGATGTGTGCTGTATTCATTTCTGCAATGTTCGAAGTTCAATTTGAGCTGGCTTCCATTTTCGACTTCACTTTTCTTTCTGTCATTTTGTCTCATCAGCATCACATCTGTCTATTAAAAATGACCTTTTCCTTCTCTTTTCATCTCTGTCCCTCATCTTTTAGCTCCCTCTCGAATTTGCTCTCTAGAGGCTGTAATAAACCTGTAGTTAGCAGTTAAAACCATGTGCATTTTAGACTAAATGGCCCCTAGCGTCTCTCTGCCTGCTGTTGGGGCTCACGGCCAATGGGCCTTAAAATGACTTAATTTCCTATCTGCCTCCTGGGGGAGCTTTTAGGGAAGCTGAAAGCTGGTCACAGCCCTGAGAGAGTGAGTATCAGGAAAGCTTTGTGGCCGGGGTGGACCGCGGCCGAATCAAAATCTCTATCGCTTTAATTGCTATAGGCAGTATCCTCACAGAAATGTATCATGTTGATGCTGGTGTAGAGTTGCACTCTGGGCAGTCTCCTAACAGCATGTCCATTTGTATTTATTACTTTTTATCATCATTTTTTAGGCTTATTGTCATTATGACACTTAAATCTCCTTTGTGTTTAATAGTATGCGTTGTCCGTTATTTTCTTGATGAACTGATCTGTCCATAAAAAGCCCAAGTTAACATATTCAGATTACTTGTTTTGTCCAACTAATACTTCAAAACCCAAAGATATTTAATATAATAGAAGGAAAAAAGACGAAAACCATCAAATATTTACATTTGAGAAGATGGAACCAGTGAGTTTTTGGCTCATTTTCTTAAAGAAATATTTAAACGATCGATTGATTATCAGAATTTCTGTCTCTGTCAATTGAAAAATCATTGCAGCTCATTCAGAGAACCAGAAAGTGCTGTCATCTATCTATACTCAATGGTCACATTTATGATGACCTCTGTGTTACTTTTCTGATTGTACTACATGTATTACTTAACAATAATACTTACACTGCTGTATTGTTTCCGTCTGTTTGACTCTAATACAGACATCCTGTGAGAAGCGATGAGTGTAACCTCCACCTGTAGCTCTGTTTAAATCTTACCAAGCTTAACCAGACTTATACATATTAAGCAGAGGTCTACATTTGGATCTCTTTGTTATTAGGTCTTGCCTACACATGATTAGACTGCTCTGTTAACATAATTAGATGTGGCATTTGTATGAACTCAAGTTAAATTGAGCCAACAGCTGAAAATAATTTGGCTTATTTTCCCATATCCCTGTTGATCTTTCCCTTTCCCTGACCTTGGAATAAATAATTAGATGCTGGGATTCAATTAGCTGCTTTTGATTCCATGTAGACAGTTGGCTTCAAAACAGCAAAGTGCTCAAACCCGTGTTTTCAGTTAAAAATGTTTACCAACATCGATTCCCTCATTGGCAGTATTGTTCCTGGCTCCCGTTCCTCCCTTCTGGCAAGGTTAATGTGCTGTGTGTGTGTCTGTGCCTGGGTATGTGCTTGCACATGCGTGTATCCCTGTGTTGATTTTTCAGCAGCTGTTTGCTATTCCTCCTGCAGCTCTATATATTGATGTGATGTTGTGGGATGGTTTTCTTTAAGGGGAGTCAAGGCTGAGTTCTGCCCTCAAGGTCACTTTGCTGTGCCATAATCAAAAGCCCTCAGTGACTGACGCACAGAGCTGCAAGCCTGAAAAGTATAATTGATTCATGGAGGAAAGATTGTTTGTGAGTTGGGGAAACATGAGACAACGGATGGTAGTTGAGTTGATGCGGGACGGGCAAGAGAGAAATGAAAAGAACAGGGTTTAGTACAGTGAAAAGAAAGAGGGTGATATATTTGATGCATTAAATGAATGGGAGCAGAGGGGAAGGCAGAAGCACTGTAGCGTGTACAACTCAAATGCAGACTATGCGTTGTCAGGGTCAGAGGGCTTGTGTAGAGGACTTAACTCAACCTAGCTTCTATAGTACATTTTAACATCTATGACCCAACCAGTCAAATACACACATCCAATAAGTAAGTGTTTTGACCTATGCAGTGATTGCCCATCAAACACAGCACCTTGAAGTGTTTTCACTCAAAATTCAGTAGATTAGATGGGAGGACATATGGATTTTTTTTATTTCAAAGTAGTAGTAGCAGTAGCACATAGTGTACATATGGTAATATAGTTCCCTTCCAGGAAATCCAGTGGAGAATTTATTGGTAATGAAAAAAATAAATAACCAGATGGGAATTAGCAGTGGGTGATACTTGCAAACAGATAATATGTGAATATTGTTGAAACAATTAGTCAAACATTTGATCAGCCAAAAATGAATCACCAACAATTTAAATAAACATTCAAGTTATTTATCAAGCAGAGATTCCAAGCATGTGCTGGTTCCAGCTCAGCACTGTGAGGTTTTACTGCTTTTCTCTGTCGTATATAATTTTAGCTTTTGGACCTATGGTTGGACAAAAATGCGATATGAAGACATCAGAGTGCACCATGGGAAATAGTGATGGGCAGTTTTAGGATGTAATGATAAAAAATATATATATATATATATATATATATATATATATATATGTCTGACATTCGGCTAATCTAGTACATAATCTGGATTCCAAGCTCTGTCATTATTTTACCAGCCAAAGAAGAAGACTCACCTGTCAAACCCTTAGTGTGTGTATCTATCCACACTGCAGTGACAACTCTGACATACTGTAAACTGTAATAAAACTGCTATAAAACAGTTCACCACCTCTCCACTCCTCCTTCATTTTAGGTCCTGGAAAGTGTCTTCAGTTAATAGGGTTGTGTTCGTTAACAAGGCTGTGACGTCCGCGTCAGCACCATTATCACAGCAACACGCAGACACAGGCAGTTCTATCGGGCCTCTCTATGGCAGCGACAGCAGACAGCTCTGAAATTAGCCGCTCAGAGAGGGAGGCAAAGAACAGAACAGAATTATTACACATCACCAGCTGTGTCTGAACACCAGGAATACCAATATGGTGGTTGTTGCGCAGACAGACACACACACATTGAAACGCAGAGTGGAGCATTATCTCCACGGTGGGCTTTGCCACAGACCTTCTGAGGTGTGAAGCGTGTGCAAGGTGCAGAGCTTCGCATTATTAATAGTAGTGTTGGCTTTGGCATCAGGAGAGAAGAGGGCAGCTTGGCGCAGCCAGCAGTCACAGCAATTTACAGGTCCGGCAGAGAGAAAGAGGTCGACCAGAGGAGAGAATTAGAGAGCATTTAGAGCTGTGAAATAGACTGCAGTGAGGGTGAATGAGCTGCTGGTGGATGTATGTTTTTATTATGGGGACCAAAGTGTGTTTGCTTTATTATGCAACACTTGGCTGAGTGAGTTTGAGACGATGTGTGTGTATTTGTCGTGCTAAGTTGAAGATTTTTTTAAAGTTTTCCAAGGTTTAGCAGCAGAGTTTCTGGCAAATGCCTGATAGCATCAGCATTTGTGCTTAGTGCCATGATAATCTTGTTTTATGCTGTATTATTTTCTTACTGTGGCTTGCAACTGAAACCTCAGATCTTTCACTGGTTTAAACATTAATGTACATTTTGTGAGACTTATGAATCCTTTCCTATTTTTTTTTAATCTGCCTGTGGCCTTCCGAGCACAATTCAACATTTGTGTGACAGTTTTTTCAGTCGCACTGCAGGGTTTCCAGCGGACTCTGAGTACAGGTCACACAGACAGGAAGAGGCCAGGCTGTTGAACCTCAGTGCAACAAACAGCAACATCAGGAGGAATAGTTTCAAATGACAATGCTGTTGAAATCACTGTGGTGTCAGACTGACTGCAGGGTCACAGTAGCCTTCCCTCTCTTCTCCTCTCAGACAGAACACACACTTAAAGACATCTGGAGGTGCAATGACAGCGCCACACTGTTAAAAACAGTCTTCTACTTCAGTCTTTGTTGTGACAGGAATCACAGTATCACAATGATTTTGATGTCACAGGAATGATACTGAGTATTCTGTCTGTCCCTTTTTGTGTCTTTCTGCAGAAGGGATCTGCAACATGACAATGGACTCCAACTCAATAACAATGCCCATGTCAGATCCCAACGCCTGGGCAACAGCCATGAACAACCTGGGGATGCCTCCCATGGGAATGACTGGACAGCCACTCATGCCAGGTACCACGCTGCCCAAACCTCACCAACCTTTACCCCTGTGCTGAAAATAAATTTCACTGGAAAAGATGTGATGCTGTAGTATTATGGTTGACAGCCATGGGAATTTGTTTTTTTTTTTTTTTTACAGGTGTCCCCTAATGTTAGTTACCCAATACCAAATATCTTCTCATGATTTATTTTGTTAAGCAATTCTGCCTCCTAGTAACAGCATATACAGGCTGTTTTATTTCTGCATGTAAATTTGTTAGTATGAATACCTGATTTTGCATCATCATTTTATGTAGATGTTCTCACTTCAGAACTGTAGCTTCAGTAGCTTTTTACCTCTGGCTATTTTTGAAAAGTTTAGATAATTTAAAAAGAATGGAAGAACTGAAGAAAATTCAGTGAAGAAAATGAACCAAAACCTCAGTGAAGAAGAGTTTTTAGCTCAGATTTGTGTCTAAAGGGCTGGATGTCTTTTTTGCTCCTGAAATAGATCATTTTAACTCTGTCATTTAGAGAATGAAGAGGATGTTTTCTTGTTTTATGAGATTGGGTCATAAAAATATGACATGTGAAGTGGAAGCTTTGTTAATTAGCCGCACTGCCTTCAACTGCATCAGCGTTCAGGGTTGTAGAGTATCTGCCTTGGAGGGCATGGAAGTGGATTCTTACATTAGACCACGTTGCTCATTTAAATTATGTTAGAATAAACAGGATGAGCTGAGTCACTGAGCTGGGGCTGTGATGCTGTAATCAGTCTTAGGATGGGATACTGTATACAGGCAAGCAAGCTCTGTCTGAAAGAGGCTGATATGACTCAGTCATTTGGGATCAGTGGAAAAGTAGCAGGTTTTGTTTTCAACCTTTAAGGCTCTGTGTTAAGTTTTACAAGTGCTGGTAAATCAAACCCACTGTGCACATCTCTCTGTAGTCAGTTATGCATATTCATTATCACTTCCTTTGTCTCCACTTTCAGTAGCTTTTTCCACTTTTTCTCTTAACCTTTTCAGCTCGCTGTAATGCGTGTATAAAAATGCAGATTCGCAGGTTCCCATGTTTCCACCAACACTTTTTCCACACTGTAAACTCCACTTGCCAACGCCAGATTAGAGTGAAAGTTAAACACGAACGCCCAGTACATTTGATCATTTGACACCTACAAAAAGATTCAAATTAAGTTCCTTGTCTAAGCAACTAATTATGATTTTTAACACAAACCACACCAGCTTTGTCAAAACAACACATCTACATAAACAGCTTCCTCATTTCGGCTCCTCTTTTTATACAACATAGACAAGTAAACTCAGCACCCTACAATGTAAGAAAGTCTGTTGTCAAACAATGAAATCTTAGGCATTTGATTATTTCACCTTCACCTCGAGGAGCATTTTGTAAGCACAAGGTTGAGCTACTGTATTCTGATCTACCACTATATTCACCCTCACCGATTGCTCTTCCATCTATAACATTACGTTCATCAGCAGCCTCCCACTCTCCATATCTGAAGAGTTATTCTGTCATGTCTTTTCTCCCTCCTCAGTAGAAAGCCTTTCCCTAAAGCCTTTTATAAATCACTTCCCACTTCTTAGCTGAAATGCACTTTCATATTTGAAATATGCCAGGCTTGTGTGTGTAGATGACTGTGTGTGTGTGTGTGTGTGTGTGTGCGTACGTTCTTGGAGACGAACAGTCTTCCAAATGCACTCCACAAAAAATATTAAGGGAAACACACAGGCACACACACTCAGGCCTGGCATATTTCAAGCATGGTAAACAAATGCCTCTCCACTAAAAAAGAGAGGAGACACAGTTATGAGAACTTCTCATAAAGGGAGAAGGAAGCAGAGGAACTGAACCTAATGGCCGAGATGGCGATGGAGACTGGGCACACATGCATTCAAGAGTCTGTATTTCAGATGAAATGTGCATTTACTGAGGCGACGTCCTCTATTTGAACTTTCTGTGCACTACTTTTTTTTTTCTTTTTTTTTTTTTTTTAGTCGCAGGCATTTCAACTTGTTATGGCAGAGAACACACAGGTGCAACTCCTAACACTAAAGATGGCTCCATTCCATTTCAGTTGTGTGATTAAGCCATGATCCAGCATCCACAACGCCAGAGCCCTTTAACTGGCTCACATAAATGGAATGCAGTAATTAGTGATGTTATTAGCTGCACCTGTGTTTGGCAAAGTCAATTACACTGCTCTTACAGACCCTCGTACTTTCAGCCAGGTGCACATTCCAGACTGTGTTTGTGTAATGGGAAGGAAAACTGAGTAAGAGACCTTGAGTTATGTTGGAAGTCCTGCTCGCCCGCGCAGGTGTATGAAATGGGCAGTGGTGGAAAGTGGCTAAGTACATTTACGAAGCACTGTACTTAAGTACAATTTTGAAGTACTTTTATTTTAATTGAGTAATTTCATTTCATGATACTTCATATTTCTATGTATTTACATTTCCTAGGGAAATATTGTACTTTTTGCTCCCCTGGGTTTATGTTAAAGCTTTAGTCACTAGTTATTTTGAAAATTCAATATAATGCAAGGTAGTTAAAATTAGCCCCACCTTCCCCAGCTTCAGCTTTAAAGGGATATGTGCATTAATGCAATAATAATTATAATCCAGTAATATATATTATTTTGAAACGAACCATTCTGCCTAATGTGTAGTTGAACTATATTTAATGCTAATACTTCTGTAGTCTTACTCAAGTTAAGTTTTAAATGCGTGACTAGTAACAGACTATTTCTGCACCATGCAACTGCTACTCATGCAAGAAAAGTAAAATAAAAGATCTGTGCATGTCTTCTACCTCTGAAGATGGGAATGATTCCCATGTTTATGATTGAACGTTCACTTTCAGCAGCTCAGTACAGTTGCAGGATGATGCAAAGTTACTCCACTGAGGGTAAGAAATACTCTGCATTGACAATATAGAGAAATATCCATGAAACTGGAGTTTAAATACCTTCACTTTCCCAGTCATGACACACCTCGTGAGCACAAAGTGAGTCCAAAGCTGGTAATTATGGTAATTTTGACGTGACATGAACGTGGCGCCAGGTAGAAGATTGCTGCAGCTGCGTCAGAATTACACAGTACCACTGAGGATGATAAAGGTGCTACCTGTCCCACCAAGTGCAACAAACTAAGGAGAGAGGGGGAGATGTCAGTGAAGCATAGTCTGTATACACCCACACAGTCCTGAGAGGAGCTCTAATCAGGCAAAATAATTGAACTATCCCTGTGTGGGTTTACCATGGGAGTGCAGAGCTTTTAAGCCTAAACAGCCTCAGCTATCAGAAGCAGTTTGCGAAGGGTGGTGTAGAGAGGAAAGAACGGAGGAGACGGAGATGGAGAGGGAGGAGACACGGGTGAACAGGACATCTGTGTCTCCTATCTTGGATCACCTGAAAAACAGCTGCTCTTTCCCTCTTCTTCCTCCCTTTCTCCTTCCCTATTCCCCCTCCCTCATCAGCCCAAATTACCCAACATCTCATTTATGTCTCATTACAGCTGAGTCAGCCACTGTAACCCAGAGCTACGTTCGAACACACGCTGTTCATCTGCTCTTCACAGGACTGAGCTCCTTTACACACTTAGTCTGTAGTTGCATTGAAATGCTCATCTGGGCTCAAACAGTATATGATATAGAATGAAGGCGCATCAAATCCAACAACTGAGAAGTAATTATAATAGTTATGTGTTATTAATGTAACTGAAAGCTAATTTGAAAGTGATAAAGTGATGTTTTTCTCTCCCAGATGCATAAAAAAACTATTTCTGACATGTAAATTTCAGAAATGTGCTGCTGGTTTATCATCTCACTGCTCTCCAAATGAATACGACATACATTACTCACAGGCCTATGTATTCCACCCATGCATTCACTTCACTCAAGCCAAAAGAAGTTTACTTGTTGAACCCCAGGAGAAATATGTAAGTGGAAAGAGATCCACTTAAGCACTTCTCTTCACGCTCGCCTCTTTTTCTCAGTTTACAACAACTTACGAGGACCAAAAAAAACTCAACACTTCGAAATAAACTTCTTCGCACTTCTTTTTTTGTTTTTTCATGATTTCTTTCTGAAAACTCTGATCACAAACCTCTAAGCAAACACACACTTTCACCTGATGTCACAGTCTCATACCGTCGGGCAGCGCTTGGCACCAGAGCACCTTGTGCCTTTTGAAGCAATCCAGGTGGATTAGTTATTGATTCTCCATCATGGCTGAACATCATCTCTGTCTCCTTTTTGTTTCACCTCTAAACAACAGGGGAGAATTTAGTGTCTCTTTGTCCTTTCCTGTTTGATCTGTGATTGTGTTTGTGTACTAACAGTCATGTTTCCTACATGTAGGTTTAAGTGGGGTTTTTTTTATTTTTTTATATGTAAGTTTCAGGGTCATTCTTTAAAAGAGACTGCCTGTGCCAGAGTGCTTTCGTTATGCATTAGAGTTTGCCTCTGTTTCATCCACTGTCAGCTTGCGATGTATTTCTTCACCACAAAGTCTTTTCTCTGCCTCCGGCCAAGTGGATTTATCCAGACAGACAGCTGGATAAACAGACCACTGTGGGCAGAGCCTTCAACACTCAGCAGCCTCACAAAGCCCGGTGCATGTCTACAATTGTGACAGTTTTATTTCTACAGACAGACTGGGCAATGGTTGTGTATGTTAGGAAGTTATTATAACATGTTTACTGTGTTAGAGAAGTGGTTGAATAGTGGGAGAGTTTGTATATACTGTATGGCCAGACACAATCTATGAATTCTTCTTCTCCAGTACATATTCTTATGTACTGTATGTTTTTACTTGTACTCTATTGACCTAATATTCTCACTCTGTCTCTCCCTATTATGTTTCTGTTGCTATCTCTGTCTCCTCTGCATTTGTGATCTCTATTGCATGTCTGTTAAAAGTTTTTGTGTGGAGTTAAAACCTCTTCTACAGTCTAAGTGGGGGATTCAGACCTAAAACAGCCCTGCATTAAAACAACATATGGCTGCTTTAGTGGGGGGCGAGCTGTTTAACATAGCAGTGAAACAATTAAATAATATCCAGGAAGTCCTGTTTAAATAACAGCTTAATGTGCCTAAAGGCCTGTGAGGCGCCAAAGCACTGCACCACAGCTTGTCACACTCAGAGACATAGTTTTGCAACAAGTTTTGACAGTGACAGGTTTTTCATCTTTTGTCAGGGCAATTGCACAGAAAACAGTAGAAATACTGTTAAAATACTAAAAAAAAATGCTGAATACTAAAAATGCTGCTATAAGCGTCATTCAAGTTTTTTGCTGAGCAACCCTGTGCTTCGCCAACAGACTGGGACACACTCAGGATAGAGGATGTCGCAGTTTGTGCAGATTGTAAATCTGACGTTTGAGGAAAAATTTGTTTCTGACCCAACCCAAATTCTCTAATAAGAACCACACAATCCTTCTCGACATAAGGAAAAACATGGCAGCGACCCCCTCTATAATAAAGGTACAATACAGTAAGTGTACTATATCATTTCATCACTTCGCATTGAGTCAAGGCCACCAAGCAGGTCGGCTAGGGCTTAAGGGGAAGGGTAAATAGATAATGTAGGTGACAGTGGGGCTCAGGAGAGAGGTGCAACGCAGAGTCCAGTAACTAATGAGAATTTTCTGATGGGGAGGAGCTGGCAGGGTAAACTTCAGACCAGCAGGACAGAAACCTGTGGGACACATGACCGACAGTATTGATCAGCAGACAAGACTTCAGGGCAGAGCTGAACGTAAGGAATTTGACCCACATGTGACAGTGGAGGTCGCCTCCATCATGTCACCAGAGGACATATTGATTGTGTGTTCTACCCTCACAATAGCTGCAGCTACAGTCTGAGATCCTGTTTTTTTTTTTTTTTTTTTTTTTTTTATTGTTATCATAGTGTACGTTATCAGTATAAGTTTCAGTGAATTGCTACAGAGTAATGCATTGAATAGTGGTTGTTAAAGTTAAAGATTTCGATGGTAAGGCGAACCTCTGTTTACTTGCGCAGACAAACAGTTCAAAAAGACCAGAGACAGAGTTCCTGTGGTTATGGAAAACTTCAGAGTCACAGAATTTGATTTTTTTTCATCTGGTCAGAGAAGATCATGGTGAAAAAAAACAGTGGAAGTCAGTTGCTTTGTGTACAACAACATAACTGATTGCACAAGTTCCTGGTGTTGTCATGAGGACAAAATAAAGACTCCCTGGATGCTCAAAATGTGTCCCATCATGAACATTAGATGAGTCATGTCATATGTTTAGCAAGCTTCACACCTAGTAAGTAAAATCCCAGGTATAGTGTTTTCTGTGAGAACGGAGCAAAGATTGTAGCAGTAACAGCAGGAATTAACATCTGGTTTCAACATCTTTGACATCTGATGGAGACAGAGAGAATATCCTATTCCAGCAGCGTTCACCATCTATTTCCCCAGCCCTAATCAGTGCTCTCTCTAGCATGTCCAGACCATAAGCAAAACCAGATGTACAGCTATAGAGTTCCCCCTCTATATTTCTTTGAAAATACCTATAGACCTCCCAAGATGGTTTTTATTATCCAAGACACTTGACTGTATGTATTGTATGTGTACACAGCTCCTCAGTTCAGATGGCTGGAGTTACTTTAATTCTGTGTTTTAGTGTAGAGATCATAATAGTGGTGATGTACTGAGCTGCGTTATATTGAGAGGTTTTCCTTATATTCTGCCTGCCCCATGTATGTAAATGGGAAAGACAATAGATTTGAAATACCATATAGTCCAGTACAGCACCACCTTTAACTGTGGCCTCAGTAATAGAAATATAAATGAATTAACACATTTCTGACAATGTCAGCAAACACTGAACATTAGAAACTTAGTATTTGTGGCAGAGCTGTTGCACTGAATTGCAATAGATTTTGTGTGTGTATAAATACAACATTGTGACTTTTGAAATAGCGAACCACCTTTCAGTGATAAGGCTCATTGGATGTAACAGTAATGTTTGTGTTTTCTGTTGCCTGGTTTTCTCATTTTTGTGTTTGTCTGACCTTGAAATTTAAGTGTGTATTGCCTCACGAATAACTGCACAGCATACCAACCCTGCGTAACATCTTAGGCATGTGTAATGGGCTTCCTAATAATAATAGATGTCTATATTCACAGGAATGATGGGTTTGATCAGCCAGTTTGGTTTTCTCACATTTTGAGTTAAAGATGCGTGGAACTAACAGAAGATGCTAGCTGCCCACACACAAACACACTCACCCATAAGGAAAACGTTTAGCTTTTTACACACATGTATTTGCAAGTTTATCAGAGTTAATTTAGATGCACATTCTTATGCTTGAAAACACACACAAACTCAAAACACCCTGGAGAATAGATAAACAGGCTCCAGGGACAGACGACCGTTCCCTGAATAAACAGCCACTCCTTTGTCTGTCTGCTGCTCCCCACTCATCCTCACCCCTTCCCCGCGGTTGCCACAAACCCCTCCACCGCTGTACACACTAACAGACACATACACAAAACCACAGCGGAATATATGAAAACTGAGTGATCCTGCCTCATAACCCATCATCAAATCAGTGGAGGAGCCCGTACGCACACACACACACACACACACAAATAAGAATCAGGGTCCCCTCATTCTCACACATTAGCTCACCTTAACATCAGGAAATACATTAGATGACAGTCATTCCATTGCTGTAAGCGTTTCCAATCCTTGGACTGGATGCTGGGCCCTTTTCTGCTGACTGCTGTGGAGCTGCACTGGTACAATGCCAGAGGTTTTTGGCTGAGTGTAGGCGGACAGAGTGGAGAGGCAAAGACTCCCTTACTTTGAATATACAGTATGTCTGGTAAAAAATAGAGCAGGAATTCTAGGGTTACTGAAACGGGACTGTCAGACAGTTATTCCTATCCATATTGGATATTAGATTAAGGGCTAGATATTGTTAAAACTAGATTTGTTATAGATATTTGACTATGGAGGTGTCAGATAAAGAAGATTGATTTTGGAAAACAATCTAAGGAAGCAGATTTTTATTTGAATGCAGGAGAATAAGGAGATGGAATAACGTAAACAGAAAGGAGTTTTTATTTCTATCCTGCAGGTGTAGAAAGAGCTCCTGAAAGAGAAATGAAGTCGGAGATCTTCATATAAAAATGCAAAGCGGGCAGCTTGGCAGAGATTGAGTAAGGCAGATTTCAGCCACTGGTAGGGTTCCAGGTGGCATGGCTAGCTCGCCTCATTAGAGAATATTATCCAGCATGCCTCACAGCAACTGTCTATGCCCCCCTCCAACCCCCCCACCCACCACCGACTGCTAGAAGCGACGTTAACCCCGCAAGTCAGAGAGAAGAAAGAAGGTGGAGGGGAGAGGAGGATGACATTAATAGCCAGGAGCTTCACACAATCAAAATGATGACTTTTTTTTCCTGTTTGTTTTTTTTTGTTTTAAATCTCTCTGCTCCTCCTGATTGATGGGCAGCTCCAAATGTCATTACTCTGAACAAACCTCCAGGAAATAGATTGTTTAGCATCACAAATATGTGATGGAGAAGCATGAGAGGTAGAGGGGAGGAGAATGTGTGCAATAACCTTTGGCCAACTCGGTGTGTATGTGCACTCATGCACATTACTGTACAAGGAAGAGGTGTTAGCAGGGAGATGTTTCATCTTTCATGTTTCCAACAGGAGAGGGAATAGAGACTAAAGCTGATAGAGAAGCACGGTAAAAAGGATCACATGGCTGTGTGTGGGTGGACCCAGCCCCAGGTTTCTTTTGTTCTTCTTCTTCTAGAAGACCCCTGTGCTCTTGAGTTCTCTCTGTGGAGTTTCTACTGAGTCAAAAAGACCTGTTCTCTCATTGAGTTCACAGCATATTGGCTAGCTCTCAGCTGAACTGTTTAATATACGTCATTTATTATCTGAGAATTGAGGGGTTTTTTTTCAAAGAGATTGCGAAGAGGAAACTGCATTTCAGTGTCTGATAAAACATGTGTACCTTTCTTTTTTAATATTCAAAACAGAATGTTTAACTTTAAATATAAAATGCAAAAGAAGACTTTTCAAAATTATTGAAGACTAGTTAAAATTCTGCTCTGTTTTCTGTAGATGTTCTCCACACCAATGTCTCCCTTTGACAAATACAAGAAAAATTTTAAAATTTCTCCCAAGTTAGGGCTGCGACTAATATTATTTAGTTTGCTTATTACTTTCTTGATTGCAGTATGTAAAATTTCTTGAATGCCACATCACAGTTTCCAAGAACTCAAGGTGACATTTTTTTAAATTGCTTGTTTTGTTCAAACCAGGAGTCAAAAAAAAAAATAATAATAATAATAAGATACTCAGTTTACTATCATTGAAGAAGTTAAAGGAGCAATCCCACACCATAAGAATTGCAAGTAAAAGTCTAAAAAACTCTGATTATCCCAAATGTTTTCATCAATTCTCAAACCCAGAGAAATGGATGATTTTGGTCATAGTAACAATCGAATTCATGCGTTGGTGTTGTGGTTGTCTGCCACTTTTCTCAAGCCACATTTTTAAGATACACTGTTGACACCATGGTTGTTCTTAACTATATATTTTAACTGGATGAAGGATTTTAGTCATCGGACGTCTGGATCATAAGTTATCAGACAAAAGAAAGCCAGTCAAGTGTTAGGCAGCTCAGCTCCCAGCCACTGAGAGATTTCTACTGGTTTTAATCCCCGAGTCCATTTGTAATGGAGAGGACGACCCTCCAGTTACCAATACAAACCTGTGAAACATGTGGTTATCAGAGAAACAATCAAAACAAGGGTTGGTGGCAATCTCAGCTCCCTACCCATCCCATGACAATAATTCACATGATCCCCAGCTATTTCATGTTTTCACCCAATGCCGTCTTTTCTTATTGTTTTGATTGAGAGACTTCTAGCTGCAGAGGTTACATACTGTGCATTAAATCTATAAGAATACATTAAATTTTATAAGATCAACATATTTGTGTGTACTATCATAATCTGAAGAATAAGGCTGCAAATAACATTTTTGATTATCGATTTTGATTACTTTCTTGATTAATTGATTTATTGTTTTCAAATGTTAGAAAATTGTGCAAAGTGGCCTTAACAGCCCAATGTGACATCTTCATATGACTTGTTTTGTCTGTCCAACAGAGATTCAGTTTGTCATCACATATGACGAAGACAAGCAGGAAATCATCACAAAGGACGAGCTGAACTAATCGATTATCAAGATGGTTGCAGATTTCTTTATCGATCAACTAAATGATTAATTTGTTGCAGCTCAATTAGTAACTATAGATGTCAAATATAAGTAGCGGAGTAGAAGGATAAAGTTGCATAACATAGAAATAGTAAAGTGAGGAATAAGTATCTTAACACTTAAATACAGTGTTTCACTTAAATGTACTCAGGATATTGTCTTATGACAATGACGGAATTGACTTTCATTACAAAGCTTGGTGTTATTTTTACTGCTCAGAAATTAGATTTCTCTGACATGTCTCTCATCAAATTGATAAGAGGACCATTTGAACCACATAAATGTAATACATCAGTAGTTTATTACTCCAAATACAGTTCACATAATAGAGGGAATATCTGAAGTGTTCAAGCAGCCATTAGAGTCAGAATAAATACTAAATGTTTGTAATGTTGAGAACTAGAGATAAATCCAAGTGTAATGTACTACAATGGCCACTCATCCACTCATCCCTGTAGCATTATGACTGGTGGTTAGTGAATGGAGCAGCCTGAGTGCTTGGAATTTTATTTTGATGAAAGTGTAGCCCAGTGCTCAGTGGCATCAGCTGTTTATGAAACTCATTCTACCTTCACATGATCGGCTATAAATGTGATCTAGGATGGATTTTTAAATCATATCGATCTTTTTATGCACGTAATGTTACTGTTGGACCACTGCCTGGCTTTAATTGTAAGCTTCACACCACAGAGAGAAAAAAATAGATGATGACATGCAACAAATAACCCAGATCAGCTTTAAACGTTGACGTTGCCATTACGGTAATTGCATCTTATGGAAGTGACATACCAGGACAAGAGTATTATAGTAATTAAAACCATTTTTAAAATGTGCTATTAAAAGCCAGCAGTCTCTAACATCCATCCATTGCACCTTTACATTTGATTGAGGTGGTCCCAGTTGTGGAAAAGTTTTTTCTGTAATCTTGTACAGTAGGGCATCCACAACTTTAAAGATTTTGTACCCTCAAAGCTGCAGCTGTTACAGGCACAAAATGATGGGAAGTGTTTTTTTTTCTGTCAGGGCATCTCAACTCTGGAACAAACTACAGCATGAACAGTCAAATCCACCTTTCAACATTTCAATCTGCAACATAACAGCAAATACATACACCATTCTGATGTTCATCTGTGTCTGCTCACAGCGTACACTGTAATGACTAACAATGAAGGAGGGAGGCAAAAATGGCACATTGGTGATAAAACATGTCCTCAGGCTACATTGCAGAGAAGACTCAGCTGTAGCTGGAAATCCAGAGGAAGAAGTAAATAATCTCCTTTATTACACACAGTTCTGCTACATGTTTGCTTCAGGTTTCAGGCTCTTAATGGATGAGGATAAGTACATAGACACACACACACACACACACACACACACACACACCAGAGGGACCATGAGCAGCACTGCAGTGAAATTATACCAGCCATGCCCTGATATAACCAGATCGTGCCCCACGTATGAGCAGAAATCTAGTTTTCTTTGCGCCATTATACAACATACGAACTCAGAGGCATGTTTCCTTATTTTACCTCTGGAACAGTTGAGCATTGTCTTGGCAGAAAATGGAGTCTGATTTCCAGAAATATTATTTCCAAGATATTTTACAATGTTTTTGCCTCAAGGGCAACCTCCCACAACACTGAATTTAGTCTTAGTGTATGCTCTGTTCTGTTTCCTCGGTCCTCTAATATGCAGTGTTTGCTATTCAAGCTGGCTATTGAACCAACTACCACCCCCCTTTTTTTTTTTTTATCATCCCTTCTGCTATCCATCTTCCTTTCCTTCACCTTAACGTGTAGAAGTAGTCATCAATCGCCTGGCAACTCAGGACCCTCTTATCACTTGTTTCCTCGCACCCTGACTCCTACTTAGAGACTGATGGTGAGGTCATCAATAGACATATATTTTCCATCCATCTTCCTTTTATGTAGTTCACCTGGCTTTTATTTATTTATTTATTTGTTTGTTTTCTTTATCTGGTCTCTATTTCTCTTTCCTCATTTTTGTCCTTCAGCCATTTTTATCAGTCAACCATATTTATTACAGCCTCTCCTGCTCCTGGGACCTATTGCAAGTCTTCTGTAATGTGCATATTTCTTGATTCTCCTTCACTGAGTGCCATTTAATTCATCCATTTTCTCTCTTACAGTAGATTTAGAGGAAATCACTTATGAGGAAGTGTGCTATCTGTTTACCCGTAATGGTGTATACTGTAGAACAATAAATATTATTTCCCCTTCAGTGGATATTGCTATTTTGCTATTGAAGATCAAAATGGTCACAGCTGAAATGGAAGCCACATAATGTTTTCTGCCGTTATTTTCTGTTCCTGTTTTCAGAGGGCAATATTTATTATTATTATTATTATTATTATTATTATTATTATTTATTATTATTAACTGAAGTTATTAATATAAATGTTTGATTCACAATAAAAAAAGTTGAATTTAAAACATAAAATTCACCTTTTTGGACATTGATAAGTTGAAATTGTGTGAAATTAAAATATCAGTTTAATTAAATCTTTGACAGTCCTTTTCCATGATGTATATTTTATTTAATATTTGAGGTTCCATACTCCTGGCATCTGCTGCCACTGCAACACCAGAGGACCTTATCTGCATACCTACAATCAATACTGAAAATTGGAAAAGCAAGATTGTGTCAAATATAAATATTAATTATTATAAACTTTTTTCCTCTCACTTTCTACTTGTCATTATGTTGCTGGTTTGTTTATGCATTTCATGATTCTCATCTCATCATATGTCACAGTCAGCAAATAGCAGCATCTGTAAAACTGTTTGTAGCCAGTGTGTCAGATTGATTTTGTTACATGTCTGGTACATCACAGTGTGTGCATAATCTCTAGTGAAGGATTGGTTTTAGTGAGTAGTGCTCCTGCATGAACATACACAGGTGCATAAACATTACGCACCCTGCGGCATAATTGTCAACTCCAAATCCTCTGCAGGTGATGTTGAGGCTGATACTGGAGGCCAGTGTCATTTCCATTTCAAAAAGCTCCATACTGGGACGCTTGTGCACATAAAAGCACATGTGGTGGCTAAGGATGCCAGTGCTTGTGTGTAGGTGTGCGCATGTTTTCCCAGCTGAAGTGTAAATCAATATTGTAAATAAAGCTTCGCTGTTATGTTGGTTATAGACAGCTGTGTACATTATCTATAAGGTCGTCGCTCAAACAGCAGGAGTGACAGAGAGAGAGTAACTCAGTAAAAACTTTTTAAAATATGCATTTTGTTTACGAGATGATTTATTCATGAATGGATGTGTGCAGTATTTCATTATGTGGCTGCTGCTTGTGCGTCACTGATGTTGACAGAAGAATCACTCAGTACACTGAAAGTACACAACGTGAAATGGAACTTAAGGGTTTTCATATGGGCTGATGTGATGACGGACCAAAGGTTGGGTGTTGTAGTAAAGCGAATGTCACTGTGTGGGTGTTACTTCTTTCCCATCTCATTCATATTTCTTTCTTGCCTCCAGATTTTGACCCCAACCTCGGTATGATGGCTGGAATTACCCCCATGAACCCCATGATGCCCGGCCTCGGTATCGTGCCTGCACCGCTCTCCCAGGATATACCAGCTGTCAAAGAGATCATCCACTGCAAGAGCTGCACCCTGTTCCCCCCGAACCCCAGTAAGCCACAATGTCATGCTAATCCTACACCAGCCCCCTCTCCCACCAGTGTCTTCATGTCAAAGAATCACACTTTTAAATGCCTCCAATTATGTAACACCATAAAGGCCTTGGAAATAGAAGCTTGACAAAAACATTAAAATTTCTAAACACGGTCCACCTCTCTAGCTGTTTATTGTTTTTGAAGCTGTTTTTGAAGGGGTCAGTTTCTCTCCAAGTCTTGTTCGGCCACATCTCATGACCTTCCTCAGCTGATGGAGTTGCTCATTTCTCATGGAGATGGTTATTTTCATTATTTAAATAATCTAATTAAGTGATTAATAAGTGGGTCTCCAAACTGTCAGAAGTGAAAAATCCCCATCATAATTTCCCGAGTTAGCATCTTCAAGTTGTTCTGTCAAGTTCAACAGTCCAAAGATTTTCAGTTTACTACTGTACAGACTAAGAAAATCCAAAAGTATTCAAATGTTAGCAGCTGTATCCACATAAATTTTGGCATTTTAGCTTGAAAATGACACAAATGATTTAAAAAATACTCTTTATTTTCTTGAATGCCAACAGGAAACTGTTGAAATTTCCATAGTAAGTCACTTTGTATAATCTGACTAGAAGTGTGCTGTTGATTATATTTATCTTACCTCCACCTTCCAGTTATCCAGAATTAGAAACGAGGTAGTGGGGGGTCGTTTGATAGATCTAACCTTCATTTTTCAGATTTCCTGCAACACAAATGTTTCTGCTTTGTGACTTTGTTCAAACAAGTATTACATGTCATCTTCAAGTTGGACTAAAGGAGTTTACAGTCCTGTCACCAAACAAAACCCACCCTCTTGCATTGTCTTAGGCATTTGTTTTAACCACACCTGTAAAGCTGTTGTTAAGGTGTGCTTGTGAATCTTGTGTGTGCATTATGGCTCAAAATAAACTGTCACTGTCACAATATGATGCAGGGAGAAAAGCTGATTAAAAGTTGAACTTCACTTTCTAGCTAGTCCTCAGGAGCAAAGACAAAGAAATGAACTCAGTACTCTGTGCCGGGGGCAGGTATAAACCCTGAGGCTGAGTGAGGGATCAACTTTGGAGGTTGTCACGATCTTTCTGTGACCCAAGTAGAATTGTTTGCTTAGCTGTATGTGGCCTGGTATACATACATTCATTAGAAAATTTATGTTATGGTAAACATCTATGTCTAAAATGAGAAATGCCTCAAAATCAGATGCAGGTTTAGTCCTGAGTCCTTAGTGATCCATGGACACAACACCTAATTGCGGACCTTTCTTATTTTCATGCTTACTTTCTACTTTCTTTCCTTTCTGTTCTGTCCCAGTTACTCTTAACTCGCTCTTTTGATCCCCATCTCTTCTGAAGATCGCTTTGCCTGTCACCAGTTAATCTCTAAGCCAAGGTTTTTGAATAGGCAGATATCTGAGGAAAACCGTCTAGGCTTGATTCTGCTCATGAAAGTCAAGGCTCTAAGAAGTCAACAGGGATGAGGGTTTCACCCTCAGAGAATTGCTACCTCAACATGGTTGACTGTGACCCTCGGAGTTAAGTTGTTGGGTCAAGCAGCTCCTGGTAGCACCTCTCAAGGCAAATTGGTCCCAACTGAGGAGCCTGAGAGCAAAGACTTTTCATTTTCATGGACAGAGTCTCTATGCTGAGTAGAGGGGTAGAGAGTTTCAACCACAGGTACCTCTGGATTTAATTTCTGCTTGGTGTCAGTAATGTAGTTCTGTTGATGTAATTCGACTGTGACCTCCAGCATGCACTGGGGTGAGAGCCAGCACCTCCAAATCTGTTTCAGTTCGTGAGCTGTTTGCTCCCAAAGTTCATGTATCTCAAGGTCTTGTTCACAAATGAAGCTCAAGGGAAATGTCACAGATTTTCTCATCAGTCTGTTTACAGGAGCTGGAGTGCTGCTGTACATGTGAGAGAAGGTCTTTTATGGCTACAGAAGGAGGTGCACAAAGTCTGCGTCTACTTCTGCTGCATCACTTTGATCTTTTTTTAAAACTGTCCATCACCACTCTGAAAATGTTATAGAAATGCAGTGCTAAATCCAAAGAGAGTGACTCCTTCCTGCAATGGAGCATTGGATCCAAACAGGTGAACTGGTGCAGCTTGGAATATTTTTACTGAACTGTTGTGGAAAAGAAGGGCACTAAGCCTTAAGACAAGGCTCTAGATTTATCAGTCGATCTACCCACTACCCAGAACTCATGATCAAGGGTCTTGTGAGTAGTGACTGGACGACTGAGATAGAGGATTCAAGCAGCCTAAACAAGTTTCCTTTGCTGGTGTCTGAGTTCATCTTTAGGGACGGGATGTGCTGAAGCTTCTATATCCAGGAAGAGCTCAGACTAGAACTGCTGTTCTTTTACACTGAAAGGAGACAGTTGAGGTGGATCAGCCACCTGCTCAGGATCCCTCCTTAACGCCCCCCCTGTGGAGGGATTCTGATCATATACAACTGAAAGGAGACCCCAGGCTAGACTGATAAAATGCTGTAAAGCATCTTAAACCTCCCCTCGACTAAAAATAAATAATAAAATAAAAGATGGAGCTGGAGGACATGGCTGGAGAGAAGGATATGTCTGGGAACCTTTGCAGGCAATGCAACATGGACCTGCAGAAAGTGGTGGAAAATTGATAGTTGGATACAGTACCTTATTGGGATTCCTCCACTCATAGCAGCAGAACCGGTGCAAATCCCTTCGCTTAACTGGTACATGCCACCTGCCAAATTTTGCCACGTTTCCAGTGAGGTTTCTTTTAAAAAATTCAGGAAATAAGCAGTTTGGCAAGTTGTTGGTGGCACCAGGTTCTTGAACAGAAAAAAACTTGACCAGGCTTTTTAAAAACTGGTTGTTAGGTGTTATTGCTGAGGATCGTTACAGCGAATGTCTCACCAGAGCTGTGTCACCTCCGAGGACGATAGGGCTGATTGGGGAATGGGAGGAGGAGAAGATGATGATGATTGAGGCGTATGATTATTTCACATAACATGCTGCCAACAGTGCCTTTGGGTGCAAACTAATGATGTTTGAAAACAAAATTGTCAAGAGATGAAAAAAAATGTTAGAAAATCTATGCAGTGTGTCTACAGCTGCAACTAAACATTGCTTTCAGTATTCATTAATGTAACGTTTATTTCCTCTATGAATCATTTGCTCTGCAGAATGTGTACTGCAGCATAAAGCTTAATGTAAAAATGATGTAGGGCTGCAACTAGCAATTATTATCATTACTGATTAATCAGATTTTTTTCTGAATTAACTTATTGTTTGGGCTTTAAAATGTTTCAACAGTTTCCTAGAGCCCTAGGTGATGTTTTTTTGGTCTGATCAAAATTGTGGAATTTTCTATTTCTTTCGTGAAACCTCCTTTCAGCTTCGACCCCTCTTTCACCGTCTTTACTGTCGCTTCTTCCCACTCACTGATATATTGCAGAAGTGGTGTAATACCTTCTTTTTTCTCTGAATGGTTTGCAAAAACTGCACTCAACATTTTGACCTGTGGACTCACTTTGATTGTCAAATTGGACATCAAACTGTGTTGTCCGACTGTCTTACTCTTTCAAACTTCTGAAGGGCAGTCTGAGAGATATTTTATAATTACCTTTAAGAGAAAGATGAAGCATATTCTTTTGAGCTTTGGGGATACCAGCAGTGTGCACCAGTGTTAAATATGCACACATATACACACTCCATTAAGCCTGGATGAAGAGAGACTAGTGTAAGTCCTTCTTCTACTTTTTTTTTTTGTCTTAATAATTTTGTCTGTTTCCAACTAACAGTTGTACAAATTATTCAGCTGATCACTTTGTTGTTTTAATTGAATAATCTTCTCTAAACAGCCTAAATATAATTGTGATGCCAAAGATGTTTGCCCTGTTATTTTCATTTATGAATAATCTTTAAAAGGCTGTTGTCCATAATTAAATAAAACACTGAAAAGCAACTAGATAAACTGAAAAAAATCAAAATGCATCAGTCATCCAAGACACTAATAACAACTGACCAAAAGACAAAGATGAATGGTCCTTGTGCGTTAGAATGTAATGCTAATAAAGAGTCCTCTTTTCACTGTGATAAATCTCCATGTGTACAGGTTAGTCTCAGTGTTTGTTCGTGTGTTGTAATGTACTAAACGTGTTTACTTTAGTTTGTATAAACACAGTTTATCTTCTGAATAACAGTCCTGAGAGGGTTGGAGCCTCCTCCCTGTAGCAGCCCCTCTGACTATAAAAAGGTGCTTAGCCCAGTCCAGGTGATGGATGGTGATGACTTGTGTTGGAGAAACAGACCAGTGGGTGGTCACTCGGACAGCGAGCCTGTGGGACAGGCTGGACTGAGAATCAGCTGGTGTGTTTGTGGCACAGCAACCTCCATATTTGATCAAAGTAACATGTCAAAATAAAGGCACGTCAGCCAGCTTTTTAGTGAGTCAAGGATTCTTAACATATCAAAATACAGTCTACTGAAAAGTTCAAAATGTACACACGTATGTTGTAAGTGTGCAGAAAAATAGAAAATGTTGTACATTATAATTCAGTCCAATACAACAGATTCAATTCTGTTGTGATTTTTGAGGTGGTTTGCTGGGTTTTTGAATTTCGTTGTATTATTCTATTAGTTCTTTAAAATATTCTGTGCCTCAATATATGCAAATAAGTTGGACACAATATTAGTATCATAATATAATTCTCCTCTTTCTCCTCTAGCCTATCAACTTCCTCCCTCTCCCTCCTGTTTATTCAGTTTCTACTTTTTTTCCTTCTGCGGACCGTGTATTTACCCTCTCCTCATCTGTCCCCAGTTTCTCTTTCTGCATTTTATAATTAACGGCCTTGAAGTCTTTACACAATTGCACAAAGGGCCACACATAAAAAGTTAGAATTTGGACAAATATTACTTTATAACTCTGTCTGGCACCCACATGTTATGAGTAATCTGCAAAAGCTTCTCCCTCCATTCTCACCCTGCCTCAGGTTCATTGCTTATTTTATTTGAATAAAATGCATCACTTGGACTGTTCACAAAGGCTTTCACATATTGTATGATATCATGTATTTATTGTAATTCGATCACAAAATCATGAACCCAACCAGATGCAAAACAACCACAAGGAGATGAAAAATGACTACAGACATTTCAAAATGACCACAAAGAGACACAAAACAACCATAGGACGACCCCAAAGAAACACAACAGCTACGATCAATGCAAAGTAACCATAAGGGGAGAAAAAAACACTCTTAAAAGGACCATAAAGAGAGACAGTCTAGGCATTCTTACTGTTCCTACTCCTTTCTAGGAGGATTAGCAGGGGCTTTACATGTCCGTGTCCAGGGGCCCATTGTCTCATAATCTGTCCATGGCATTTATTTGCCAGCAGTCATTTATTACACTGAAGAAAGACTCTAGTGCAGTGTAGTATTGCTTGGAACCAGGGATTCAAACTTCTTTAGAGCTTTTCTTCCCATTTGCGTTTTTAAGCCCACCCCTGTCTATTAGCAGGAGTCTTTGTAGGAGCCCAGACGACATCAGCTGAATGCGAAGCAGCAATAAAAGCTCAAACTGCTGAGCACCTGACTTCGTCTTGTAGAATTAGACCAGCTGTCTTGCTTCATCTCAGCTGTATGTAGCATGATCTCATTCTTTCTTTTACTACCCGACTCTTCTACTACAGAAGAAGGTTGGAATGAATACAGCACAGTACCTTTGGAACTTTCTTTAAAACCCTAACAATCAGTCAATCAATCAGTCACTTTATTGTTGTGCACCAGTCAAACACATTAGACATTATTAGTATAGACACCAAGTAATAGTGGTTTTGCTGCAGAAGTTTTCTCCACTATTGAAAATGTTTTTTCCTTGATAGCGAGAGAAATCTGATGCAAAATCGATAATACTGCACCCAACAAATGCTTGAAATGTCTTGAAATCCTTTTGATCATATTTGAATAAGACCCCAAGACGTCCGAATGACTGCGCTTGGTGCTGATCAACCAGGCCCTCAGGTGTCCAACCAAGTTCAACCTCTTTTCACCATGTCGATATCTACAGCTGTGGGAGCATCAGTTCTAGTTATTGCAAGGCCTTTCTAGCAGACATCCAGAAATACATCATCCTCAGTGTTCTACTGATTAGCTCGTTCACTCCTCATAGACCCCGCTAATCACATTCATCATGGATGAGAAGCCTGATCTATTGGAGATTAGATCAGTCAACACTCATCTGTGTTGAATAAGTGATTTCTGCAATGCAGGGGACCTTCCACATGAGAGGATTTGCAATCACTTTGTAGCCAAAAGGATTTCATTTTCATGCATGGAATCGTTGGATATTAACATTTATCTAACAAAAAAAAAAAACGATCTGAGCATATCGCTCCAAGTTATCATTATTCATGCATTAAGCTTTATCATTTTTTTAGGTCACAAGTACTATGTTTTAAATATGACTTAATTGAATTTTGTAGCATCAAGCTCCAGAATGTGGTCTGTTTTTCTAAGTGTTTGATCGTATTATAGACAGGCTTCTGGTTTAAAAGCTGGTGTGACCCGGCCCTCATTCTTCTCAGCCTGAACGTAGAGTCTGACCTCAGGGTCTTTTGTGATTTGTCATTCATGCCTTCTGGATATTATATAATTTCTTTTGTATGAGAACTGCAACGAGTCTCCTTGTTGCAGTTATTGGAGAGCCACTTTCCCCTCCTTAAATTCTTTTATCATACATAATAAGATGTCGCCCATTTCTGTTTGTATGGGTGGCTTTCAGTTCCATTACATTCCCTTATATATCTGAACCTCTACATGCGTTTAATATATTGATACACCTGGTAAACACTCAGGCTTTTGTTATTTTGCGATCATGATTGAATCAGTGCCATTCAATTGGCAGCTGGCAAATATCTTTTTCAGTTGGAGATACAAGTGTGCAGCTGCTTCTATTTTCTGCCTTATCAGACAGTGTTACATTGTTATTTGGATTTTCTTCTATTGACGGCACATACAGGCATACATATTTCTATCTGAGTAAAAACAAAAGACAAGAAATCAGACCTGCTCCTCAGCTCTGCCAGAACGATTTCCAGCAAATAGTGTCATAAAAACAGTATGTTCTTGCTATTGGATATATTTTCTTCAGCTCCTCAAAAAGCATAATTCATACTCAAAAACAAGATTCAGTGTTCTCAGTCTGTTGTATAATTTCTTGAATTTTCAGCTGTATTATCGCTATGCAAGTGCTCATAGTTTTATCTTTCAAGTTACTTTTTCCCAGCCCAGTCTTAATTTTATTATCCCTCCTTTGTTCCACTACTTCTGCCCAGACCTTCCCCCTCCGGCCACAAGAGAGCGCCCTCCAGGATGTAAGACGGTGTTTGTCGGGGGTCTGCCAGAGAACGCCACCGAGCAGCTGATCATGGAGGTCTTTGGACAGTGTGGTGATATTACCGCCATACGCAAAAGCAAGAAGAACTTCTGCCACATTCGATTTGCTGAGGAGTTCACAGTGGACAAGGCTCTCTTCCTGTCAGGTAAGCTATCGTTACTCTAAAACCTTTATCTAATTCCTTACGCTTATTGTTCCAATATTTCAGTGTGTTGTGTCACTTCAATAAATGTAAAGCAAGAATGCAGAGTTGTAAAGTGGGCTGCTGGAAGTAAACCCCCCGTTTATTTTTCCCATAGACAGTGTTATGTGACTCTCACTCTGAAATGGCCGTGAAACTCAAAAATAAAAAGAACAACTGCGTCAGAAAAGATCTGCTTGTTTGATAAAGTTGAAGGTACAAGCGTTGTACCGGAAAATTTCAAAGTTGCATTTCAGTAAGAAATATCCCATCACAGATCTTAAAATTGTGTTATGTCCCCGTCGACTGTGAGTGAGAGTCAAAGCTTCTGTTGTTGAGACAAATAATTCTACAGTCTGAGTTTAAACTACCTAACACCTTTGAATTCTGGGTAAATTCAGGATGAATTCAGCATCATGTTTTGGTCACAACTGAAACAAAGTATTTAGATTTTTCTGCAGAACTGATTGGTACCTCCCTCTCCCTGGCAACAGCAGCAGAGGCTCATGGGTACTATATTAGTTAGAGCTATCTGTTATACCAAACCTACACACACACACAAAAAAAATCAGAAGTTAAAGAAATCAATTCAAACTAGTGCCCATACGTCAGACCTAAAGGATCATTAACTTATTCAGGATAGCCCCGTGTTTTGATGTCGAGGAGATCATGAAAGGAGCATTTTGAAATGGGAGCTCAGAGTGGAGAAAAAATACTCACAGAACCAACAGCTCCTCTTTTAACTCTGGGATTGCCTATAAGAAAGGACTAGTAGACTCACAGTGGTTGAGAATAGTCAGAGCCTTAGACAACAAAAGATATTAATGACCACTGAGGCAAAAAAAAGCAGCTACTACTCATGTGATGGAAGCTTATTGTTCCTTATCTTATCTTGATTTTCACAGAAGCTTCTAGAGCCCAAATGTCTTAAATCTCTCCGTGCAAACTGTTGGCCACATATTCCTACTTTAAAAAACCCATTTAACCTCGCAGCCAATTCTGTAGTATTCTCAGCATTATTAAGTGTGTTTTTGTTTGTGTGTGTGTGTGTGTGTGTGTGTGTGTGTGTGTGTGTGTGTGTGTGTGTGTGTGTGTGTGTGTGTGTGTGTGTGTGTGCGTGTGCGTGTGCGTGTGTAAAAATGAGTTTGAATGAGAGATCTTGTTATTTCATCTGCCTCTGTTCTTACAGTGAGATGTGGGAGCTGAGGTTCATATATTAGCCAGATGACAGAGCTGTGTAGTTTTCCCATAAATAATACCCCCCACACACACACACACACACTTCTATCTTTGTGAGGACTCTCATTGACACAATGCATTCCCTAGCCCCTTACCCTAACCTTAACCATCACAACTGAGTGCCTAACCCTAACCCTGACCCTAACCTTAACCTAAACCTAATTCTAACCATAACTCTAAAACCAAGTCTTAACCCTCAAAATGTGATTTTTAAGGTGTCTCAAAAAGTGAGGACCGGCCAAAATGTCCTCACTTTCCCAAAATGTCCTCACTCTGTTAGTAAAACACATTTTTTGGTCCTTACTATGTAGCAAATACAAGTACACACACACTCTGTGCAAACACACTACCCAGCAATGACACAGACTCCAGTAGCCCCAGCACACTGAGATCTCCACGTATGAAATATTGAAGTAGTAGTAGATTGGAAGCCTGAAGCAGAGAGCAAACCCCCGAACCCATTCTCATTTCTTTTCTTGTTTGCGCTGGCATCCACCCCCCCCCCCCCCCCTCCCCTTCTTTTATGATGAGAGTATGTTTGGTCTCTTGGTGAATCACACTGGACATCATTACTGTGACCAGCAAGACCACACAATCACACGTGTACGCAAACACACAGTGAACACTCTGTCTGATCATTTCAACCAAATTAAATCACAAATCTGCAACCAGCCATTAATGAAATCTGAGTAAGGAGGAGAGAGTGAGGATAAGAGGGAAGTGGTGAGGAGAAGAGGGGGTAATGAGGGAAATTGTGGTCTTTCAGTGCCACTAGAGAAGTAATTACCCTCCCTAAGTTTTTCTCATGTATTGACAAAAGGATGCAGGCCGTCTTACTGCACAAAATCCGACAGTGACAGTATATATTTCTTAAAGGGCTCCAACAAGCAAAATAGGAGGATAAAGGGAGAAGTGGTAGACAATGAAAGAGCTTGTTCGGTCATTTGTCTCTGTTACAGTCTATGGAAGGTGATGGAAAGTGACTCGCTGTTGGCCCTGAAAGAAACCCCACAACTTGTAGACTTCAGCTCATTTGCGTACCTTTTCTCTCATGCTCTCGTTTTCCTATGTTGCTATTCAGTTTCATCAAATTCACACCTCCAGGCATGTTTTTAATTTGCATTAAAAAGATGCACGATGTCCCAAATTCAACTGATGTTTTGTTTTGTGCTTTTTTTTCTCTCTCTCTTTTTTCATTTTCGTGAGCTGCCTAGAAGGTGTAAGACTTTAGTGATTATTATATACTGTGTATTTGCCAAGTCGGTCAGGAATGAGCATATTTTGATAAAAGTGACCATTAGATGTGAATGGAAAGAGTAAAGTTGACAGCTGTCAAAATTAAAAGCATTGGGGCATTGCGCTGCTGCAGTGGACCAAGGTGGAAACTATGTAACCATGACTTCCTTAGTCTGAATCTGACGAGTGATCTTTGTCACATGTCACCCTCTTCTCTCTTTCTCCCTGTGTTTCTTGTTGCTGTCTGCTGTCAAATATTTAATAACAGGACAAAGAGTCTGCACAAACACCAAACACACAGTACAGCTGAAGCTGACGGGACTGTCAGTAATTTCCCAGGTATTTGATCACACACCAAAGTATTTATTACATTCAGTTTCGACCTGATCATTGGCGCTAGATGAGAAGTTAAGGGATCACCACATTTCATCCTGGGCGGAACATCACTGTGTTTTTAAGAAAAAATAATAAATAATAGCAAACCACCCCTCCAGTACGGTCGCCTGTTATCCTCTATCTGCTCACCAGAGTTCCTCTTCCTGCCAACATATCCACCGGCTTACCTGTTTTCTGTTCCCAGTCTCCTGAGCGTTTCCCACCAACTACAAAGTGCCAACTGTTAGCATGCTCTGTCTCATTTCAGACACTTCCATTAGTACACTTCCAGGTAGCGATCTGAGTGCACTGTGTACTTACTTGCAGAGAGCGTGAATTTTGATTGGCGCGTGTCGAACAAGGCCATTATGCATTTAGGCCATTAGGCAAGCTAGCATTCACATTATCTTTCACTGTAACAAATCATTACCAACTACATACACTGATGGCTTCTAGACAAACAGTATCGTGGCACTTCAGGGAAAAAACACTTTGTGTAGACATGTTTAACTTAAGTTTGTATGGTGTAGCGCTCGCTGTATCGCATGAAGCTTCCTCAGCCGCCGTTTTCACGAGTTTGAAAATAGGTTGTTGGTCCTTCCCCTTTCACTGCATATCCAAAGTGTCAAGCAGTGAGGGAAGGAAGTGTCCAGTGTTTCACACTCAACTTTTTGACCAACTCTTTGAAAATGCCAAATGAGACATGCTGTTAGTAAAAAGGTTTTTCTCACACCTGCAGTCTGCGAAGCACACTATGAAAATGTCATGAAACTGTCTGAGCAGACAGATGAACTCACTGTAATTGGTAAGCTCCCTGCTGTCCCACCTGCTTCTCCCCTTCCATCTTTCTGTTTTTAGTTTTTAATTTTTACACTTTTGTCTGCCAAGGCTATCGTATCCGCTTGGGCTCCAGCACAGACAAAAAAGACACTGGTCGTCTTCACGTGGACTTCGCCCAGGCCAGAGACGACCTCTATGAGTGGGAGTGTCGCCAGCGAATGTTGGCCAGAGAGGAGAGGCACCGGCGCAAGATGGAGGAGGATCGCCTCCGGCCACCCTCCCCTCCTCCCATCGTCCACTTCTCCGAGCACGAGTGCAGCCAGCTGGGAGACAAGATCAAAGGTTGGTGGACATGGCAAAGCGAAACACGTGCAGTATACTGCATGCATGATCTGATAGCATAAACTGAGACAGAGAAGAAAAGAAGTAAAACCTTGATACGTAGAAGAAAATTATTTTGTTTTATCATCCCTGGGGTGTTTACAAATACAGCACAAATTCTAATTGTCACAATTGTTAATGAGCAAACTGAGCAAAGTGAGCAATTTGTGCAAACCACAGATTAAGACGGTAGGGGATAAGGGATGTGTGTATGTGTGTGTGGTTACAGGGGGTTCCCATTGCAAGCCGTAACATTACAGGAACAGTCTGGAACAAACTGACAAAGCAGTTCTCTGATGTTCTAACAAATTCAGGGAATTTGTTTTCAGGAGACACACAAAGGCTGTTAAACACAGGATATCAGTTTACTCTCTGTTCAGCACATGCTCCTGTCTCTTATCTTGTCCTTTCTCCTCGACTCTCCTCTCTGCACTCTGCTCCTCTCTCTTCATCGTGTCCATTTTCTCTCCTCCGCTCCACTTTCCGTCTCTTCTCGGCTTTCTGTCGAGTTTCAGGCTGAATAAACTTGTTTCACTAATGAGCAGTGACACTTCCAGGTCTCTGTCACAGTTGCCCGATAACAAAATGGCTGTGACTTTCAGCCTCTCTAACATCTGCGTGTGTCTTTTTTCAGCTCATACTTCCCGTGGCCCTGAAGTAAGGACCTCTAACACGGTGTCATTTCAGCCAAGGATTTGTTTCTGATCACTCTGGGCTGCCATACTGAAAAACATATCCTTGGCTATTTGCCACAGATTTAGGTTTTATTTTCCTGAATTTTCCACCCAGAGAGAAGAAAGCGGTTCAGTCTGTTTCAGTGCCAGTTATATTCCTTTACTCCAAACCCAGTTAAACCTTTTGATGACAAGAAGGTCACAGAGGAGCTTTTTTACCCAGACCACCTCTAAATGGGAGGTGTTCTGGGTTTCTTAATGTCACTGAGGTGTCATTAAACTCCATGATATGGTTTTTTTGGTTTTGCCTCTGCACCAGCGACAGCCAGAGCCAGAGGCATTATGCTTTCAGGTTGTACATCCCTAAGTCCCATTCTTGTGAACACGATATCTCAGTAACGCCCAGAGGGAATTTCTTCAAATTTGGCACAAACATTAACTTGGACTCGAGGATGAACTGACTAGATTTTAGTGGTCAAAGGTCAAAGTCACAAATTGGCCATAACTCACAAATTCATCCACTAATTATGACACAATTTAACACAAATGTCTAATAGAATAAACAAATGACGTGATGACATTTTATATCCAAATGGTCAAAGGTCAACTTTACTGTGACATCATAATGTTCTGCAAAAACACTCATGGCCATTATTCAGTGTTGAAGCTTAGGAAGGAGAGATTGTGACTACACTTTCTGCAACTTGGCTGATTGGCAGAGGGATATGACTGTGAGACACTAATTCTAGTCACATATTTCTTGTTCTCTCTTTTTCCTTTTCATCCAGCATCACAGCTGTCTCTTTGTTCCTTTGTCCTTGGTCTCTTCATTTTTATTTTTCATCTATTCGGTGTCACCTTGCTCATATTGACCCTAACTTTTACTTTCCACTCAATGAGCCAATGTGTTACATGCCACTCTATTTATTTAAATTTACCTGAATCCAGCTGTATATTATATGAAATACCTGCTACCTACCAGAAAGCAGTGCATAATTTACATACTCGTGGATTATGACTCAAATGTGCACTTATATAAGGTTATGATCATTTTCAGCTCACCAACTGTTGCTTACAACACTTTAAGTGTCTTGGGGCTTTAAAGTAAGGATTTTTTTTTACCTTCCTGTGTAGAGTCTGACTCTTTCCTTTCCCTGTCCACTCACCTCTTGGCCAGATGATGGCAAGTTTCCTGAAGCAGTGCGTGTGCTCCTGACCTGGCTGGAGCGAGGCGAAGTTAACCGCAGGAACGCCAATAACTTCTACTCCATGATCCAGTCCTCCAACAGCCACATCCGCCGGCTGATGAGCGAGAAGAGTCAGCACGAGAAGGAGATGGAAGAGGCCAAAGACAAGTTCAAGACTGCCCTGGCAGGCATACTGGCTCAATGTGAGTGACATCCTCGATCACACACTGCAGACTTGGATGTATGATGTAATCTGTCCTGTAGATACTGTAAATAGTCTTTAAATGAGTCCAGAGATGAGTTCAGGATCACAGCCAGAGAGTAACTCATTTAAAGTTTGCCACTAGCATTCTCCTTGTCATGAAGAATATGTGGAGGAGGAGGAGGATAAAAATGAGTCCGCTCCTTTTCTTGGTAAAGTTTCTGGTTCAGTGTAAGTTTCATTATTTTAGGACCATACACACCACATCAATATATTATAGGTTACAACGCATTACACAGGTTGACAAAGGCAAAATTGTGCCGGGAGTACTGAAATCCACTAAAAAGTAAGTATAATATTGTTCGCAGCTGCCCATTAACTGTGATGGTGCACAGAGCATGGGTGTACAGGACTGTAAATATCCATTGTGGATATGAAGGTTTTTTAGTTTAATAGACTCATAGAAGCTATCTTGATGGCAGTTTGTTGTTGGGAGGATGGCTTACAGGTAAGTTTAATTTCTTTCCTAACCACGGTATCCTTGATATCACTCTAAACCAGAAGGGATTCAGTGGTGTCCTGCTCCTTTTTCATTACCCCAAGATACAAAATATCTTAAAAATCACAGGAATAAAAATGTTCATATTGCTGTTGACAGTCAAGGATGAAGAGAAGACTGCAGGTGATTATTATTGAGTTTGCCTTCAGATGAACATAGTAAGTAGCCCAACACATTTATTGCATGAATACAACAGTGGACAAACATGAAAAGTAAATGCATGCTTAGCCCATTTAAGTTGATTCAGAGCCAAAGGCAGATTACACCGCTCCCTACAACACGCACCTCGGCAGCTTTAGCTGTGCAGCTGGTGGTTTACACTACAGCCTGCAGCATTTTGTCTTAACACATATCCCTCCATATGCATGTGCGTAGAATGCAAACATCCTCCGACACAAACTTTTTTGTTTTGTTTATCGTTTATCAGGTAATTAAAATACATGTAGAAGGCGTAGAGGGTGTATGTGGCTGTGGGTGTGGGTGTGTTTGTACTGAACAAGCCACAGAGAGAGAGGCAGACTTGCTGTCCTCGCCATCCTCCATAATTTCAGCCTGTATGTCTGTGAAGAGCCTTAGTCATCCAGGTCATGGTATCTGTAAGAGCTGTACGAAGGCAACCAGAGAAGCCTCTTCAGTTAGAAGTGAAGAAGCCTTTCAGATAGAAGATGAAATGTCTTCAAGAACCTCAGGCAAGTCCAGCTGCTTTTGTATAGCTCTTAGAGACTCCAGCCTGCACAAACACATTCCCATACACTTTGCCTTCGCCTTGGTGCATTGCTGGTCACATTTATGATAACACTGTTGTGAAGACTGTGAAGAGAGTTTTACCTGGGAACAACTCTCTGTCCATACCAAATAGATTCAGCCTGTCTGGTCTTGTAGTTGTCTGTATAATGGAATATGTCACATTAAAGGCCCAAGTGACCCAAGTCTCAGAATAAATATTTTTACTTAATCCTCAGTGGTGTCTCGCCATGCAGGTGGTTTTCATTCAATGTCCAGCAGTTCAATTTTGGCATATCAATCTAATGTTCCTACCTCAGTACAATAGAGGTGCAGGGAATTTTAATTTGTGGTGCTCAAAACATTGCAGAAATGCACTTGACAAGACTCAAAAGCATTTTGCTTCTCCAGGAACAATTTTCCTTTCACTGCACTGAAGAGTCTCTGTTTGAACTACATTCTTCTGTATCAAAACCCAGAAGAATACAAAAATACTTCAACATACACACACACACACACACACATATATAATACACTTGCATATAAGCTGACAGTCCTGAAAGTGTCTGTACTGTTCCTCTCTTCTCTGCCTTCGCCATTGATGTGCGCCATCAAATTACAGGGTGCTGGGAAGATGCTATTGATCCGTGTAGTGTTCTCTCTCTCACTGCTCAGCAAACACACACACACACACCCTCAGCTGGTGGTATTATTGACTCCCCCTGTTGTACATTAAGACCTCTGGGATACACACACCACCCAGTCCCCCACGACCACCCACATGACAACATATAGATAGATAGCTGAGGGTGGAACGACTGTATCGATACACAGCAGCTGAGACAGGATCTGTCGCAGTATATATACACCCAGAGGAGCTGTCAATATCCACATCACGTGTAAGCCCAGTGGAGACCTCAGAGTTAAACGGTCTGATCCTAATGAGACACTTTGACCCAAAAAAAAAAAAAGAAGAAGCTCGCTCAGCTCAGTCCAGTGTAAAGTCATTTTGTTACAGCTGTACCAGAGGTGTAACTTTAAAGGCTTGGAGCTAACAGCAGTTCATTTTAAAAGAAGATGAAAATCTGCGTAGAGAAAGTAAACCATGAACATTGTGCTTCTTCAACAAGCTGTCCTTGGATGAGGTTCTTCACAGCCCACTGTTGTAGTGCAGCAACACAGTGGTCAACAGTGGCAGACTTAAAGCAGGTTATTTTTGGCAGCTGCCAGTAGCATAGAAAAATTTCCCTTGTTAAACAAACATTAAACAAGACAAAGTCTGACAGCTTATATACTGACAGCTGTGTGAGCATGTGGGTCTTTGTTCAGCAGGTATAATATTTACCACTTTCAAACTGTGCCTTTAGCATGTTAGCATACTAACTTGTGCTACATAAAATTCAGCTGAAGCTATATAGCGTGAGAATGTCATTAGTTTTGCAAATATTTGATTGTACATCAAAGTATTTGACAAATTAAAAGTTTGGTCTGATGAATGTGACTAATTGAAAAGGGATCAATGAAGTTATTAAAATTCATCCTGAGAGGAGCATGATTATTTGTACCACGTTTCATCGCAGTGCGTTGTAATAGTTGCCAAGGCACTCAACCAAAAATGTCAACCTCATGATGTCACTGGAGTAAAGGTCAGAGGAGCATCATAGTCATCAGTGTTCCTCCTCTGTGCCAGTCTTAAGCCTCAATCTCAGTGCTGAACAGAGCAGCATTGCCATACCTACTGTGGATCCACAACACTAGCCTGGCTAATGAAAAATCAAGTCAGTCATAGCAGAGCTACAGCTTTTGAGGGCTGTTTTAATTCTGTATGAACCAGTATATCATGTATAATTGAAGGATGTTGGAAGGGTGTATGATTTATTGAAGTTAAGTTTTGCGTGTGGGAACTACCTGACCATCCATTCACAAGATGATGCACTGGCATCAGTTGGTAAGTAGATCACACGCTTGCACACACATATAAAAACAAACAAACAAACAAACACACACACACACACACACACATATCTTTACATCCCTAGTTGACTCCACTTTCTCACTCCTCTGCTCCTTCCCACCTGCCCTCTGTCTTTCTCTGTCTCTGTCTCTGGATGATCTCTGGTCCTTCCCTGCATCCCGCCACAGTTGAACAGATTGTGTCTGTATTCCAAGCTGCTTCCAAACAAAAGGCATGGGACCATTTCTCCAAAGCTCAACGCAAGAACTTGGACATGTGGCACAAACAAGCAGAGGTTGGTACACTTTGATTTCCTTCTGTTGTTCACATGATTTATGGAAAATTAGACTTGATCCCATTTTGTTCTACACCTGTGTCATTTTAAAGTTCTTTTATTATTTCGATTGATAGTGAGAATGTTTACATCAGGGCTAAATTACGACACTTGTGAAACAAGAGAAGAAAAAGTAGGGGGGAGTCAGAAGTGAAAAGTGCAGACTCCTTGTTACAGTAAGTACTTTGAATGCAGCCAGCATACAGAACAGATGCCTGCTCACTCCAGCCAGTATAAGATCCAGACACTCCCAAGTCCAAACCTCTGCCCCTTCCTCCTTCCCTCCTTCACCGCTGCCCTCTCTCGTGAAGGTGTACAAGCTGCTGGGTGAGTTTTCCATCTCAAAGGGTGTCCAGAACACAGGTAAATCTGTACAAGTCTTCCTCCCCTGCACCAGCAAATTTGAAGGTTTTTTTTTTTTTCTTCTTCTTTTTGAGCAGATAATTAAGGGAGAACATCTTGAGACATAAAAGCGTGTTCAATTTCAAATCTAACAGCATTTTTGCCATCCACTATCTGCTCACCATTTTTCCCTCTGCCAAATGGAGCATTAATTAGCATGATGATGGGTTGTATGTAATGGAGGAGTCTGGAGTGCCTGTGAAGATCGTCAGTCATCCAGGCCATGGTATTTCTAAGTGCTATACAAAGTCCTGAACTGATGAAGCCTTTTGGATAAGAGGGGTAAACGTCCTCAAGAACCTCAAGCAAGTCCAGCTGCCTTCATATAGCACTTAAAAGAGGGTCCTGAGTGTGTTACAGTCCTGGGTCTAATGGATCATACATTATCATGTCTGATTGGTAAGTTTCTGTGAACCTCGGTATGAAAAACAACAATTTAAGGTGTAAATTAGAGCCTTAATTCAGACATGCACACACACACACACAATAATAACAGAATGTCACACAGCAGAAGCACCAATCAACTTGTAAAAAACTTCTCTTTAAAAGGTAGGTAATACAAGAAAATATGTTTCTCCAATGTTGAGATTTGCAGCAGAACAATGAAAATAGTCTAATAATCTAAAACTTAACCATCTTGTAACCATGGAGGTCTCTTAACACACACTTGATGAGTAAGTACAAAGCTGAATGATGCATGTTTATATGCAAACACTTGAATACATTCCTGGTAGTGTGACGTCAGTAAAGAACACTTTTTTATTGCTGTCTTCCCCCGCTCAGACCTTGAGGGTCACAAGTGAGGCTACTCATTGGAGAATCGCTCTCTTCTATATATACACTGTAGCAGGAAGTTTTAAAACCTATTATGTGGATGTCAGAGTGTTTCCATCAGGCCTCAGGGATCTGTCCATTCTTTCTCAGACTTCCTTGTGTTCCTTTGTAGAGTTTCTGTACACACACTGCATACACCAGGGAGTGCAGCATGGCCATAGATGCAAGAGAAGAAACCAATGTGGGTGGACACTCCACTGCTGGATATGTCCTCATTCAGAAAACATATATATATATATAAAATGAAAAAATCCTTCCAATGACGTCATGCTTCAAACATTGCAGTTTTTCCTCTTCCAACTGGTTTACACTCTTTAATAACTGAGAGAATAGACTTTGTCATTCAAAGTGAAAACACATAAGTTGTGTTAGGCGAGCAGACAGATGAAGTCATTTGGACTCCGAACTCTTGGTCTGTATTCCTCTGCAGCTGTCTGAGTATTTGGGAATTAGCCCTAAGTCAGAGCACTGAATAGTCTGTGTGTGATAGGTGAGGTCACACTGAACTGATAAAAATAAACCCTCCTAAAAGTTATTGAAATATAAATGAACCAGGTCAAAAGTATTTTTGCCACCCAGCTGCTATAATCAATATTGTTACATGAACAATGATCAATTGACTTACTTACCAGACTGTGCAGTTCCTCTCAGCTCTACAATGTTCAGCATCACTGTTTAATTCACTGTTGCTGCTCTCACTTGGTCAGCATTGTTTTCCAGTAGCAACATGAAGCTATTTTTAGCAAAAAGCTCTAAAAAACCAACTGTACACCACCAGCCCAGCACAGCTGAGCAGGCAGACAAAGTTGGCGACTAGCTGATGAAAACAGTGGAGCATTCAGCCGCTGAAGAGACAGATAATCACCTCTGAAGACCAAAAAAAAGAGCTCAAAGAGTTTTGATTATTGGACCTAAATTTATCAAATTCCCAGAAACACAAAGCCAAATGAATGTTTCTCTGTCACTGCTGGATGTGTCATGAAGTGACTGTTTACTAACAAATTCACATTATAAGGTGATGATATCTAATAATGTTGTATATATTAAATATAGTAATAGAATATTTCAATATTGGGTATCTGTATCTGACACTTTGAAATTATGCAGCTGTAGACCTTTTTTTTTATGAGCTTCTTAATCCAAATACTGAAGGTCATGGTTCAGACATATAAAGTTGAGAAGCTTAAATTGTTGATATGATAGGAATGAAAGTTGTGAGACCGCCACCCAAGACAGAGACATCTCACTCTGTTCTATTTGTTGATACTAAAGAAAAACTTCACAGTGGTGTTACAGAGTGGAGGTTCCTCCTTCACAAACTTTCTTTAATGTAGTGGTGACAGCCAAGTTTAATTTAGGTCGGTCATCAAGTTACTCACAGAATTAACATGACAGCTGATATGACGAAAGCAACGCTCAGCATCAGCTAAAACTGAGAAGCTGCTGGCTGAATGTTTTCCAGACTGCTTTGGTAATGGTTACTAGTGTCAAAGCTTAGTGAAGCTGTGCCTGAATTCAGTCACTCACCACTGCACCCAAATAATATTTCACTTTCACACACATTAATTTTCACTGGCTTACGCAATGTGTTGCTGTGTTAAAGGAGAGGAGCAACAACACTAGGAGGCTGAGGGAGACAAAAAGGATTGGGTTTTCATCAGCATTATTTTAACCAATAACAACCCATTAAAGTATTCTCACATCTACTAATTCCTCTTTGATCATATAGACACGCCTTAAAGGCTGCCGCGTATAGGACTGGCAGCCACTAGACAGTGTAAAGAGCATAGGTAAGTAAGTGCAGTTGCTCAGGGGCAGTGTATCATCAAATAGGCAGCCAGTTTCACTCTCAGTCATATTGTATATTCAGAATGATTCTCTGGCCTGGAGGTGAAATATGGAGGAACAAGCCGCTGTGTTGAGTAGCTGCAGCTCCCAGGCAGAATCAAATAACAGCTGCCTCCCTCTATTTGTGTTTTTATGTGGCGCGCGCGTGTGTGTATTTGCAGTGGATGTGTATGTGTGTGCACAGTGTGCTCCGCATATACCAGATGGTTGTGTGTCTGCATGTGCTTGTGTGTGTAGAGTACCTGTTTGACCTCCGCCATGGGCCCAGGCAGATAACGTCAGCTGACAGATGGTTGTAAGTTTATTTACTCTTGGGCAGCGTTCTGCTCCCTTTAGCTTTTTAAGAGTATTTTTCAGCCTGTTGTTTTCAGTATTTCATTAATAGATCACTAATTTCTCTAGCTACTGGTTTTGTTTGTAAGTATCTACACGTGTGTTTCAGTGTTTCTTGTTTGAATGGTAGAGACATGTTGCAGTTGTCTTCTTCAACATGTTAAATGTTTGAACCTTCTGCATCTAACCTGATGAACAGATGTTTTTTTGTTTTTTTTACATAGTCATATGTAACTTAGTCTGTTATAGGTTGCTAAAGGTTACTAAATTCAAGTGTTACTTTCTGTGCAAAACCACTGTATTAAAGTACAAAACTCACATTTAATAATTTGAATAAAGGAATTAACCTCACAGCATAAACCACTTTAAAAACTAAATAATGTAAATGAGCCAATTTGAAGTTGCAGGAGAAACCTGCATCCTGAAAAGACACTGACTCCAGACCACTCGTCCTGTTTTGGTTTCTCTGGAGTCTAAGACAACTTTAGCCTATATTAGCTGTGACAAAGGTTGAGGCATCAGGCTGTCAAAGTACAAGGTCATAAATACATGGGAACCTATGAAGTATTTTCAATTAAATCAGTTTATCTGAATTTATTACTCTTCTCCACAATCCAGGTCTGATCTGAGTGCCTTGCATTGTGTTGACATTTTTTGTGACCTTCAAACCTCTGAAACCAGTGCGTGTCTCCTTGCAGCGTAGTTAGCTGTGCTCACTACTCTCCTGCTTCATTAGCAGTAGATCTTGTGCTGTTAAAGGTGACACTGTACCATTGTAGCGCAAACATCTGCTCACTACAGAGAATGAAAACTGAATGGCATTTAAAAACCCATCCAAGCCCAGATTCTCATAGACATTATGTCTACGGTTTAGTGTAATGTGTGTCATGTATCACAAGGATTTTCTCTTGTTTGTTTTTGCTTTCCTCTTGACACAGACCTGGAAGGTTTGGACTCATTTACAGCCAATCCAATTCAGTGGGTTGACCTTAATCTTGAAACCATTTTAAAACCTGCTTCTGGTTACTGGTCTCCAGACAGATGTAGTCATTAGTGAGTCTGTTTGTGAGGGTGAAATGAAACAGAGAAGGTTGGTATTTCACACTCGCTGCTGTTGTTTCCAGATGTGAACTCAATTAGAATAACACACACAAAAAAACCAACAGTAGACTTGTTGTGCACACATGTCATTCTTTGTCCTGGTGAATCAGTGTCTTCTAAAGTTAGAGTGCTTTGACATTTTTGACAGGAGCTGTCAGTGCTACATTCTTACTTAGCTGCATTAATTTGATGTTTGCTCCAACTAACAAGAACAGTAAAGCTCAAAACTGTGGGGTCAGGCTATTTGTGCTACCATCTGCTCTAACACTGTACCAGAGGAGGAACTGAGCCCCAGCTCTGAGACCGTCCTTTCCATCTTTATTCATCGACGCTCCTTTTGTTCAATACTGATCTGTTCCTTACAGCTGATGCTTAATATTAACAGTGAAATCAAAGAGGTGCAGCATTGATAATCCTACTCCTACTGGCACCTTCCAAAATGTGCGTCGCTCATGAGTTGCAGCCGTTCTGACTCGCACCTCTTTTCACTGTGTTTTCCAGGAGATTAGAAACATGCACAATGAGCAGCTGATGGGCATCAGGCGAGAGGAGGAGATGGAGATGTCTGACGATGACATGGAGGACACCCCTGACAGCAAGGACTCTGAGGACTCAGGTATGCATTTGCATTCACAGTTCAACACTTTTGTCAAGATGACAGACTCATACACTGATCAAGATCTCCAGAGGATGAACACAAGAGTTTGAATAACTGGGGGAGACAGCTGAGTTTGACGGAAATGGCAGCAATCATCCCCCAAGCATCTGACAACCATCTGACAGCTTCACATGAATAAAAAACACATTCAAAGTACATCAAGATGTTTACACCGCACACACAGTTTACTGGGTTGATGTTCAGCCTAGCTGCCAAATGGACATCCACCCAGTCCACCCCTGTGAATGATATAAAGAGTGTGCCTGTGCACGTGCGTGAGTGAGAGAATGTGTCCACACCTGCCAGCTGCCATGTAATTTCAGACTGGGGTACCACTGAAGTGCCATAATCTTGTGTTTCTCCCTCAGAGGAGTCTCTTTGTGTTTGCTGAAGCAACAAAAACTAATGGTGCTGCTCATTTCTCAGCCCCCATTACAATAACCCATAAGTCTCGAGTAGCCACCAGGGCAACATGCTGTAACCATCACAACCACGTAGCGTTGTCTCTCATCTTGTGTTTTGTGCCTCTCTGTGTGTTGTGATGCTCTCTTCACGTACTTTTGCTCCTCGCCTTTTAATCATTCTGATCTCTGCCATTTGCTAATATGACAGCTTCTCTAATCAACATGCAAATGTATGTAAATGCAGTCATGAGCACAGCCCCTTCTCTTTTGCAACCTTGCTATTTAGCTATCAGTCATTAGCATTGCTGTCAAAGACCTGTCATTTCACTTGATGCTCCAGCACTGGCTGAGGTGGCAGGTGCTAATGTGACACTTCTTGGTATTTGTGTTAACAGGCTGACTGTTACACCCCCTTTACTCACTAACCTTTAAGCAAAGGGGCATGTTTACACGTCAACCAGCCCTGCTGAAAACACCTGTGTTGTGACTGCAGCCTCTTAGAAAGGGAATCGATGCTCTGCGTCTGACTCATGTACGGAATAGAAATCAAAAGAACTGCTTGTGTGTGTCACTGTATGCCTAAAGGAGTGTGTGTGTGTGTGTGCGTGCGTGCATGCATGCTCGTGGATATTTGCAGGTCGATAGCGCTGCCTGTTATGTAACAGAAGGGGAATTGCTCAGAATCTGGCCAAGCGGTTGACATCTCCTCACACCAAGTTGATGAGGCTCTCAGATCAATACACTTCTCACCTCACACCTTCATTTTGCTGGGAGAAAAGTACACACACACACACACACACACACACAAACACACACACACACACTCACACTCATCCAGCAAGAGTTCATTAACACTGCCAATGGTCCTCCATGATAGACTGCAGGCAGCACTCATGAACACCCACACAAAACCTAACCAGACACGCTTTCATGCACATACACACACACACACACGATGGGGGCTTATCTCCCCAGCCCAGTCAGTGTATTGCACTTTTCCAAAGAGCTTCCCCTCAAGGTCCACAGGGGGAGAGCCGAGCTGATAATACTGGACATCTCTGGAGCTGAGCAGGTCTCACATAATAATAACTCCCACTGTCTCCTCACTTTGCTCAATAGATCGGGTCAAATGTGCAGTCGAGAGCTGTGGACAAAAGTCTCTGGATTATCACAGCTTTCAGTCGTCTGTGTAGATACACTGTAGGTGTTTGATTGTCTGGTGTGAAGGGAGGATCCAAATGACAATTTCCTGTTTGCATGACAATATTGTACCTTAACATTTTGGGCGGGACTCTCCCAGATGATGTAATATTCACATAGGTTTATATTATGACCTCCAGTTTTATTTATTTCAGCTTTGTTTCAGAGAAATCAGGTTTTGTCCATCATGGTGGACACTTCTAATTACTACATCGCCCATGAGTCCAGGCCACCATCGCTGTGTCAAAGAGGTCAGAAGCCGGAATCAGAGTGTCGGATAATTCAGAGGGTGTCGTTCACATTGTTGACTAATGTTCACTAAACACAGCCATAGCCGCTGATATAACCCAAAATTTATGCAAAACTCAAAAGTAAATTGATTTAAAATGCAGATGGTGTTTTCAGGGTTTTTTTCACCCACCTTTAGTGAGACACATGCAGCTACTTGGCTAATTGATAGACGCTAGATCTTGAAAACTGAGCTCTACTCTTGTTATTTTAATGCTTTGACACTCACTTCCTCCCAATCTTTTGCGATATTTCTCCGTCAAACTCAATAGAACAAGGAGCATTTCACTCACGCCTCCAAATGTCACCATGTAACAGATATACAACTGTCAATTTTTTATTTGTTTAAAATAAAAACATTTTAACTAAAGAGCCAGGTCGGGGACAACTTGCGAACGGAGGATCAGAAGCCACACTGTGAAACTGAGTTTGGATGAGAATTAGAAGTGAGAGAAGTAAACTGAACAACTGAAATGACAGTATTATAGATAAGACAGACCACATCATAGACTCTTCTCTGTACTTTATGTGTAAATCTTTAGGTGTATCCCAAGCAGAAGCCTTAAAGGAGGAGAACGATTCGCTGCGCTGCCAGCTGGATGCCTACAGGAACGAGGTGGAGCTGCTCAAACAGGAACAAGGCAAGAACCAACCAATCAGGAGTGAGGAGGACAACACGCACTCACAGCAGCTCAGCTTCCTACAGCAGGCTCTGCAAGGCATGCAAAAGGTAGCACTTATGAATATGCGCACACAGACAGAAGCATACAGACATTTTTTGCCAGTCATCCATCCAACAATAAGTTTAATCTCCTTTTCATTTCTGTTATGCACAAGGTTCTTGTGAAGAACAAGGTTGCTCAGGTTAACCCATTGAATTTTCCATGCACAATGAAAAACTGTCATTTATTCATGAGACCCAGTAGTTTTAAAGAAAACCAAGAGCTATCTGGGAACAGGCAGCAAAGTACAGCTGTCTGGAGCAGCTGTTACACTTTCATGAAGAGCTACTAAAAAATAATATTTTCAGATTTACTCTGGTTATTGGAAAGCCTATTCACGGTTGGAATAGGTTTTACTTGGGATTGGGGGGTTGTGTGCTATGATTCAAACAGTGCACATATACTTCTTGGAGCAAACCCAAGGCTATTAAAACTATTTCAGACCATTTATTCAAAGAATGATAATGAAAAGTATTGGATTTTTCATTCTTTGAAAACGTGTCCTGAATGTCATACACTAAGTTTGCTTCTAAAAGCCCTTGGAGAGCATCCTCAGTCTCACATTGTTTTTGGTTTATTGACAACATTCTTATATATTTATGAAATATAACATATCAGATTGTGTTAGGGATAAAACAGTAAAGTCCTGGACTTATTTTCATTGTTGTCTCTGGTGTTCACACATTCCACCAACCTGTATCAAGACACGCATTCAATATATCTGACATTAAGAAATATTAAGTTAATAAGAAGGCAAGTTAAGAATATTATAAACTCCCCAAAAGAGAAATCACATCATGAAAGACAGCACTTGTATGACATAGTTCAAGATGTTGATGAGGTCTAATACAACAGTTCAGCATTCCTGCAATAAATCCTCCTTCACGAAGGTTATAATATTCAGGTGTATTGAAAATGTTTTATAGAGGTGTCGACTCAAATTTATGAGAAATTGGAGGATGTAGTTTGTGATTGTTTTATACAGAGAGGTGTTTCTGTTATTTAGCCTGCACTCATTGATATAAAAGGGGTGGACAAAATAATAGAAACCGCTTTCCCCATAACAGCTGTAAACATTGGCTTTTACAGTCAAATTGTGTTTCTTGGGAGCCACTGACTGAAAAAGTCAAACACAGACAGTAATTCCTCAGAATAAAAGAGAAAAGCATCTACAGTTCAATGTCAACCAGGCAAACTACATCTGCTGATGAAAATTATATGTGATCGAAAGCTTTAGAACAACTTGTGGCGGCACTGTATTTTTAACTGATTAATCTGTAGGTTATAAGATGACTTACCTTTTCATGTGTAAAAGAATGAGTCCAATAATGGTATAAACCCTGAAATGTAACCTTTAAATACAAAAGACCTACGAAATGTAATCATTCTGGCATTTGAGGTGTCCTCACTTAGCTACCTGTCGCAGATAGTGGAAATTATGATTGACGTGTGTTTAGAAGAAAAGAATCCATTAAGGTCCTACTGTTCATTCCTGCCTACACAGAGTAATTACCTTTTTATCCTTTATCTTTCATTGCATGTTAGTCTGAAAAGATGTAATAAATTTGAAGACAATGAAATTAGATACCTCTCCTTTCCAGGGTCCACAAGTTGTATTACGCAGCCACAATAATTGCAATGAAATATTATGAGCACCTGTTTTCCTTTTTATGAATTATAATGCATGAAACAAAAACAATCACTCACTGTGTGTAGCAGTGCAGATGATGCAGATTCCTGGCTGTGAAGATACCCCTGCGATTTGCAGACCCTCTTTTTTGCTGAAATTAACACAGCAGGAGATGAATCTTTTCATCTGTGTTTAGCAGATAACTTCAGAGGACAAATTACCTATCAAAGCTTTCTGAACACCAGTTCTTACATTACCCAAAGCAAGGATAAAACACAAATGAGTGTTAATTTTCTCATGAAGTTTTACTTTTTTTTTTTCTTTTTTTTTTTTATGTAATTTATAATTTTGTGTTTACAAGCAAAAGATTTGCCAAATTACTCCTCTTGGACACATATCGCACAACAGAATAGAATGAGATAGAATACAACAATAGTTTTCTCTAGAAAATGTTTATTAAAGATATAATTCACATCAGTGTGTAATTGTTTTTGTAGCAGTTCTAATTACTGGTGCAGGGATTACATGCTAAATATTAATAAAACAATTGGCTGATTGTTCCTTTGAGTACAGGGTTAGCATCGTCACGGTTAGTTAGCTCACTGTAGCATGAGTGGCTGACTGTTCTCCCTGTTTTTTGCAGCAACTGTTAAAAATGAGGGAAGAATTAAAACAGCGGGAAGCTGAGCTGGAGAAGAGTTTGGAGGACAAACAACAGCTGAAGAACCAAGTACAGACGCTGAAGGAAGGTCTCCAGAACCTGCAAAACACACACGTAATGCAGGTTTGTTTGACAGAAAGCTCTTCTTTCCGCTTCTTATTTATTTTTTTATGTGCTGGCTTTCCTGTGAGCGTTGAAAATGGAAGAGTCAACTGTGTTTCCTTAGTGTGTTTCATTGGAAAGTTTATTTCTGGGTTTACTCTGTTTGTTTGAAAGTGAACACCATCTAATTTGCACTTTAATAACATAGAAATCAGTTCAAGATCAGTTTCAGCGCATGGATGATATTGTAGAAATAAATGACCAATAAACAAAAAGACAGAAGGTGATAGTTGTAATATTTGGTTTTTGATTGAGAATATGACTCAGTAATTTGAACTGCTTTAGAATTATTTCTAAGCTCATCAGATATGCCCAAATAGCTATTTGTGTGCATCTTTATAATAACACTGCGGGAAAGGGCCTACCACAGTGAGACAGACAATTTCTAACTTCAATCAGTGCTCTGGTGTTCCCATTTTCCTCTCAGGGAGTTGAAAACATCCTCTTTTTTTTTGACTCTTTAATTTATAATTTCGCTCCCAAAAAAGTTGAACAGCGTTTAGGTTTTCTGGGGCTCAGAAATGATGATGATGATAAAAAGTTTATGACTTCCCCTCATTTAGCTTCTTTTAGTCTACAATAATAAGCACCACAGAAAAAATATTTTTACCAATAATCATTTAAATGTTTACCATCACTTTTAGTCCTTCAAACTTTATTTTGCATTACTGTGAAAAACCTTTATAGTTTATATTGACAGAAACATAGTGTCACATCAGAGTCACGTAAACTCATAAATTATTGTTGTGCTGGCTATACTGTGTCTTCAGTGCTGAAATGATTAGTTGATTAATCAAGTCGCTTGATCAATAATTAATCAACAACTGTTTTAATGATCATAATTTTTTAGTTATTCACTAGAGTATCGGATACAACAACTTAAAAATATTATCCAGAGCTCTGGGAAATCATGGTTAAAACAGTTTCTGTTTTCTCACATGTTACAAACAGAACGATGAGAAGTGAAAATAATCCACACAATCGATAATGAAAATAATCAGTAGTTTACTACAGGGACAGTTTAATCAGCTGAGTGTAAAGTCAACATGAGCTAGGACGTTGTAATTAGCTGGTTTCACACTAAACTTAACATTTAGTTCAGTCTGTCCTTGATGTATAAATTAATTTAATGTAATTTGACTGTGATCAAGACATTGTCAGAGGTAGTGATGTTTCACCTGGTGCATAGTTCAGGTAGAGTAACTAACATATGATAAAGTGCATTAGTTTGGTACCTCATTAATGTTTCAGTTATCATTTATCAGTTGCTTCTGTTCTGTGTGTATATTTCTTGTTTTTACAAACAAGTAACTGTATCCATCATAAATATTGTATCGATTATAAAAACATCAACAAAAGTGTCCGAAGAAAAGAACTTAGAGAAAAGTGAACACATCAGCACAGTAACAAGTGGCAATTCCCATTTCATTTGTGCCCCAGTATCTTCCAGATTAGAGTCACTGTACAGCACAACACCGCACATTTGTGTTAGTCAGTGTCCTCATAAATGTAAAGAGATGTAGTCAGTCACAGGAAGCGTACTGTTTCAGGTCTGTCTTAAAACAATAGTCAGGTGCCCATACGAACATTGAACAGCTGTTTTTGCTTTTATGATGATTCCCTCTGTTGGCCAGTAAGAGACGCCTTCTTAATGCACAAAAATTAAAGGAGAGGCTCTTATTTTTTCAAGTCCATCTTAAAAGCTGCTCACTTCATCATACTATATGTGGACTGTTATTATTCTGTCTGGTCACATTAGCCATTAAAATCCCTTCCTAACATGCCTCCAATGTAAAAGATGGCTGACAAACTAATATGAGGTTTTAAATGTGAGTTAGTGAGGAGCTTCTGCAGTTACAACCTTTTAACTTTGTGTTTCTGTCCCTCCACCTTGTCTGTGACGGAAAAAGAAGTTACATCCTAACTCTTTTGCTTTTGAAGTTGAAATTCATCCAAAACATCTCAAATACCTGCAGTAACAGAAATATAGAAATTACTTTAATCATATTTAAATGTCTAGAGCACATAACTTATTCAAATCCAAAATATTCATTAACCAATCATTTTACTTCAACGAGCAAACTAAATGCAGTTTAATAAGAATGTGTGCTCCTCTCCCAGACAAGATGTTTCTCCCTCCTGTTATTTTGTCCAGTCTTCTGAGCTGCATGTTCTCACTGCAGCCACATTAAAAAAACCAGAGATATCCATTCATTTCCTAACCAGAAACATATTGAGCATGGTTGACCGCAGGGAAATTGTTTCCTTATTTGTCTGCAGCTGAGAATTTACATGACATCGACCACCAGCAATCTAGTCACGTACTCTAATTCCTGAACATTTTGTTCTCTGGGCCACACCACACGGAGCTGTCATTTTGTTTGAATTGGCCGAGAGGCAGTATCTAAGAGATCAGGGAGGTATTACCTGCAGAAGACGTTGCACTAATGCAAACCGCTGGCGCGGCCTCAGCTGTTATAGCTCACATCATCAGTTAGAGCCACTCCTTCTACATTATTCATCCATCCCAACATCACATTTGTTATTTGATTGAATGTGTTTCTTACACTGACTCATGTTTTTTCCCAACAAAACTCCATCTAATATTGATTAGAGGCATAGTGTATTACAAGAGTACAATGCTAAATACAGTGCGCCACAATCTACAATCGTATTACGCATTTTAACATTTTCATGGGTCATTTTTCTCTGTTAGAAATGTCATGTTTACTAATGTTTCATGTGTTGTCCCATATTCCAAGTAATAAAGTGCTAATGTTTGTTAATGTTCCTTCTGCTTCGGTATAATGAGAGGAGGAGTCGTCATTAAAATGAGCCTCAGGTTCAATCGCCTATTAAATTGGATAATAATACAAACAAGAGTTTCACGTGGGGAGCTGTTCCATGTGCTGTCTTTTTGCTCTGAGATGTACAAGACGACTGCAGCTTTCATATAACACAGAGGTGAATGTGTAATTTGCTAACTTCTAATTTGAGACTTCTTCATGGCATCAGTTCTCCTTCACTGGTCTAATCACTGTCCCTGCTGTCACCAAGCTGTCACCACACATTACTGGATCGACACCAGCACAGTTTATTATGATCACAACAAACGCCTTTATCTTTCTTTTTTTTCATGTATATTTTAGTGCTGCCACTAACACTTGTTTTCATCTTTTGATTGATCTGTTGATTATTTCTATAATTAAAGGGGGACTCTAATGACTTAGAATTGCATATCTGTAAAGTAGGAGGGCAGTGCAAGTGACAAACAAAAAAAAAAAAAATGGTTAAACCTGGTCCAGCTGAGATATCCTGACTTTTAGTTCCTGGTATATGTAAATTTTTTATTGTACCCTTCCTGTCTGGTAAATGTCCATGTCTTTTAAACTTCAGACCAAGTGCAGTCTTAAACCCAAACTGAGATAACCCTGATGACATCACCAGGGTTATTTTCTCATACTGTATAAAGCATCATTTATTATTATTATTCATTATATAAGAGTTCTTCACAAGCTGAAGTCGTCAGTATGATTCAACAGAACTGCTGGTCGGACAGCGTCTGGACCTCTCTGCCCCCACATGTTACTAACGTAGGGTATATGAGGGCTACGTCCAACAATTTCTTCAACTTTCTAAAACTAACAATCTGACATTCACAACTCGGTGCAGTGGTGTGAAAGTAAGCAGGTTTTGAGCTCCCGTTTTTCACACAGTTACTTGCCCTGTTTCGTATGTACAAATGCCTTTGAAGACTTTATAGAAAGACTGTCAAAAAGTGTGATCCCCGTGTTTAAACCTCACTGACAAGAGGCTTTTCACCTTGTCTCTGATTGTGGCCGTTCAGAGCTGCTATAAATATTTCTGCTTTCAGACACAGTCAGATGACACGTTTTTACACACCATTTATTTCAAGCATACTAAAAAATTTTTATTCACAGTTCAAACTTTCTTTGTAATGTGGGGAAAAATGAAATCTTCAAACAGTAATGACCTTTTCGAATTCAAAACTTTCTGAAGACCATCTGAAGTAGTTTGCTGTTTGGTCCAGCAGAGGGTGTTCTTAAAATTCATCATCAGCTTGACCCATTGCTCCCCTATTGACCTGTTAGTAAACTAATCTAATAAAGTTAAAAGTGACACTGAAGCAACTGAGAAGCACTGTGTGCAGGTTTTCTGGGTTTCACACGGTCAGTGGCAAAGTTGCAGACAAAGATTAGGCTGTTACTGACTGAAAGAATTCAAACAAATTACAAGTTGCATGACTAAAAAACTGACAGCCCTAGAACATAGAACATGCTCTTTGTGACAAGTGAATGGATGTTCATGTGTAAAGCTGTTGGAATGCCCCTTTAGTGAAAATGTATCTACAAACAGGTGACAAAAGAGAAACCGGAAAAATCTGTGGAGAAACAGGATGAAAACACCCCCATCCATAGGACACGAGCGGACACTGAATTGTTTGAGTATTAAAATGATGAGAAACAAATGCAGTGATCTTCACAGGCACCAGATCTCAACCCTGTTGAACACCTATGTGAGAGGGAATATCTTTTAGAAGAATGGTGTTCATCCCTCCAGTAGAGTTCACAGACTTGGAGAATCAAAGTCAAGGAGCACTGAAGCCGTTCTGGTGCCTTGTGGTGGCCCAACACCTCACTAAGACAGAGAGACCAAGGTCATGTCTTCAGCCTCAGTCAAACAGTCAAAGGACCCACAGGCTCTCAGCTGCCAACAATATAAAACAGGGAAATTCAGAGAATCCTCACATCTGACAAGCTGGAACTGTTTGACCCTCTTCCTTGATAAATCAGTTATCAAACTTGTTGTTGATTGTCTAACTCACTATTTCAGCAAATATATTTCGAAGACATCAAGACCCACTAAGTCTTGCATTTGTTACAAATGTAATAACTGACACTTTGTTCCAGTTTCTGACTCAGGAAGCGTTAATTATATCCATGTGGATTTCAGCGTCTTGTTTGCTGAAATTCAGCACGTTTCTGGACAGAATTCTAAAAATAAACATTGTTTGTATTTGTCTGTTTTTGCACACCATGCTGAGCTCAACCGCGCTCCCCCGTCTGTCTACATTAGCACTGAGCTTGTTTCTCAGTGGCTTATCCCTGATATGTTTCTAATGTCCCGCAGCTGGAGATGTCGAAGCAGAATGACAGAGGCAATGAGGAGAGCGCTAATCAAACTAGTGTAAGTGGAAAAATGTTGAGCCCTCTCCAAATATTGTGTCCCCATTCTCTCTTCTTCCTCTTCTTCTTCTTCTTCTTCTTCTTTTTCCTCCTCTGACTTTCCTCTCCAACCACATGACAGATCATTACAGGCTAATCCAGTTCACTGCAACTGCATTTGTCACTGTATAAATCACCCAGACACCACTGGGCAGGGAAATAAAGGAGTTATAAAGTCAAAATGGCTTCCACATGTGCATATGCCAACACACCCACACACTGACACACATTTGCAGGACGTTATGGATAGATTAAAAACAGAAAAAGGCCACCAGGCATACCACACAATACAATGTGGGACAACAAACAGACAAAAAGTCCTCTGTCATCCCCCTGACTTTTATCTGCCTCCTGTCAGAGATCTGAAACAAACAGCTTGATCATTTGCCTTCCAAGTCTCTTCCCCTCTCCCTCTATTTGTTCTTCTTACACTTGTCTCTTTTTATATGTGTGTGTGTGTGTGTGAGAGAGAGAGACATGCATTTCAATGCTGTCTCAGAATTACAGCTGCCGTCTGAATATTCTCTCTTGTCTCATTATCCTCATTCTCATTGTCTCTCCGTGTTTATGTGTTGGTGGTGAAACTTTCTGATGTGTTCATTCCACTTCTTTGGGTTTGATTGTCTTTTTTAATGTGTGCCAATAAGCTTAAATTTAAGCTTGTTTACTTCACATCAGCCACAGTCAAACCTTGGCTGGTAGAAGACTCACTTAATGTAACTGGGTGAATATGTATGTGTTTGTGGGTGTGTGTAGGAGACAACAGTGGTGTCCTGCAGTCAGGAGAAGGAGGGTCCAACGGAGAAGAATCCACCGAGTCCCATCCACTCTGAGAGGGAAGCTCTTCTCGTTGGTAAGACTCTGGACTTTTAAACTTTGTATTCGCTGTATTTTTACCTCTGAACGGCTCCGTACTTGTAGAAAATACTTACAAGCAAACACACTTATTGTTATTATGACTAGGAATGTTTTGTTTTTGGTTTTCCCTTGGTCAGATGATTTGTAGTAATTTGATAAATTGCATGTTTTGGGAGGTATATGCACCACGGAAGCACAATATGAAGCTGAAAATGAAAAAAATAAAAATGAGATCACAGGGACACTAGACACACACTTCCAGGCAGTCCTCCCTCAGTAATTCACTGAGTTGCTCTTGTACAAAAAATGGAGCATAGGGTTATTGGTTGGCTTCTGCAGTTGCAGGAACTGTTCTTAATGGGTATTTGAAGGGGACAAGATAATACAAAATTCACAGAATGGTGGGAAACGGGGATCAGTTAATTTTTGCACAGGGTCGTCCAGCAGGTTACCATGGCCACATGTTTTAACAGCACAAATCAAAATGTAGAGAAAATGCATAAAACATCATTAAGAGGACTCAAAAAGAGGTCAACAGCTGATTTTCTCTGCTTGATGCAATTTCACGTGTTGCTGTTGAGAATGAGCTACATGACACTGTAAAGCATAATCTCGGGATTCAGATTCAGAAAAATGTAATAATCACATTTATCCCACGCTCTAAGAGTCAAAGGATGAAATGTGGTGTAAAATAAGAGGAACAGCTGGAGTTTGTTAACTTCTGAAAGTGTTTAACGCTCATCTTTCATCATTAAAACAATTACTGATAATGAATCAGAGCCTTGGTGCAAGCTCTGACACACACACACACACACCTCCACACACATGGAGTGGGAACATGTTGATACCGCAGACGTCTGGACTGTCAGTTGGAGAACATGTTCATCAATTCTTTAAGACGAATAACAGACAGCAAAATCAGTCCAGTGGGTAAATTCATGCAAATAAATCATGAAATTCTACTTGGTGCTGTATCTGAATGCACCATTAGACTCCCAGTCAGGCTCTCACTCACTGTCAGTGGAGCAGCTTCAGACCAGCACATTGTTTGTATTCAACTATCGACTGACCTCCCACAGGTGGCGAAAATGAAGTCTTGGGGTAGTATTTTCCTCTGTAAAGTCTCCAGTGATTGTGGTATTCTTGCTTTAGTGTTTGAGTCAGTGGAAAGCTTTGTGATCTTCACACTGCGTGTGTTTGTTTCAACCGTTGGTCCCTCAATGCTCCGTAGGTGGTTAGTAAGCAGAGGTGGAGGATTATCTCTCTCCTGGTCCTCTCTGCGAGCCGATAGCAGATGGTTTGTTTCGGCTAGGGGAGAGTATGGCTTTAATGAGAGACAACGGCATCAAAGCCATCATTAAACACTCCCTCTAATCTGGAGCCACAATATACAAGAGGCTATTAACAGTACTGGGACTCTGGGAGAAGCCACTCGAAGCTTGTCTTGCACTCAGTCAGAGGAGAGGAGTAGGAGCTAGATAAACTGGTGTTGTGTCTCTACGTTAACATCTTTGCCCCGACTTTTTCCTACCTCAGGGATCATTTCAACGTTCCTGCACGTTCACCCATTTGGAGCGAGCATCGAGTACATCTGTTCCTACCTGCAGCGCTTGGACACCAAGGTAACCGACTCGCATGAATCAAAACTTCCACAGTGGAGTAGATTAGCTGAGCCGGCCCTCAGCAGCACTCTAGATTACATGCACCCATACAGACAGACACAGTGTCAGTCCCCCCTACGGAGCTGACATATGGGCTTGTTGTATGCCAGAGTCCTGCTGTGCAGTTGAGACACAGCCCCTCGATGCAAGCAGTGCTCCTTAATGCTTTTCCAGGCCTTTCCATACAAATGCATTCATTTTGCAGAAGAGCTCTTAAGGTGAAGCCGAAGCTCTGGCACAGAATAGTTTGGCATTTTTTAAAGTGGTATCGATCTTCTCATCCAATTCAAGCAAGACTGTGAATACGAGCGCAGGATACAACAGAACTGAGTGCAGCCCTGTGCAATTTCACTAACATGTTAAACGGTTCAAAATTGTACCATCACACAATAATTGTATTATTTTTAAGTTGTAGGTGGGGGGTATTTGGCCCCCAAAGTACAACCTCAGTGCAAGAAAAGTGATTACACTTGTGATGCCCACTTAAAATAACTTGTGAATACAACAGTTTCCTAAATTAAGGCCTGTGCTGTGTCTAAAGCAACATGGCTTCACATGGTCAGAGACAATTAGAAACCAGATCGTGAGACTTGCTAAAGAAGGGAGAGAGTAGAAGAGCATCAGCAGGTTAATGAACACAAGGCGAAACACAGCTGCTGCAGTGGTGTAGCGGTACAGGAAGAACCATACGACCAACAGCAGCAGCCGCAGTCCGCAAAAAATGAAACCACACGCTATTTGGTATTTACACAACCTTGCATTGAAAAACAGACAGGTTAAGGGCTTCTGTGGAAATTGATGTTTCAGTGACTGATCAGTGTGAAGAACATGACATGAAGACAACCATGGCTCACATAATGGCACAAAATTGCAAGATGAAAAGAAGCCTGATGAATATTGGCAGCACAGTCTTGTCTCAGTAACAGTCTTTGGTCAGATGAAGCCAAAATGATTTGTTTGGATCAGATGATGTCCAGCATGTTGGGTGTGGCCTGGCCAAAACCACCACAGTGACTGTATGGAGCCAACAGTAAAACATGGAGGTGGGATGTGCTGATACGGGGCTGCATGAGTGCAACAGGTGTAGGCGACGTGACATTTTTAGACGGCAGTATGAACACAAGTTTGTTTACCCAAATACTGAATGAAAAGATCAGTCCCAGTCTCAAGACACTGGGCAGGAGAGGAATTTCTCAACATGACACTGATCCAAAACACACTGCCAAAATCACACAAGAGTTTTTACAGAAGAGAAAAATGAAAACTATGACCTGGCAGAGTATGAGCCTTGACTTGAATCCAATAGAAAACCATTGGATCATTTTAAAGCCCTCCAGCAAAGAGCAGTGAAAATGACAGACATCACCTGCAACAGATTAGATCAGCTGTAGGTCATTAATGTTAATTCTGTAATGGCTGAAATGAGGTTGGCTGTTCTCTGGTTCTTGTGCTCTCTGGAGATTGTGAGTGGAAACACACATCACTCTGTAAAACCGCTGTGCAACCACAAGTAAACTGCATTTTCATAGTTCAATCGGAACCAAATTATTCTTTGTTGACAGAGGATTCTTTTTCACTACTACGTTTGAATTTGATAAAATGCTGTTGAACCCTCCTCAGTACAGCAGAGGAAACATTTACAGAGAAAAAGACATACAACAAACATAGTCACACAAAGGACACACTCGAACAGCATCAGTTAGACATCTCTTAATGTACATCTGGTAGAAGTAGAATCCAAAATACCTCGGAAACCTGTTCTGACGAAAGTTAAACTTAAGAGACAGTTTCTTCCTCTTTCCTGGCCTGAAATGTCACAACTATTTGTCTAGCCAAATACGGCTAGTTGCGTGATTTCCCCTGATAATGGAACATATTAAAACTAGAGCCTTCATCCTGACACTTGAAGCCAAACACCACCCTCAATCCTCAGACACCCTTAGTTTCCACTCTGTCTGGCAGAGCACAGCTATTTTATCCCCCGTCTTTCTGAGGAGGCATTTTAGGCGTATTATCGCTCTTCACTGCCACTTACATGAGGCTTTCAAAATGCCAACTTTCAATGTCACCTCCAAAAGGTAACACTAAGATTAATGGCCTTCTCTGCTATCCGCCCCCTGACAAGAAGACACTCAGGAATAATGGCAGATGTCTGTGCTCCCTTTACACTCAGTCACTGACCAAACAGAAGACAAAAGATGTGGGATGAAAACCCCTCAGAGTTCATGCTCTTCCAACTAACTCACTATTTGAAAGAAATTAAGTCATGATCTGCAAAAAACTTTGTCTCTACATCCAAGAGGTTGCTCCAAGAAATGACTGTTCTGCAATAACATTCTGAATATGCTCATCACTACCCTGACTCATTCTCACACATGCAAAGAATAGCGTGTGACTGTCCTCTCTTAGGCCTTTTGGGTTTTTCCGTCTAGTGCGTGCGTGCGTGTGTGTGTGTGTGTGTGTGTGTGTGTGTGTGTGTGTGTGTGTGTGTGTGTGTGTGTGTGTGTGTGTGTGAGTGTGTGTTTGAGCGTACGCCCACACTTGTCTGTCTGTGTGCGTCTGAGTTTGCCTGTGCATCTGTTGTTCCCACACTGACTCTCCACTACACACATCAAGCAGCCCACAGAGTTTTGTCAATATCATTGGCTAGACTCCACAACAACAAGCCCAGTCCACTCTGCTTGTCTAGTGGCTCCAAACACAGCTCCGTTGTGTATGATGATAATGAATATCTCCTTGATGGACCTTAATGCATCCTGACACCAGCACAGGGCTTTAACAATCTGGTTATTAATGCAGGACACTGTGAGTTGTCTGCGGCAGCTCATACAGTGCGTTTTGGCTCTGTCACCTCAGGATTTCAATTGACTGATGATTCTTAGCCCACCCGAGTGGTGTGAGCCAGATTACGCTTCGTCAGCCGGCTCCTATGCTGTCACTATAAATTTACTTACACTATGATTCTGCGATTGCAGTGTAGGTGTGATTGGAGCAAGTGAGTGTGAGTAGAGAGGAGGTGTGGAGTATGTAAAAAGAATAAAATTTGGTCGTATGAGCCACAACCAAAGTTAACTCACTGAGTGATCCAGTCAAGAGAGGAAAAAGTGAAAGAAGAAGAAAAAAATATTTTTCATAGCAACATGCACATCTAACTATTTTTATTTCACATTCATACATTACATACATATGTATTATATAAATGAAGAGATAGTTTGCAGTGTGCAGGCGTTACTCTTTTCACTTGGCACTGACACTGATTTCTACCACACACACATCCACACACCTCTGAAGCTGAAATGCTTCACACTTTATCAGTCGTGATCTAACAGAAGCGAAGTCAGGACCAGCGAAGTAAATCTCAAAACAGGAAAAGTTTCAAAGGTGAGAGTTAGATATGACTGCTTTGTGCAGAGTCTTTGTAAAGGGCAACCAGTCCCAGCTTATTTTATGAGAGGCCATTCTTTTTGATAGTTCACAGTCACGAGAGGTTTACAGGAGCTGGAGCTTTAGATCAGACCCTCAGAGATTCCACAGATTTTACTCAAAGTCCAGTGTTTGTTCAGGGGACTAATATTTATATTAAAAACAGCTTTGCAAATGCTATGAAAACAAAGAACTAAAGTAACTTCATAAGATTTATGATTAAAACAGTTGCAAACAAATTTAAGAAGTCCAGAAGATAAAAAATGAGTTTTAAGGAAGGACTTAAGAAATGACATTGACTTTAAAGATTCAAAACTTTATTGTAATATGCAATCACATAAAACCAGACCCAAACCAGATCACTGAAGGACCCTACGAACTTACATTCTAGCTATTTTTTCTAGAAGTTGATAAAAATATTATGATCCACTCTATAAAAAAACCAAGGTAAATTCAATGAATGAAACTGTAAATTGGCAGCAAGTGACAAACTGAAAAACTATCATGCGGTTCGTTAGGTCTCGTTAAAGTCTGTTGAAGTTAGAAGTGCAAATGTGATTTCAGCATGAAATTCAAAAGCTTGAACTACTAATAAATCCACCTGTTGATCGGGGGTGCTACAGGAAGCGATCTTATAATCGATCTGTATAAGGGATGTATGTATTTAGGAAGTGTCAGTCATTTAGTAACCATGGTGACGTGTGCAGAACAGCACAAGTGTAGGAACTTCATCCTGATCTGTCAAACACTCAGAGGTAGTTAAAGCTGCAGTCTGGTGTGTGTATTCATAACATGTGATCAATTTACAGTCTAACAATACCAGTCAGTAATTTCTCTGTGCCACCAGATTTCCCCACATGTCCTGATGACACACTGATGATGTGATGATAACATCATCAAAGCGGTCCAGTCAGTGTCAGTCCGTATGACTTCCTGTTTACACCTTTTGGATCATTTGTAAAAAGTCAGTGTGAACACAAACTGGACCAGAACTACATAACTGGACAAAACTACAGCTGTAAAAACAGTTTAAAATGACTTTGGATTCACAGTATGAGTGTGTGCAGACAAACCAGTTTTAATTTTTGATCTTTTCCCTGTGTGTGTGTGTGTGTGTGTGTGTGTGTGTGTGTGTGTGTGTGTGTGTGTGTGTGTGTGTGTGTGTCTCCATGTCCGTGTACAGATCAATCCCAGTGAGGTGGAGGCTCTTCTGTCTCGGCTGCCCTGCACCTTCAGACAGGAACTGACCGGGGTTGGAGCCAGTCTGGAAAAACGCTGGAACTTCTGCGGCTTCCAGGGTATCAAGAGCACATAGACTCAGCTGATGACACTTCTGGGATGTGGAAGAGACAACAGGCAGACAAGGCAACACAGAGACACTGCAGAGATGTGAAGAAAACAGTACAAAGCCCACAGATATCAAAGTCTGTGGACTGTACCTGACTGTATAAGGACACAGAAGACTGAGCACAGATCTCAGATCGGGAGGGAATGTTACGTGAGCATTTCAGGGACTCAGTGTAGGTGGCAGGGACATAAAAAACATTTCCATGGTTACAGGAATGTTGACACCAAACCATGGTGACGAAGTCTTCATGAGGTTGAACTCTGTTTCTCAGCGCAGATCATTTTTAGACATAGCGGCTCACTGGGAGGAACAGAGAAGCACCACCACCAGTCACTGGATTATCATGTAGTCATCACCCACGTGGGCAGGGCCTTGTACCTGATGAGCCTGCGGTCGGCTCTGTCTGGTGTCAGTGTGGGCCAGGACTACTGGGCTAACCAAGGAGGTTTATCAGGGTCTAACTGAACACTTCAAAACCTCCGAACCCTTTGGCCTCTCTCTCCTCTTTTTGCTGTTCCTGGTTTGTAACATAGATCAAAAATGGATATATTTCTTCATTTTCTGTAAAGGCTGTTAACAGTTGCATAGAATCATTTGTTGTAATACACTGTAAATGCTTGGATGATATTTTTGATTATAAAAAGATGTTTGAGTATATAAAAAATGTTTGAGTTTATGTTTTTGTATATGGTGATGCTCAGAGAGTCTTGTAGTAAAACCAGTGTGTATGTGTGAGCGAGATTCTGCCAACTTCTACTATTAGTCCTGAGAGACGCACACCAACGCACCTGCACAAGGCAAAAGGTCTCCTTCTCAGTTTCTCAAGTTTTTGCCCATTCTTCCTTCAAGGGCATTATTTTTTCTGAAGTCTATCCTTTTGTTCTTACTGTAGCTGTACTCCAGGCTGATTTTAGAGCCATACATAAGGACATTTGTGTCTCTGAAAAGCCAATTAAGCCTGGCTCTCTGCCTGGCTAAAGGCATAGCACATCACACATATCTGGGAAACACACCTAGGGGATCATGTTAATGATGTTTAATTGGTGAGGCAGTTGGTGTATGTGCTGTTCCTGGCATGGTACATAAACAAAATGTTTGTGTGTGTGTGTGTGTGTGTGTTTGTGTACTACTTGCCTGGATCCATATATTAAGTGGTTATACAACACTCTACAGAGGGGAGTTTTCTTCTCCACCTTCACCAGATAGAGAGTTCTTGCCGCCAGGACTGGAGGTTCCTCCCAAAAGCCCAGTCAAGCGTTCTTAATGCGCTCTCCGCTGGGCTGTTTGGCGGCGCACTCTCTTCCCCCGTTGCTCTGGGAAACAAAGGTTTATTATTACACATGATTTGCTCTCATTGGCCTTCTCCATCTCCTCAAGGCATTGCATTTGAAAAATTAGCGTTCATGCACTTGTCTGCATACTAGTCCATGTACCTGAATTAATAATGGAGACTGAGTATGTTTTGCCTACAAGCTCCTATACGGCTTTTCTTCCGTACGCATCTACGGTGTTCATTGCTAACAGCAGTAGTTTGAAAGGGAAGACGGTTTCATAGATGAAAAGTGAACTATCTGTCATGGGAGTGGAACTGTTTGCATGTTAAATACAGTACAACAGTACATAACCTACAACCCATTTACTTTGTAGGTTCTTGTCAAACATGATTAGAAAAAGGGAGAGATGCTGCTGTAATGCATTGCATTATTTTTTTATATGTAACAACAGAGCACAGGTCAGCCCCGCCTTTCTCCTCTAAGACACGTTACGGTATTTTGTTGATGATGATGGTTCTTATACCCCATACTTTTCAGCTTCTGCTTTCTTGATGGTGCACTTGGGAGTGTGAGTGATGCTGTCTGTGTAGAGTTGTGCATCACTACACTTCCTCTCCACACTGTGAGACTTGATCTCTGCACAACATCTCTGATGACAAACCCTGGCACACCTCACACCAGCCTCTCCTTTCTCACTCATTAGGTTTCTCTCTTGCTCTCCCTGACACAAACAAAACACTAATATACTGCGTTCTTTTAGAACTTGCTTTCTGTCTAGCATTTCCTCCCAGCTGAGTTGCCATTCCTACGCACTGATAGACTGAAGGCATTCGCAATTTCTCTTTCACAGCTGTCTTTGTGTGAGTGAGTGTGCGCGCACACAAACATGCTTGTGATGCTTCAGGTTCTCGGGCATTGCACAAGGAGGTAAACACAGACTAATTAAATCCACCAGCAGTCCCTGGTGAATGTCAGTCTCTATTCACTGTAGTCTTCTCATCGCTGTGACACAGCGAGGGGCCTTCTCATTAATTCAATTCAAGGTGTACGCAAGCAAACGCTGTTCAAGGGTGTGATTTACCTCACCAGCAGTGACAATGCTGTAGAACAACTCCCAACTTGTCAAGTCTCTGGGAGCCACGTTTGAAGATGTCCTTGGGCATCTGCTGATGTGAATATTGAGCCTGAATGTTAATTCAAGGGCATTAGTATCATTCTCAGGGGATTTTGTGAATGATTACCAAAATCCATTTATGCATACTCACATCACGTCTAAGATGGGTATAATTGGACGTGAGGAGATAACCAGGTTCTTTGGGGTGATATCATGATGCTTAAAATACCTTTAATTACCTTTTCTTCTCATGTTGTTTCCTGAAGGCATCCCCATCTACTTAATTATGATTATGGCCTCCCTTGAGTGAACAGGTGAGAGGATTCTGTCTGTGTATACAACACGTTTGGTCTCAAACAAGATAAACAAATCACCTCTGATAGTGGATGAAAAGAATGCAGGGGTGGGGGGGGGTCACTTCTGTGCCTATCCACGTAGGCTAATGGAACAACAGATCTGCTGAAGAGTTTGGACACGGACGAGACCGGCATGTTGCAGAGCAATGTGCTGCTGTTTTGCCTGTGACCAGATAAATCATTAGATATCTAAACCTTATCGAGATGTAGCACTGGATAAAGCTCAGATAGCCTGTTGACGGGAGGTGGTGAGTCAACAGCTCCTCCTATTGAGCACAACAGCAGCTACACCTCACACGATCATTTTTCAGCCAGTGGGCCAGCACTGGGGGTGATTTGCATTGACAGCGGGTGTATGGCCATAGCACCGGGGGCCCTGTTCATGCGGGTTTCTGTTTCAATAAAAGCTGCATGGTCCTCGTTAATTTATGTATGCATAAAAGCTCCTAAAATTGACTCTATTTCCAGGGTGCCAGTGCTGCAGCACAGCTCCAGAAACACTTGCCTGCAGGCACTTGGAATGACATCTTAGAAACCAAAACTATGGAATATTAAAGCTAGAACTAAAGAGATTTCTATTTCTTTCAGGATTATTAGTTTGGCAGGTAGCAAATCATGTTTTGCACAATGTTTTTTTTGTTTAGTGCATTTTGGTATTCTTGGAAAATTGCATGCACTTTTAGCCTGAATGAATGACAAGTGTTGGAATAATTGCTTTACACTGTGCTCTCTGGGGTGTCTGGGCACAGGATATTAAGCTGCAGATTTCAGTGGAGTATGACACACAATGCATCTCATTGTTACTACTCAATCTCTCTCTCTCCTTCCCTCTCTCTCTCCCCCTCCTTCTCCTTCCTCCCCCCTCCTTTAGATAGAACATCATACAAAGAAGGAAAGAGTTGAAAGCCCAGCAGTGAATGCCCATAAGGTATTTGCACCCCCTAAGCAGTTTCTAGCACATCAAATACCTGGACCCTAAAGTTGAGAGGAAGGGTATGAAGAGGAAATGGCAGAAGTGAAGTCTCCCTCTGCACTTTGGAAAATGTATTCGTGGCATTCTTCCAAAAATCGTTGCCATTTAATACTGTTCACTGGTAAGAAAATGTCTCGACCACAGATCCTCCTGCAGTTGGGTCCAGCAGTGGTATTTCTGGCCCATTAGATGGTGAAAGCAGTGGGCCTGATCAGTGTGCTTGATCTGAAATGCCAGCACTGTGCAGCTCACACCAGGTTAGATGGGATTTTGAAACTCTCTCCTAATGAGCGATGGCCACTCTTCATGCTGTTATTAATCGAGTGACCTTAAACAAAGACGAATTGCTTTGCACCAACAGCAATTATCTGCACAGTGGAAACTTATTTAAGAAATGTTTATTTTTAGACATGATGAGTGAGTTTGTTGCCATGAATTCTGTCACATGTTCTGTGGTGTTAAACTTTAGTCCAGAGACACTGATTCAAAGTATTCATTACATTTGGCATCGAAGTTGGCAAAGCAACCCCACGTGGTGTTTTCTGTTAAGTGACTGTGGGATTTTCATTAAGTTCTCATTGAACTGCAAACACCCTCAGGCCTGCAGGGATGCCTGGCACCTCAGGAGGTTGGCTAGTGTTGTATGTGAGTATCTTCTGCTTGAGCCTTAAGGGACAGCACACTCACGCTGACAAAACCAGGTCTGTGTCCATGAAATAAATATGGGAGGTAACAGAACTGATATGCAGAAAATCCTTTATCATGGTATATGTTCAATTTTATATTGCAAGGTTGATATTTATGATATTGTAGCACACTTTCTGAGAAGAGAAATGTGTCAGAATACAGTCTATACAGCCGAAGAGACTGAATTAGTCTAAATGATTATTTACCTAAAGCCAGAATAGAAACAGAAGATCTGTCGATGGCTCTGACGAACAGAGAACTCTTCCTGGAGCTGCATCTCCAAACCAGGATGGATGGAGAATATCTGATGAGCTCACTGGACCTGGACCCTGAATCACACTGAGGGGTTTGATCCGATGAACGCAGGAGGTGGAGGGAAGCAGGTGAAGCTTGTCAACACAGCACTGAAATGACAGCTGAAAGCAGCTTAGAGAGGAATAGTTTTAGTCCCGACAGCCACACGACTGGCAACCAGATTTTACACTGATATCACATTGGTTGACGTACACAGCCACAATCAGCTGATTAAGATAACTCAGTTGACAGCGTGGGAAATATGCATAAACATATGTATTGAATTTGAACTTTGGCTTATGGTTATTTCGCAATCCTCATCTGTAGGCCGATTATAATCACATCCCCGTGGTGTTTTCCAGTAGTGCTGAACATCTTGACAGTAAACAAACTACTTCTAATATCGTCTCCAGCCAGGGACTGCTGGGTAACGGCTGCATGAAGAACCTCTTCGTTGTTGCCTGTCCAGTAGGTTACCTGAATTAGTTTTTAGTTGGGTAATAAATTTGCAACTGAGTGTATAGGCCTAAAGCTTGTTAACTGTGCTTTAAAGCCAGAGTGGACTGATGGCTGTGTAATTTATTCATTCTGGAAAGTAAATAGATTCCACTGATCTGTAAACATATTGCTCTTCATTATCACTTGGCTTATAGTCAACACAGTAAGATATTATAGGAATGACTAGTTTTTATGTGAAGTTGATTGATCAGTTGGCAGCTGTCGACTACATCGGCAACATAAACTAGTTCTTTCAGTAGAGATCAGCTGTCAGTAAATATTTACACCCACTAACTGCAGCTAACTGTTGCGTGGCTAACTGAACTAACAAACTAAACTAGCTAACGTTAGCTTGCTAATACATCACCCATTTAAAGCGAACAGTAAAATAAATATAAAATATAAAATATTAGCAACATCTGACCTGAAACTTGATAAATGAAACGAATAAACCTTATGTTACTAATATTTAACTACTTGCTAGTAGTCAAATATAACTTAAATATAACTTATGACTTTACGTTTGCTGTTTCAGTTACCATGGTGACCTGCTTAATTTAAAAAGGCACCACCTTCAGGCGTCGAATTGCAGCTAACAAACCACAAAGAAAGCAGACACTGCTGGACGTGTAAGTAGGCAATTGTTTGCTAACACATTAGCCATCGCACTTTTATAAGATCATAATACTTGTGCTTTAAGTTAAGTCATCTTCAAGGAAAAATATTCCAGTTTGTTCAGTTATTTGGTTTATAGCCTGTAAAACTGACCTTTCGCTTTACTTTTTGTAAAATGCCAATTAGCATATGTTAGCATGCTAAAGCTAAATTGAGATAGAAACATTATACCTGCTAAAAACATTTAAGTGTTGTCATAATGTCCAAGTTAGCATGCTGATATTAGCATTTAGCTCAGATTAGCCCACTTTAACCAACAGCAGCCTCACATTTGTTGTCTATTTTGTCCTCGGTCCTAGCACAACATTAACTAATATAAAGGGAATAAAAAATCTTTAACTGTTTACAGAAACAACATAGCAGCAATGTTCTCATGATTTAAACCATTTCAGTGCCAGCCAGATCTTGTAAAGGACCTACAGGAGGTACAAACTATAAACATTAATTTTAGGGTTGTGTGCGTGAAAAAAAAAAAGAATAAACTTTAACAATCAGCATATCTGAACTCTTAAAAAAGGCTTAAAATAAAAATGCTGTTAATTATCATTGCAGTAATACCAGTACTACACTGTGAATCAATGTACAGGTTGAAATCATCTTTTGCTGCAATCTGAATGACTCTGTGGCCTGTGGGTCTGTTCATCTTAATGATAATTTGTTATAATTGCAAATAATCATTTATTTATTAGTTCCCAGAAAATATGAGGAGGCTTTCTAACTGCAGTTACCCTGGATGAACCATGAAACAGAGTGTGTCATTGTCATTAAAACTGCATCAGTCTTCAGTTAATGTCTTTTGATTCCTTGCTGCACAGCTTGATCAATATCCCAAGGATACATTATGGCAAAATCAACACTGACAACCCTTGAGCTTTCACTCAATGCATGACTGACCCCTTATTAAAGCTGATGGATTGTCAACTTGTGAGCTCTGTTCCCCAAGTTACTGTCAGGGATTTTGTAGTTCCTCCAGAGATGGAGCAGCATCTCCAGTAGGAAGTATATAATATGTTGTATAAGATCTCAAAACCACTGAGTGTGTACAGTGTTCATGTTTTCAATGAGGCAGATAACTCAGTAGAAGTTAGACACAGTTGCTGGGACATTTCTAGTTTTTCATCCTGTGATGAAAACATCAGTAAAAATAATTTATTGTAAGTAGTAATGAAACAATTAACCACCAACCATTTTAATGATGCCAAAAAGTCTTTGCTTCTCTTTTCTCAAACATGAATATTTGATGGTTTTCTTAGTCTCATGTCACAGACAAATTAAGTTCGTTAATTTAGTAGGTAGGTTTTGGACTTTTGGTCAGGAAAGAAAAGCTTCTGCATGATTGCATAATTTGCTGATATTTTATAATATATTTTATAACATTTTATAACATTTTAAAAACAATTAATTGATCAGCTGAGAAATTATCATTAGTTGCACTCCTACTTGGAAGTTATATAATACTGCATACAAGCCTGCTTTAGAAATTAATCAAGTGATCCAGTCATGTTTTATGAGTCCTCCCCATCACACTGATTAAAACTGTGGAGTTCCACATTCAGATATCTGACCTTCTGCGTGATTAATGCCAAGTGTCTCCACCTTTACAATAACATGAGAAGTCTGCTGTATGTCAATTTCCTTGGATACCCAAACCCTGCATAATTGGCACCGATCCTCTTTGTTGCTTTATAGAAATATTATCAAAATAACAAGAAACCTGCACTCTAATAACTGCCAAGTAATTAGAATGTGCAATTCTACTGGCTGATTTATGAATATTAATGGCATTTGACAACTCTCCACAAAAAAACAAACAAGCTGTGCTCTGCATTTGAACATTCAAGGTATCATCAAGGGAAAACCATTTTGCAAAGAACAGTGAGCTTACCTTTGAAATATTGTGAACAAATAGCTATTGGCAATGTAGTTTGCATATATTTTGCTGTTGGCTGATGTATTTTTCTTACTCTTGTGGATTACTGGTCACATGTAGGCAATCTAATGTCATGGGAAGACATTTCTGTTGCAGCCACACAAGAGTTTATTGTAGGAGTCCTTTTTGTAGGCCTTCCATTTTGTGTCCTGATTTGATATGAAGGAGCTATTTTTTGGACCGTTTTGACTCATTAATGTTTGGACTTTTGTTGCTTTCCTGTTTTACTTTGAAATTACTTCCCTTGTGTGTCTCGTGGTTGTTTTACTTCCTGTCTTTGTCCAATTTCTACATTGTCTGACTCGCCCTGGTGTGTTTCATCTGTGTCCTATTATCCCTGCCTCCCTTGTGTAATTAAATCTTTCTTTCTTTTGCCTGAATTTTGGATTATTTTTTAGTTGAGCATTTTCATCATTAATCACCCCCTTTTGTGTTTGTCTGCATTTGGGTTCAGCAATCTTCAAACGTAACAGAACAAACTGGCTATAATGGACCCAAAAGACACTTCTTCTGACAAAGAGCTCAAATAACTTTCATACACTTTCATACTTCTCTATCATGAGGGTATAGGATATTTGTGGGGGGTACAGAGAGGCAGCTCTAAGTATGGCACAGAGGGAAGAGTGTCCAAGAGACCCTGCTTGAAGAGTTTGTTGCCTGAATGGCTTTTGGACTTTGTAAACACCCTAAATCTCCAGCCAGTCTCCCAGTCAGCTAGCATTGGGCCTCCAGCAACCAGCCCCAGGTTTCTCAGATGCCCAGCTATCCTGAGCCTCTGCTGCACAGTTATACCAAGCAACTGCTGTCCAGTGACCAGGAGCCTCCCCTCGACCAACCTGACACCTCATCTAGTTCGCCTCTTTTCACCACTTTTTCCCTGTTCCTGAGTTGGTGGTCCTGTGCAACGTCTCACCTGTTCCTGCATCAAGGGACTTGGTTGAAGTCACATCTGTTCCTGGCTCTGTTCTTGGGTCGACCACCCTGTCTGATGCCTCACCTGTTCCAGCATCGGGGACATCTCTCTTGTTCCTGAGTTGGTGATCTTGGTTGACACTTCGTCTGTTCCTGAGTTGACCAGCCTGGCAGACGCTTTAACCTGTCCCAGCATAAGGGGTCCTAGTCGACGTTACACCAACTCCTCATGTCCTGTCAGTGGTCCGGCCAACACCAGCTCCTCGTGTCTTGTTGGCAGCCTGGCCAACTCCTGCTCCTTGTTCCCAGTTGGCCATGTCGCCGTCTCCTGATCCCCAATTGGCGGTCCAGCCGACCCCTGCTCCTCATAAACATTAGTGGTTTGGCTGACATCTGCTCCTGATCTCCAGTTGGCAGCCTTGCCAGACTCCAGCTCCTGGTTCCAAGTCTTCTGCTCCTGCTGACCCACAACCAAACCTCCAGTCGGCTATCTCTGCCAACATCCAGCCTGGCCTCCAGCTGACCACCTCCAGCTCTGCGCTCCAGTAGTACTATCCCATGGCCTTCAGCAACCTGCAGCACTACTGGTTCCAGTTGCCTTTCCTGACCTCCAGCTTTGTTGTCGGTCTCCAGAGTTGTTCTGTTTGCATCGGTGGTCTCCAGGTCATCCCCCAAAGTTGCTCCACCTCTCTGGTTGTCCTCCTGTTCATCCTCCAGATGGGGCTCTCCCTGCAATGCCGGCCTCCTGCTTGCCCTACCAGAGAGCAAGTTTGTGATCCCAAGCCCCACTCCTCTACTCAACCCCTGTTAAGCCCTGGGCTGTCTGCTTGAGGCCTTTTGCTCTGCTCCTGCTCCTCTTGTGCTCCCCAGCTCCTTCCCTCTGCCTCTGGTCCGCTTGTCCCAGTTCGTCTGTTGAGTTTCCCAGGTGTCACTAGTGATTCTGGTTTTTGTTCCTGTGTTTTTGACTGGATTTTTGATTATTTCTTAGTTTTGCTTTGCCTGTTTTGTAAATTGGTTTTCATCACTAAATTACCTTTTTTCTACCTACCTCCCTTTGTATTTGTCTGCATTTGGGTCCAGCAATCTTCAAATGTAACATTTTACACCTATATTCAACAATCACTCTCATAGAAGAGGCAGAGAAACCAATTTATTTCGGACAGTAGCCTCAATATGCTGTAAATAATGGAAATGTCTTCCCCACAGCAAAGTTCACAGCATGGTAAAGGACTATTTGAAGATATTATGTCAGGACTGTGCAAAGTTGAAAAATTCCAACTGTAGCCATAAAAGCACCATGTCATAAGCTCAAGTCATCTTTGTGTAAATTTCAGGTGTCTGGAGGTTTAGATTGTGGAATCATTTGCAGCTTAGATACATTCATACATGTTCTGAGTAAGTGTGTAAATCAGTGACACTGCAGGGCTTTTTAAATCATATAGCACTAATAGAAAAGAAAAAGTTGTATGATCACGCTGTTCCAGACTTATGGCTTAGCAGTTATCATGGATGTCTCAGGAGATTCAGAGCAGTGATTGAAGAAGTTCAGCAAGCTCAGTAAAATGAGAGTCTGTCAATGATTTTCTACACAATTTCATGCATTGCTTTTTTCTGTCTGTTAGTGGTGCAGAGGGGGCTGCCAGTAAGATTGCATCATTGTATTAAGTCATATAGACACTGCATAAAAAATAGAGGCATAGAATAAAAATTGTCTTTATATTTGCCATTTGACAGCACGATTATGGAGAAACTGCTAGATATAACTTAATTAGTTTCTTGTCTCTCTAGTCAAATCTTAAAGTCCTATGAATACTTTATGGTGTAGACCTCTGTTCAAAAGCCTTTTGCAAGCAGTATGCATTACTGTTTTGTTTTGCTTGTCAATATGAACTTTTCTTCAGTTTGATTTCATTAGAGACACTGGTTGAACACCCTGTAAGGTACCTCACTGGTGTAGGGCTCAGCATGAGTCAAGTCCCATCAAACCTTCTGCAGGTTTGTGCATGGCAAACGGGTTTACAACATGTAGAGTTTATCTAAATATAATGCTCAAGGAGATATGATTAAACACAGTACTCTTCAACTTCAAACATGGTATTTAATATAACTTGACATTTAATTATGTTGTTCACAGTGGATGTTACACTTCCTGAGGAAGTGTTATTTCCTATTACAGTGACATCAACAGGAGGAGCTCTAAACCAAACTACAAACTGTTGATTTGAAACAGAGTTTTAGCTGCTTTGGACTTCATCCTCTGTAGAGGTGGGACAGTATTCATTCCTCATGTAGACAGTGCTCTTTCTAGATGCTCTGCTCTCACACTCAGTGGTGATTCCTTACGATGAGAGAGATCAGATATGTCTATTTCCATCCTCATAAATGATGCAATAGAGTCCTTATGTATTTTTCTGTGTGAGTATTCTTTTACAATTTTCAGTAAGTTGTCTTTGTTTGAAGAAATGCAGAAATTTATTTTGGGATCCAGGCAGCAGTCCTTTCAGCACCACCATCAGTCCAAAGTTCAAGCAAGACTTTTGCCTGTAACTGTCCCCTTTCCCATGTTCCTTTTTGCCAACCAGCTAAGAAGCATATGTTGGCTTATCCTATTGAAAGTAATTTGGCAAAAAGGAGTGAGTGAGCATATCTATCTGCATTGTTTCAGCTTTTTTCGTGATTCTGCTCAGGGTATCACTGCACCTGTTACCACACATGAAATGAAACCTTCTACTGTTGATTGGAGACAGATTCACTTCTTGAGGCTTTTTTTTTTTTTTGCTACTATTGACATAAGAAAATTCAGGAGCACAATTTGGATAAATTAAATAATCTCCCTGGAGCCACCATTATTCCTTATTACTTACTACTGTTTTATGTTTCGTTCAAAATCTCATCTAGTGGGTGTTTATTCTTCATAGCTTGGTAAATTGGACTTAAGTTATGTGATATCAATTTAGTGAAAATGGAAAAAAGATATTTGTAGAGGCTATTCTCCACCAAATCACCAGTCTGCAAAAGACGATTTGCAATAAAACAGTGACATAGTGGACAGAATTTTATCCTTATTCAATAGAAAGATTAAAGCATTCAGAGCCCACATATTGATCTTGATGTGATATGTAGAGCACATGACTGATCATCCCAGTACCACAGGCTCAAATCCATAGTTAAGCATCAATCCTGCATAGCTAAATATAACATTTAAAAAAGTTGGTCTCATTCAGGAACCACAATTCAAGCATTTTAGAAGGTTTTGCTGGCTTCTAATAGGAGTGAGCGTGTAACTAAAACATTCCTGTAGTTAAGGTATATTCACATAATTTATTGGAGACCATGTCTCTGTCACATGTCCACGGTACTTTCTCTAATAATGAAAGATTGCTAAGTGTGCAAACAAGCCTCATTTTACCTGTATGCCATGTACTAAGCTGGACGTTCTTTTGCTTGCTGCTAAGTTCCAGCTGTATTGTTGTTCTGGATTTACTTCATGTTGTCGATTGTGTATGTTCAAGGCATATAAATTGCCATTACATAACTGCTTTAGCCCATTAAGGGGTGTCAGTGTTGTCTTTTGTGTAGCCAGCTGGGCTTAAGGTCTTTATCATTTATGCGAGGACCTGTAGAAAGGATTTCCTATTCATCTGGCAGATATTGCTCCAGTCTAACTCATCTGTGCTCCTGTCAACCGAGTAAACAAAGCATGGTTAGGATGTTGAAACTCTTCCAGCCAGTGACAGCATTATTAGCACCAGCAGCACAGCTTGATAATGGCAGGCTATCACAGCATCTGATGCCCCTCTGTCTGCTGTTTCCTAGTGTTTCTATTTCTTTTTGTTTGTGACCTCCAAATTTTGAATCCTTGTCCCCTGTAGGACACACTCTGCCGTTTGGGGTTTGACTGACAAATTAAAACTTATAAAAAACTTAATTTATGAAAAATGATTGTTTCATTAGATGCAAACATGAGTCCAGTGAGATTGAGCTTCTTCACTTATATGGGTTGGGGCACAGAGAGACTTTTATTATGACAGAATATGCAATGCAGGTTACCTATGAAGGTAAATATGTTGCTTGCAGAATATAATGCAAGAACTTGTAACTCTTATTTTTCACTTGTATGAAATATTCACAAACATGTGAGCTGAATTTAAAGTTTCTGATGCAAAAATCAGATTTGTGATTGTACTGGACAATGGAAAAATAAATGAAAATGGTAAATAAATGTTGGATGGCAAGTTTGCAGCTGTCATTGAGTTTATGTAAATATCAAATGTGCGCATTTGTGAATATTCTGTGATTTAACATTCACAACACAGGTGTGTGAATATTTTCTGTGAGTGAAAACTTCAACATACAAGTTCACATTTTTATTGCAAACCTTTTTTCTCTGTGACTTCAAATTCAGCATACGTGTGTGAACTCGCATTTTATTTCACAAACTCTTGCATGTGTGCAAAAATCTTATACCATCTGAAACTGTCAGATAAATGTCATTTTCAGTAAAAAGTACAACATTCCCCTCTGAAATGTAGTTAAGTATAAGACTGGCATGAAAAAAATAGATTCCCAAATAAAGTACAAATAAACTCAATTTTGAACTAAAGTACAGTCTGTACTTGGTGACTTTCCACCTCTGGAACAAGTTATAACTCATCACAAAACACAGAGGACTCTCTATGTTTTGTGATGCCTTGTCCTCAAGGCACAAGCAATGACATCATTTCCATTTCATTTTTACTGTTTGGATCATGAATCATGATTAATCATGATGAATGATTAATTCAAAGCATAGTTTGTTACGGGAAGAGGCTCAGCTGCTTCCCCCTCATTTCAGTGCTTTCATCTTTATTTCTTGTTCTTGCAAATATTGATTTATTGAGTTTTTCTGTGTATCCACAGGTGGATGCAGAGTAGTTCAAATAAATATAGCACAACAGGTTGAAGGAGTGACTGTATTACATCAGGCTGTGACCACACTGCAGAGTATTACTCTTAGCCCCTCCCCAACCCAGTCGCCAAAACCCTCCCACTTAGTTCAGCACGCCCATTATGGGTTTGGTGCAACAACCACAACAACATAATAATAATAATAATAGTAATAATAATAGTAATAGGACCAAAATACATCTTATTTTACTCTGAGCCCTCTACACCTCTCAGGTCGTCAGGTGGAGGGGCCGCTAACTGTGCAAACTACCTCCATAATCCATAAACCTCCATAATTAGACTTATCTGACTTAAACCACCTTTAAATTCAGGGTTTTTTTAATTTTTTTATTTTTATTTCTTTTTTATGTTGTGCTCTGCCTTTGAATGAAGCTTAAATACTCACAACGAATCATCTTGTTTTCCTTTCCTATGTTTATTATCTTCGTTCTACTTTCTTTAATTTGCACTTATTTATACTTTTATTCTGTTTCTCTCCTTTCTTATGTTTCTTATGTACCTGACATGTGCATACAGCATTTGTGTATGTAATCCACACACACATACAGACACAGACACAGAGTGGTGTTGAATATCTGCGGACAGAGAGAAACAACATCCGTATCGGGAGCCGGACCCGTCAGCTGTCAGTGTTAAAGCGCAGAGCGGGCAGCCAATCAGATTCCACCGCCGGAGCGTTTACTTCCTCGTCATGATTCCCGTTGCCATGGTGCTTATTCAACGGCGACTGCGCAGCACCGTCACCGGTTGGCGGAGCCGCTATGACGTCAGGATGACAGCGGGAATTCCTCTCCCTGTGCGGCTCCGTGTGACGGTGAACCGGAGCTTCAGTCGGTGCTGTGTGTGTTGTGTTATGTGTTGTGTTGTGTGTTGTGTTGTGTGTGTGTGTGTAGGAGGGGGGGGGGGGGAGCAGCACGCATTTCATACACGTGAGCCGCTTCCTGTCCGTGTTTTCATCTCTTCCCGCGGAGCGAGAAGAGAAGTGGAAGAGAAGTTTAGGTTTAATGTCACAACTCGGAAACGAGAAACCATGGTCGGCTGCTTCTTCACCGGCACTTCCTGCTCATAAACACAAAACCTGAGATCCGCACTGCCGCCAAGGTGACCCGAACAAGGCCGGCTTCAATGTAAGTGTAATGTTAATGACAGCTGGAGCCAGCTAACATCACTGATTTTAGCTATTACCAGTACAGTACACCTCTACAACACGGTCGCTGCTGCTAGTAATAGTGGTAGTGTATAAGTGAGTGAGTAAACTAACCTGGCAATAGTTTGTAATGGTTTGAAGTTTTGGGCAAAAAGTTTTGTTTGTCACTTGAAGTGCTGACCATGTAAGACCGAAGTGACCCTCACAAAACTAGTCTCCTTAGTGAGGCAGTATCTAAGATCTTTTATCTTTTTAGAAATGTGACAGGGTCTGTATTTTTTAACATTACATTTGCTAATATGGGTAAATTCTTTGTGTACCGTAACAGCGCTTACTAACTTTTTATGCCCTAACTTTAAGTTTTGCTTTTTTGTGTCTTTGTCCTGTAACAGTTGGTGCATCCGTCTGTTTTTTCACATCAAACACAAACAGTGACCTGCTGTTTGTTTTCTGTTTCTGTCCAAACCTACCTGACAGGTTAAGTTACAGTTCTAGGCATCCATGTTTAGTTTGATTTATTTAATTTGGTCGCTTCCTGGAATAAAGGGCTAGAAAATTCCTGACTGTCGTGAATGACGAGCGGTTTCTTCCCTATAGAAAGCTCACAGTAAAGTAAAGTTCACAGCCATATGACAAACTTCACGTGATATAGGCACTGAGAGCTGCTGAGGGAAGCACAAGACATCTTTTCATGCTTTTTTCTCAACCCCAGAGTTTGGCTCCCATCGCACTTTTACATTGACGGTGACTACATGTTTCTCACAACCTCTTATGTGACTCTGTTTGTGTGCCCACTGGGCCATTTGTATTGAATCTAATCATTGACAGTTTATGTGGACAGTCAATCTGCACCCCAGACCGAGTTAGGCTGACCTTGTCATGAAGCTTTGCCATTGAAGGGATCAGTGACAGTGTACGGACATACTGGCAGCTCAGATGTCTGCTCCCGAGCTCCTGGGGCTGCTGGCAGGCCGTCTTTAAATAGATAAGCACTTTAGTTGAATGGTAGAGAGGAGCTGTGACCTGTGAGCAAGGTGATTTCTCAAATCTATCAGCATCTCACAGGGTGATTCAGCAAAAGACTGTTCTTCTGAAATAGTTCTCTGGGTTGGAGGAGGACGGAGCAGGCAGATTACAGTGTTTTATTCACGGGCTTCCCACTGAGAGGTTAGCAGAAATCTCTGGTTGGGAGTGTTTTTCAGAAAAAAATAAGTTATTATCACACCATTCTAACAGATTGTTACCACTGTGAGAAGATGTTGTTCAGTGTTTTTCAAGTTGCAATGATTCGTGAGCATTCATGATTTAGTCAATCCAAAAAAATTTATTGGCAACAATGATGTTTTTTTCAAGCAAAAATATACGAGTTCCTGCTGCTCAAATGTGAAGATTTGCTTTTCTAGTATAATATTAATTTTGGACCATTGGTCGTACAAAACAAGCAAATGGAAGGTCATCTCTGATGTAATAAAACATATTCAGATCTCAGAGCTCTTTCATAAGCTGATAACAAGCCGTTTTTTCATTGTTTCTAAAAACTAAACGTGCTGGAGTTAGGGGAGATTTGTCTTTAGCAGGATTACCAGGCACCACTGTAGTTGTTTATTTTCAGGCTGTTATCATGCATGTGATATGTATTTGTGGCTTTGCTGTTCTCTCCCCAGAGGGTCTGCCATGTTCCCTGATGCCCTCGAAGCAGTGGGGCGGGTGGAGGGCCTGCCACTGTCCTCCCCACAACCGTTACCAGAGCTGGAGGAAGAGGAAGCAGAGGCATCGGTGGAGCGGGGGCCAAAGAGACGAGGACGCTACAGGAAAAGCCTGCAGCTTTTAAAGCCCTTCAGGATAACTCACAAGTAAAGAGAATTGTATTTAAGTTCCTGTGGCGACTGTCTGACTGTGAGCCATATAAAGGCAGACATAAAACAGGCACATTGACAGACAGACATCCGTTTAAAGACACACATAGACACAAAAATTTACATTCACTGTGTTTGCTGCCGGCCCTATGAGCTAACTGTTAGGGAGTAGCAGGAGGCCATGATAAGGGATGGGAACTTATCCCCCAGCGACAGACAGCCCCGTGTTTGAACATATGCCGGCTGATAAACTGCCCCTGAACTTTTTTTTTTTTTGCTGCTCTCTCAGATTTCTGTGAAGAGCGTGCAAATTACTGTTCAAACACTGCAGGCATGATTCACCTTTCATCGACTCTGGCGAGCAAAGGCGCCGCTTCTCTCTCAGTGTCCGACGTGGGCCTGCTCCCCCAACATAGCACCTCTGTGTGTGCCTGCACTTTTAGACATCTCACTCATTTCCACGTCGTCTTCTCTATTCCAGACACCAGCACCCAGTCGATAACGCCGGCCTCTTCTCATTTATGACTCTGCACTGGCTCTCCCCACTGGCACTGAAGGCCTACAAGGCGTCCAGCTTGTCTATAGATGATGTGTGGGGACTGTCTTGCCATGAAGCCTCTGAAATCAACTGCCAAAGGTGAGGTAATTGTTGCACTACTGAGGTTTGTTTGATAAAAGTGACCTGCAGTATTAAGAAAAGTCTATTTGGTGCTGACACTCAGAAATCCTAGAAAACTATAGTTGAGGTGAGACCTGACATGAAAAGGGTTTGTCTGAAGGTGAGGTTATACCACATAGGAGTAATTTCTGAGTTGTCAGATTTCTTTTTTTTCATAATGGATAAATTCGACACGTCAGATGCAAACATTATGAAGACTGAAAGTGGGTCCTCAGGGCTACAATATGCTGTAGTGCCCCTATTGATTCCACCTACCACATTGTCTACCCTGTTGCCACCAAGTTCCCATTAAAGGACAATTGTGGTGATGCTCTATATTTTTCTTATTGTCAACAAATCCCAACCAATAATGATTTGATTCCACTAATAATTGTTGCTGTCTGCCTTGGAGCTGCATTGTTCATTGTCCAAAAAAACTATTAAAAACACACCAGTAAGCCTCACTGTTTCACCAGGTGACACATTCCTTCATTAAAATGAACATGGGTACTGTAGCTCATTTTGAGTTGATCCTATGTACAGGATGTGACTGCCATTCATACACTCTTGCACATCAAATCAACAAACAAAAATAGCCCCCAACATGTCCACTATTTACTCCTGTTTGAGGAAGCTTTGCTAAAAGCTGCAGTGCCCAGTTGTTTTCAGAAATTACTGAGGCTTATAAGTATATATTTTCTGCACATTTTTAAAGAATTACATTCTCAGTAGAAAACAGTGACGCTGAGAGCCACACACAGAATTTAAAAAATGCTGAGAGACAGACTAGCGTGAAGTTGGTTTTGGTATTTTTGTGAGATTAGTTGACATGTTCAGACTGCTCATGGCATCTTCACTGATATGCTCAGACACCTGGAGATCAACTAGCTCTCATTTGCTGGAATGCTACCTTGTCCCAGGTTTTCTGTGTGTCACTTTGTTTGTGTTAACTCATTGAACTCAACTTTTTTTTTTATCAAGGATTAGTACAGTGTAAAACAATGAATAAAGTTCTCAAAACAACATTTTGAAACATGGTATCTCTACAAGACGGGGTCTCAAGATTATCTGACAACTGCAGGACCCGCTCTAGTTGATATTGTACATAAGTGGTGCAAATTCCCTCACTAATTTACAGATAATTAAATTACTAATTAACCTGTAGTGAACCTGGGACTTATTTGGCCCCTGTGTAGTTGCCTGCATTGGCTGGTTGGTAAATGGTGATGCAGAGAAAGGTGAAAAAGTAATGTTTTTTGTTTCAAGCACCCAGCTGAGCTTGGTCGTATCAGGGCGTACTCAGGTGAACTGATCTCCACCATGTGACTTCACTCTCACACTGTAGGATCCCTGAGATTGTTTTCCTTTTTTAAACAAATGTTGAGAAACCTCCCCCAGCTCTCTATGTGAACAAGATAAATGTGGTGATAAACCTGGTCAAGCGCACTGCAGAAAGAAACAAAAAAACAGGTTCAGGTCCAAGGTTGCATTCACAGTATTCCCAGCGTGAGAATAATCAGTGATGAAGATGTGATTGCCTGCCATGTAAACAACTGTCTGGGATTTTGTATCTTTGCACAGCATGAGGTTTGTCTGTGCAGTGAGACTTAACTAATGAATGCTCCGTCTTTCTGGACCAATATAGGAACATTCTGGCGGGATGGGAGGCTGCTAAGAATAGCAGGGATTAGAGATTACAGTGAGAGTTAGTGCCTGACTTGGATGGTTATGTCATTAACTCCTCTACCTGCGATGCACCGTGTCTCCCTGTCCCATTCAGTAGCTGTCACTGACTGGAGCAGACCATGAGATTAAAGTCACTGTTTGCCTGCCAAACTGCAGCTTGAGAAATGCGCTGTAGTAAAGCACTAATTCTATGAATGAACAATACAGACTCACAATAAGATTATTAGGGGGCATTTAGTGTTTAAGTGCTCACTGAAAAGAAAAGTAGTGCTTTTCCCCATTACTCACATTCTGCCGAGTCATGAGGCCATTACTCAGCAGTATAGAGGGGCAGACTATTTGAGGAAGTTTGCTCATGTATCTGGTGACAACTGTGTGGGTTGTAAATAACTTGTTCTGCTTAAAGGCTGTGGCTTTGGGCCTGGGGCTTAGTGTTGTTGCTGCTTTGTTTGAGTATAAAAGCACATAGAAGTGAAGGAGCAAAGCAGCGCAAAGCTATCACATAGGCGTGGCCGGTAGATGGTATGCATGAGAGGGGAGGGCTTTATTTTGTGTTTACATAGCAAGAACAGTTATGCAACCCTGATGCAAAGCAAAGATGGTGGAGAGAAGGGGAATGGGAAGAGCACCCTGGGAGAGTTGACACTTGTTGGTGCTCAGTGAGGTGCGAACCTTGAACGCAGTGTCCTGGCCAACACGCTCTTGGAACATCAGCTTCGCCTGCCATCTGGCAAACTGAGCCGATGGCTGTTAGGAACATTTCAGTCATGTTTAAAAGCAAATCATTCCTCCTTTGGATCCCATGCTGTTGCCCTGGTGCTCTCATTTCCATTCATCTGTGTGACTACACACTTACTCAAAGGTTTGCTATTGTATGAGCTTTTAATCTTATTGTTATTTTATTTGTAGTTAATTACATATGCCCTCTTTTCCTCCCTTTGAAACTGATCTATACTAAAAATACACACAACTTTGGACATATAGTGTATTAATATTCACCTTTATTTAGGTACAAGTTAATATGGAAATAGACGTTGCATCTCCAGTGACTCAAGCTGTGCTCTATCCAGCTATTGGGACGCAGTTAATTGTAATTTCTTAGATTCAGCGCCATTGACTTCAAGTAGTAATTACCAGGCTGTTTGAGAGTCTGGTTGGTTTAATGTTCTGTCTATCTCTGATACGTTTTTAATAAAGTCATTAGGGCGTAAATTACTTTCTGCAGCTGCTATGCTGCTGCTTTATAGAGTCATTAGCCATGATGCATTTGGCCAACAAGATATTTTACCCTCTTCAATGGGCATTAGGCAATGATACAAGTACATTAACACATCTTTAACATATTTGGTAGTACCTTTCTCAGTCTAATTATGTGATGCATCATTCATAGTATATTGTGGGTCACCTTTACATTATTATCAGCCTTGCTGCCTTCATTTTTCTTTTGTGGTTTTCAGCTGCAGTGATTGCCTGCCAGACTGTTTATATTCCCCACTGTGCTTTCGGGCAGTCTGATTAATTGGAAGCGCAGCTCTACTGTTTTTAATCAACTTGATATAAGAAAAAATAACAATAAAGAGAGTATTCTTTTCACTTATGATTATTTTGCCCTTCAAAAATGCCAACTTTTACATACAATTAATTGGTACCATAACACTTTGTGCAGCATTCATGTGCAAAGAAGTGTGAAAATTTGTTTGGTCGACTGTTGAAAATCATCATTCTTGACTTAAGTTTATTAATGTGATGATGTTTGCTTGAGCTCTGTCATTTTGAGCTTCTGATTTCTTCTTCCAGGCTCGAATTTTTGTGGCACGACGAGCTAAAAAGACAAGGGCGAGAAGGGGCATCCCTGACAAGAGTCTTCTGGAGGTTCTGCAAAACTCGCATGCTGGTGGCCATCTTTTCCCTCCTCCTCACAATGGTGGCAGGCTTCGTTGGGCCCGTGAGTACCGTCCAAATCCTACTTTGCCTTTATATTCTGCTGATTCGGCTAATATGCCTTTCAGCATGGTCGCTGGCTTGCAGTCCCAAGTCCGGATGTATTTTCTGAAAATCACTTTATCCCGTTTCACGCTGGTCTGGAAATTGAAATGAAAACATACTGGGAGATTACATAGCCTTAGATAGTGAAACCCATATTAATGCCATAGATTAGCTGGTTTGTACCCAGTCATGCTTCGGTCCAGAAATATGCAGTCTTTTTTGTTTTGTTTTTTCTTATCTGCCACATTTTGGCCTTAGATTTCCTTCCAAAACATGCAGATGAGCATCAACAAAGCGCAGCTATTTTTAAACATTCCTTATCATGATTTTTAAGTAATCACCATAAAGGGTAATTATGCTTGGAGTTCTGGGTTTGTGATGTTTTGTTGTCGGCCCCTTTGTTCCACATGGTCTAAGCTGTTTATTTTGGTGTTGTGTTATGTGTACACTGTGTGCCTGCTACTACCCACAACTAATAGCATTAACTGGATTTAACTCTTAGACAATGACGCATTTGTCTCACATTCTTGTCTGATTTAATGAGTGCACTTGCTGACACAGCATTGTTGTATATATTCTCTCTGTGGATTTATCAGTTTTCAGTCTTATTTGACCCTTCACAAAATGTTGTTGGTCTTTTCATGGAATCTCAATCAGACCCTTAAATTACTGGCTGTCTGTGTAACCAGTCTTTCCAGTTTCTATTACTACTTTACTCATATGGTCTCTGATCTATTGCTGTATAATGTTATCTTTCATCTTTTTTTGTCCATCTGGTCCCTGCCCTGCTTATCTCTCTCTATGGCATTTCCTTATTCCTGCCCTCTCTTTTTCATCTCCATGTTTTTTTCTCCTCCTCCTCCTGTCCCACTTTATCTCTTCCATGTTCCTGATTTTTGTTTATATTTTTTCTGCTCATCTTTGTTCTGTGACTATTTCTGTGTGGTTTTCTTTAATCTCTTTTCCACTTTGTACCCTTTCTCTCCTTTTGTTCCCAGGCGCTCCTGGTTCGAGCTCTGCTGGAGTATTCCCAGAGTTTAGAGACCTGCGTGCCATACGGCCTATCTCTGGTCGCTGGGATATTCCTCATGGAACTGAGTCGCTCCTGGTCTCTGGCGCTCATGTGGGCCGTCAACTACCGCACTGCAGCACGCCTCCGTGGGGCAGCTCTTACTTTTGCCTTCCACAAAATCCTCCGCCTGCGCAGCACTAAAGACATCGGTCCAGGCGAGGTAGGTGGCGTAACCCTGGAGGGGACTCATCACCAAATTAACAAAATCATCCCTCACTGCAGGGTACCACATGCAGATGATTGAGATGGATTTAATTTCCACTCTTGCAACATTCCTGCTTAGATCTTGACAAATCCCACGGCCTGAGGGAGGGGAGGCTGTCTAAGATTAGTCATTACACAGCTTAAGAGGAATCATTGTCCAACAAGTAAACGTAGGAAGGGCAACTCGATTTGTGAAATTGCTTCTATAGTCGTATTGGCGAGATTTCAGTATGAAGAGGTTTATTCATGAATGATTTTTAATGTAATTTACATCATCAATCACTGTCTCTCTACCTAGTTGATCAACATCTGCTCCAGTGACGGCCAGCGCCTGTATGAAGCTGTGTCAGTGGGCTGCCTCCTGGCCGGTGGGCCCATAGTGGGAATACTGGGTCTGTCCTACACAACATTTTTCCTGGGCCCCACTGCTCTGGTGGGGTCGGCCATTTTCATCATCTTCTATCCCACCATGGTACGACTTCAGCTAGAACATCTGAAGCAGGGAGACAAAGGATGAACTAAGTTCTGCTCAAGTCTGGAGGCTTTTGTGCAATGTACTACATACAGCATACATTTGTTACACAAAGTAGAAAAAAATTAAACAACACACACAAACAACGATCAGTGATTTTATTGCTGTCAGCAACAGAGCATAGTTTCATACCTTTTATAAAAATGTATGCCAAGTAAGTGGCAGTGACATGCAATTTCATTATATACATTTCTTAACATTTTACCAAAAGGTCATGACTAGAGACAAGACTTTCTTGTTGTGTCACTATTTCCTGAGCTGAGAACTTTTAAAAAATTTGCTTAGTTGAAGACACAGATACTCATCACTTTAAAATCTTCACACTAATTCAGGCTGTTGAAGAACACATCCAGCACTTTTTAAAAGCATCATAACTCTTGGGCTATCAATCTCCTGTCAACTTTGTAGCTGTTATTTTCAAATTACACTCAGTCTAAGCTGAAGTCTGACAGGCAGAGACCCTGGTATTGATGTGAAAAGCATTTATCACTCTAGTCCCCCGGGCAGGTCTGCAGCACAGCTAATGTGATTGTGTCTGCTTTCATTTCCTCCCCTGCCACTTATTTTCTCTTGTCATCATTTCCTCTATTCCTGTCTGGACAGATGCTCGCATCAAGGCTGACGGCGTATTTCCGCAAGAAGTGTGTGGCGGTGACTGACCGGCGCGTGAGGCTGATGAACGAGATCTTGAGCAGCATAAAGTTCATCAAGATGTATTGTTGGGAAGATGCCTTTGCGCAGAATATTCACAGTGAGTGGCTGCCATGCTGCCCAATGACTCAGCGATATCCTCATACACTGCTCACTTCCTGTCTCTGGTCAGGACCAGATATTTCTTAGAAATGCAAACCTTGTGCTGTTTAGTGCCTTTATCAGACTTTTTATTCCCAACTCTCTCAGAATAAAGGGTCACCTCATTTTAACACCTGTCACTGTTGTAAATTAATGACTAAACAGTCAGTTAATCACCTGAAATTAGACTTATCCTTTTAGTGAACTGGCAAGATAACCCTGACCCTAAATCCATTTTCATTAGGTTGCTCTTTTTTAATCTTTCCCTGTGCCATCATCTATAATCAAGACCAGTTTGAATCCCTTGGCTTCAAGGTTAATTTGCAAGGTGTCTGGGGCCTTATGATATCTTGAATGACTGTCAAGGCTACTCATCCATGAATTAGGGATGGCCTTTTCTCTCGAGGCCCTTGCTGTAGGTTGTGGATAAGGATCATTTTCCCCTTTTAATCATGCTCCAAATTAGCCAGGTGGGGCTCGTTTTCACTGCCGTCCTGTGATTACTTATTATAATAATAATAATTAATTGGCATTCAGCTGAATGGCCAATGAGTCTTAAGAGTTACAATGTCATTCCCCTCACTTACTATTGTTGTTAAATGGATGATCACAGCGTTTTTGTCTGACGCGTGTGACTTTTGCTTTGTAATCCATGCAGAAACACACATAGCATCCAATGGGAATCCCATGGAGAGTAACATGTACCAGGAGGGGGGAGCTCTCACATTTCACACACGCAGTGCTGCTGGGGCTGAATTAAGGATGCTTTTTGTTCCAGTGTTTGCACCCAGTGAACTAAGTTAACAAAGCAGCTAGCGCGTGCTTATGTGAGATACAAACATGAAGGAGGGGGGGCAGGATTTGGGCATTAGACTTGGACAGTTATCAAGGTTCAGCAGGTTTTGAAGCCCCTTTCATACCATGTATGGCTGTGAGGCCCTTGTCCTCCCTCTTGTATCTATTTCTGTCTACTCGCTGTGTGTTGGTTAGTGACTCTTATGGTGTTGTTGACTGAATGTTCACTGGAGAACCCGTTGGGAGTCACTCAACCCTTGCTTTTTTTTCTCTCTCCCTTTCTGCTCCTCGCTGCCTTTTTTATCATCTCCCTGTTTCTTATCTCTTCAACAGAGGTGCGATCTGAAGAGAGGGGGATACTGGAGAGAGCTGGGATCGTCCAGAGCCTCACAGTGGGCGTTGCTCCTATCGTGGTGGTGATAGCTAGTGTGTGCACTTTCACCCTACACATGGCCTTAGGCCACGACCTTACTGCAGCTGAGGTATTTTTTATAGTCACCATATCACCTCTGTTTCCATTTGGGTTTCACCTTAACCAATTTTTGTGTTTACAAAGTTGTGTTTTTAAAGTTAATGTGACAAGAGATTATCTCCATCTGTGATGAGAATTTACAGATTTTTGTGCATCTAAACAAAGTGTTTCATCTATTCATCTATAAGTTGTATATTGAGATAATTTAATTAACTTTTACAGGTGTAGCACCAAGAAAATCTATTAAACTAATAACTGTCTGTAATCTCTACACACCCTGCCTTAGGCCTTCACTGTGGTTGCAGTTTTCAACTCCATGACCTTTGCCCTTAAAGTCACACCATTGGCTGTGAGGTCACTGTCAGAAGGTGCTGTGGCAGTCAAAAGATTTCAGGTGAGAAATATAGACACTTCTGTCAGCCACACCGGTCACAGAGCCATGTTTTATTTATTTACCTAGCTGGTATGAATGTCATGTGATGCATCTCATTTCTGTTTTGACACACAGTTAAAACACAGAGCAACATCTCACTTGTTAAAATGTGCATACACTTTATGAAGGTCAACAGACTAAAATAAACCTAGAGAATGTGTATGGGGTATGTCAGCGGGCACTGCTCAGAACCAACAAAAAGGTGCTCCTGTTGATGCTATAAACACATCCACCCACACCACATACTGAGATTTTCGACATACTTTATTCCAAACACATGGTAAATGTCACACATTAGTGAGAGATGGTTTCACAGAAGCAGTCAGGGTTAAATAAGCACTTCTGCCAAGGATGCACCAAAAGGCTTGAGCTGCTCTGTGTTTTGCATTTACACCGTGCATAATAAAGGAATGATGTTCTCAGTGACAGTATTTCTGGTATTGTTATTAACACTGCTGTCATCACAGCAGTGCCAGTATCTCCTGACATAGCACAACCTCATGTATGGTAAACCACATGGTTGTTTTTTCTTTATCTTAGTCATGCACAGAAGGAAAACAGAAGTCAGCTGTTGCAAGTTGCAAGCTCCGATTTTAGACATTTTATGTCGTCACGATGTGTGGTTGGCGCTCAATGTCGCGTAAAGTAATCCATTGTGTCCGACTCCGCAGAGGCTCTTCATGATGGATGACAGAGAGGTCGTCCTGGTCAAAATGGAGGATCCGAGCAACGCAGTAGAATTTCAAGATGCCACACTGGCTTGGGAAAAGGCGCGTGCTCCAGCTGCAAAACCGCCTCCCAGGAAGCGAGGAGGGATGAAGCGTGTGCTGCGCAGGGAGAAGCTTAGCCTGTACATTTCCACAGAGGACGACAAAGGAAACAAGGAGGCTCCCAATGCACAAAGTCTTCTCACAAACATGGAGCAGGAGAGTCCACAAAGCACCATCTCCTCTACTCAAAGCATACGACCTCCTCTGCACAAGACCCTGCACCGCATTGACCTGCGCATTAAGAAGGTAACAACACAGACATACATTAAGTGGATTAAGGACATTTACCTGCTTCGTGTATTTCCCACAATGTCACTGTTTCTTCCCTTTTTTAGGGTTCGCTGGTTGGGATCTGTGGAGGTGTTGGGAGCGGAAAGAGCTCTCTTCTGTCTGCTCTGCTGGGACAGGTGAGATTCAACTGGATGTTTAACTAGATTAATAGATTTAAGTTTCCCCCTCAGACGGACACATACATGAGTAACAGCAGCAGAGATAGATTTAGTCTTTTTGAGGCTTTCGTTCAAACCATGCCGCACAAAGACCTGCAATTTGAAGTGGAATTTTTTGTATTTTCTCTGTCTTGCAGATGACCCTGTTAGAGGGTAATGTAGCTGCCAGTGGTGGTTTTGCTTATGTTTCCCAACAAGCCTGGATCCTCAATGACTCTCTCAAGGAGAACATCCTGTTTGGAAACGAGTATAATCAAGACAAGTACGGTCAATCAGTGTATAATGATGTTATAAAGAACAAAAGCCATAAAGGGTGAGATTTATCTCCTGAACGTTTTTTTCTATTCCCTCCTCAGATATAATGCCGTCCTGGAAGCCTGCTGTCTTCTCCCAGATCTTGCAGAGCTCCCATTCAAAGACATGACAGAGGTATCGGTAGAAATCTGTGTCTTTTTTCATAAAATGCTTTGTCTGTCTTTGCTCTTAGTTCTATAAACTTTCTTTCCTGAAGAGACATTCACAGGAGTTTCAGTAAACGCAACAAAATTTAATGTAAGAGAGTTTTAAGAAGCATTCTGTTTTTAGATTGGAGAGAGAGGTGCCAACCTGAGTGGAGGGCAGCGTCAGAGAGTGAGCCTGGCTCGTGCCCTGTACAGTGAACGCCCCATCCTTCTCCTGGATGACCCTCTCAGTGCTGTCGATGCTTGTGTGGGTTCCCATATCTTCTTTAAAGCTATTAAGGGTGCTGCCACGGGCAAGACTGTGCTCTTTGTGACCCACCAGCTGCAGGTAAGGGACTGTCTGTGATTTTCTAATTTTCTCTCTTAATGTGTATTTTTTTGTAGATTCAGCACTTTGACAATATGACCACACAGGAGTCGTTTTAGCTGCTTTGAAGTTTGAAGCTCCAAATGTCCACAACATGTGTGCAACATTAAATTTTTGCTATTTTCCCTTAGTTTTTCATCTTTTCATCTTTTTAGTATCTGTCTGAGTGTGATGACGTTATTCTGATGAAGGACGGGCAGATTGCCGAGCACGGCACCCATGCGCAGCTAATGGCTAAAGAGCGTGACTATGCCACCCTATTCAACAGCATGCAACAGGAGGTAAGGCCAGGGGCACATGAGGCACCAAGCCAGCTCTTTTGAATAAGGCATATTTGCCCCCACTACACAATAACATTGAACATTTCAAGCTGAATAATTCATAAGCCCAGAAAGGCAGGCCCAGTAGCTGGGAAATGTTAATGCATACAAGGCCCTTCATTATTTATGCGTGCATTGATTTGCTGGTGAGCAGCTAAAGACCCTGTCAACCGTATCTCTGTCTAAATGACTTGCAGGGGGTTGTTGTTACAGCTGATGTGATTTGTGGGCAGTGGCATGTTTCAGAAGTCACTTTCTTCTCTTACCTTTGCGTCTTTTAGAATCTGGTCAAAGAGAATTTGAAAAACAAACAGCAGAGAGCAGGTGCAGACAAGGCTGACAGTGGTGTTGCTGTTGCCAAGGTTAAACCAAAGGTGGAAAGCAAGGAAGGAGGTGAGAGACTCTGCCACATTTCATTCTCCAAATATAGAATGAATGCTAAATGTTTTTTTTCTGCCAGAATGGTTCACAAGTAACTTTTTTTTCTTAGTTTTTTACTTTCTCTCTCACTTAATTTCTTGCATCTCATTTAGAACGACTGATGAAAGCTGAAGAGAAGGGCTCTGGTGCAGTCGCTTGGTCTGTGTATGGTGCCTACATCAAAGCAGCAGGAGGTCCAGTAGTCTTCATCATCAACATCTTCTTCTTCCTCTCCACCACAGGCAGCATAGCCTTCAGTAACTGGTGGTTGAGCTACTGGATCAGACAGGGCAGTGGGGTGAGTTTGGAGCTTTACTATAATAGACGACTCCCTTTAGTGTGTATTTGGCTCCCAAAAGAAAAATAACTACCATGCTTCAGTGAATTGTGGCAGCTGAGTGAGCATTAATCTGAATGCGCATGATTAAAAAAGTAACAGCACCGCGGTAAACTTAATTAAAAACAAGTACGAGCAATGAAGAAACAGATGTGCAGCAAAGCAGGCAGTGGCTGCCATTGAGAAATGTGCTTGGAATAGTAAACATCATTGCACTGACTGATTTTTCATGTACTTTTTGTATGCCAATGTGGACTTTTCTCAATTTCATTAGAGGCAGGATTCCTTTGTGGGGAAAAAATTGATTTTTTTTTCTCAGTCTTTCTCAGTAATTTGTTGCTCCATCTGCCCTCAGAACACATCATTAATCTTGGTGAATGAAACGATGGCAAGCAACAGCATGAGACTCAACCCTCATACTCAGTACTACTCAACTATTTACGTCGTCACCATGGGAGCTGCTTTACTGCTGAAGACAGTGAGAGGGCTGGTGTTTGTGAAGGTAAGCCGCCCCCCACCATTTTTCCTCTGAGACCGCCCTCTTTGTGTCACATGCTTTGTCCTCTTGAACGCTGGTGAACTTTAAAAGCGATAGTGGTTTTGAAAGGAATATGGAAAGTTGATATATGAGGGCTTCACAGTTAAGCAGCATTCCTCCTTAATTGTCTTTATTGTCATTCATTCATGCTCTTGTGGTTCCAGTGCTATAATTGAAAACGCCTGCAGGCCAAATCCATTTATCTGTCCACTACCATGTCTCACAGTTTTTTACAATAGCTAAATGTGTCTGTTGTGTGTCTGTAAGTGCAAGAGAGACAAAGAGGCAGGGAGAGAAGAAGGATGACTGTGTGTGTGTGTGTGTGTGTGTGTGTGTGCATGTCAGTACCCCTTCGGGTGTGCGTCCTCTTTTTCAATCTAACCCATCCTGACACTGCATTGCAGAGGTCGGGTCCCCACGTTAATGTGTGCCACTTGAAATTGCTAATTTTTCAAAGATGGCTAATCTTTTTTTACCCCTAGCTGTGATGAGATCTTTGGGAGTGTTGAATATTCCATTAATAGAATTAATTTGTTCTCTGCTGCCACATGTAATTTCTGTCCAATCGGTGAAATGTCTCTTGCACATTAGGTCATGACCTTTATGTCAGCCTCGCAGAAGCTCATTATAAATGAAGATTTGACAGTGTGCCTCGTGTGACTACCCAACACTGTGCACATGCTTAGCATATGCTGAGGTCATGTCTGTAACTCCGTGGCCAACATGTTTGTGCCACTGTATTTAACCATTGTGTGTTTTTGTGTTTGAGGCTGAGCTCATCGGCTATTTCCTTCCAACTGCCTGTTTATCCAAGCTGTGACGCTTTCCCTATGTATCTTAAAGTTGTTTGTTTATATGTGTCAGGTCTCATGTTCAAACACGGCTGTTGTTTGTGTTGACAGTGCACGGTGAAGGCTGCCTCCGTGCTCCACGACAAGCTATTCCGCCGCCTCCTCCTCAGCCCCATGCACTTTTTTGATACAACACCTCTGGGTCGTATCCTGACCCGCTTCTCCAGGGACATGGATGAGGGTGAGGCTTGATTTGTCTTGACTGTGAACCTTTCCCCCTAAGAGTGCTCCCAGTCAGTGAAGTCACCCTGGTTGACAAGGTGCTGTGCCAAGACACAGTGTAATTTGACATGCAGTATTTTCCCAAGTGATTGGCTGTTTGTTATCTACTTCATTGGTGTCTTTGTTTGATATTTGTGGGTTGCTTTTTTTTTCTTTTTTTTTTTTTTTGGATGCTTGGTTTTGTTTCTAAATGTGTTTGAAGATTCCATTGTGGGTTTTTTATGTCATCTGCATATCTTTTTCTTCCCTTTGACACTTGAAAATAAACATGGAGATAGATATATCCGATATCCAACCACACAGTGTCTGACATATGATATGCCTCCTCCCAACAGTGGATGTTCGTCTGACCATGCAAGCTGAAATGCTGCTGCAGAACCTGACCCTGGTGCTGTTTTGTTTGGGAATGGTGGGCATCATCTTCCCCTGGTTCCTGATCTCCATCCTGCCCCTGGGAGTCTTCCTCTGTATAGTCAACCGTGTCTCCAGGTCAGACTCTCATCACTTACATTCTTATCATGGCTCTGGCTTTTTAGCTGCTAGATCTATAGCTTCCTTTAGTTTCTAGTTACTGACTTTGTCTGCCCACTGTACAGAAGTGTACAGTGCATTTATCAAAGCTTTTTGTCAACCCATGGCTGCAGAAAGGGTTGATGAGAGTGATCAGAGCATCAAATGCTCAGCTGAAAAAAACTGAATAATGAGCCCAAGAATTATGTGACAATTCTCTGTAAATTTGGTGGTTTTCTTTTTTTTTTTTTTTTTAAATGAATTTTTAATGCGATTATAATGTGCAATTCTTGCTAAATCTATCAGTTAATTCTCTCTTTAATATTGGGTCATTTATTGTTAGTGCAAGTTTTAGTTAAAGAGACAGGAAAAGTTCAAATCTTGCAGCAAATAAAATGCTGTTTGTTAAAAAGTGTTTTCTGTATGTTGTAAATGTGACTTTAGAGCAGAGGCAACATTACACTTTGAATTACTGATCAACAGTGTACATGGCAGCACAACCTGTTATGTTACAGTATGGTTATGAAATAGGTAATGCAAACTTTTTGTCATCAGTAACTGTGACTTTAAAATATAACAGGAGACAGTGAAAGAAGTGCAGTAATAATCCTTATCTGCAAGTTTGTAGAGTGTTATAGGTCACCGATTTAATTTTTCACTGCCTCTGTTCTGTAGTGAATGCTGCAGGAGTGCCCTAGATGTGATCACTCTGCTTTAGTCATTATTTACGGTTTTGCAGCAACTGCGCAATAAAGGTGAAACCACCAAGGGGAACAACAGCTCGCTGATATCTTGGGAAATAACCACAATATCTTATTTCCTCTGTCTGATAGATAAAGACGAACATGACTGTCATTGTTATTGTTGTTCTGGTCTGAAAGTACAATAACAAGCTGTGTGAATGGTTTACATTTCATTATACAAATATAAAATATACATATATATATGTGATTTTTACCAATTCTTAATAATAAGTATTTGCAAATATAATGACATATGACAGCTTTGATTTGAAAATGTAATGTACAAAGCTGCTTTTTGGGGAGGACTTTAACAGCATTTGATTTGTTTTAGGTTCACTTCTGAACTTTCTCCCTGCTTAAAAAATCACACACAACTTCTCCCGTGGTGCAGATACATATCACTTCATATATTGTCTTATTGATTTGTATGCACTGAAATTGGAATTGGAATGAATGATATACTTTGAGTATTAACCTTACTTAAACTAAATGGAAGCTGTTACCAAAAGGTAGTGATCACCCTTGGCAATGTTGTTTTTAAAAAAAATGAAATACTGTATCTCACAAAGTGGCGACATCGGGAGATATGTATGGCTGTTACATCAAACTGGATCTCCCATTGAAATTTCCCACTTCTAAAGCAGCCTTTATTGAATTCTGAAATGAAACTGCCCAGGGCATAAATATGTTTGTCTGGATCACAGCCCTGAAGCGCGGACGTGTCATGTTCTTTCCCTCTCTCTTCTCAGCTTTTATGAGAAAACCAAATGATTCATGGGAGACTTGTAATTCACATGCACCATCCATTCTATCTTGGCATCTAAAAGTAGAAAGACACCCCACCTTTGTCAATAAACCTCCTTCACTCGCACACCCTCGTGGACGACAAGTCTGGTGTCTGTCTGGCTGCCAAGTGTGTGACCGTCTGTGTGCGACGTTGCTCATAACATGGCACATGCATCAGATAGTGGGAAACGGCCAGAAAGACAGTTGCTGTGTTGTGAACCAAATCCCCCTCTGTCCACTGTGTCATCATTACCTCTCTGCCGCAAAACGGCACCGTTAGAGCTGATGCATTTTTCAATGCGTCACTCCTCAGTGGTGTTTCAGTATTAAGATGTAATGTCTGCACTCCCTCCAAGATCTTACATGACAGTGTGATGTGCAAGCTTTGATTTTAAAAATACACCAAAGCAGCTTCACAATGGCTTGCACTTCAAATTTCATACAGGATTTTAAAAATCTCTCTTTTGTGCTCACCCAGGCTCATTGCTAGAATGAAATGTTTTTCATACAAAACATTAATTCCTAATACAGGAAGTTAAATGTAAAAGATGATCTCTGTCCATTTCAGGGTTCTGATTCGCGAGCTGAAGCGTCTGGAGAACATCAGCCAATCACCATTCACCTCTCACATCACAAGCAGTCTTCAGGGACTCTCCACCATCCACGCATACGGAAGAGGGCATGACTTCCTCCAAAGGTAATTGTGTATAATGGTGTCAGTCAGAGAGGAGATGGAGATCATGAAACTTTAATTTCATCTTATCTCTCCTTGTAGTTTTTCAGTTTAGAAGATATACCAAACCTCAGACCAGAAAATTCCCCCTCCATCTGCGGATAGAGTCCTGCTTGCTATTGTTCTGGCTGAAATGGCTTTATCTCTCTTTCATCAGATATCAGGAATTATTGGACACCAACCAGGCCTCCAACTACCTCTTCAGTTGCGCAATGCGTTGGCTGGCTGTCCGCCTGGACCTCATCAGCATCTCTCTTATCACTGCTGTAGCACTTCTTATTGTCTTCATGCACAATCAGATACCTCCAGCCTATGCAGGCCTGGCCATATCATACGCAGTGCAGGTTTGTAAACAAACACATGTAATCACACAGAATGAATGGAAACACCAGCAGCAATAGTCTAAAGGTTGGAGAAAAAAAAAAGTAGTTTGAAGCCCCAGACTCGATAAGAAATGTCACAAGGTAAAGCCTCTTCTGCTTCTAGCAGCTACCATAAAATGCACTTTGTTTGTTTCAGGATTTACTTTTGGTTCCACATTTGGCATTTATATAATGGAGTTGTTTGTTTGCATTGCCTGCCTTGCTGGCCAACTGTTTAGATGTAAATGTGAGCTAAAGCTTGTTCACACTTCTTTAAACTGCTCCATAGGTAAATAAAACTTAAAGCGAGAGAACTTGTAACTTATAAATAACACACTCCTCCTCTCACCAAGGAAAAGTTGAATGCATAAGCTACAGAAACCACTGTTGCTTCAACCATACTTAAAATTGACTTAGATTTTGCTGCATTGTTGATTGATTGACTTTATATCTCTTCTGCACTGGTGCCACTGTTACAATAGCTTAACATTTTAGTTGCTAAGCTGCTGTTTAGCATTTAGCATTGGCTATTGTTCAGCAAAAGTCACATCGTCTTGCAAAAAAGAAACAACATATTATTCACAGATCAAATTAATGCATACACACAAGGCTATCTCCACAGCATGTTTTAGAAGAATGTTTGTTACCTCATTGTTAAACTGTCCAATATTTGGTGTTATTATTTTTTAAATGCTCAGTGCTTTAGTGCATGTCATAATCAGCAGAAACATGGTAGAGAATTGAAATCGGTTGGCTAGATGGTGAAGGAGCCATATCTGCTAATCTGTTTATCAGGCTGTACATTTTTTGTCAACGTTGTACTGCTCATTTGTGGAAGGGGACCGGCTCCGGTAAACAGCCAGTGTTTCACAGTAATTGGTGTGACAGTGTGAATCATTAACCTTCCACCTCTCTCTGCTTTTCTTTCACCTGCAGCTGACTGGCTTATTTCAGTTTACAGTGAGGCTGCTCACAGAGACTGAAGCTCGCTTCACATCAGTTGAGAGGATCAATCATTATATAAAGGTAAGAGCACTGATTAGCGCAGTGAGGTGGATTATGTGGCGCTCAAATATACTGTACAAGGTCACATAGAGCAGGACACTGTCTACTATCACATTGCCAGACACACCTCAGCTCACTACAACAGAGCTGTTGAATTCAGGGCCAGTTGGCTTGTCCAGACATGTATGTGTGTGTGTCCTTGTGTGTGTGTGTGTGTCCCTGTTGTGCGCATGTAATTGTATATGTGTGATAAACACAGCAAGAAGCAAATAGAAACTCAGTATGAGGTCTTTACACACTCCACAGCACATGACAGGGCTTGTTTCACACAACAGCCATCACCACAAAGACATGAATATCAACTAAAGTTTTTCTTTTCGTTTCAATCACAAAGAAAAGCCCATAGAAAGAAAATCACTGCAAATCAGTTCAGGGGCATGCACCTCCACAGAGATTTAGAGATTAATACCAGATACCATCGCCATTCCTTATCTCAGTGTCTAGAGAGTGAAGCACCCCGACAAATTCCTGAGGCGGATGCTCCTGCCTCCTCCTGGCCTCAGCAGGGAAAGATCACCTTCCAGAATGTGGAGATGCGTTATCGTGATGATCTGCCACTGGTGCTTAAAAACCTGTCCTTCACCATCCTGCCTGAAGAGACCATCGGCATTGTGGGACGCACAGGATCAGGTATGAGTGACGCTCTGTTCTCCAGCCAGCAGCATTTTCAGCTCACGTTTACATCTCTGTTTCGACTTGTGCACACATTTGCACTCACTGTGTCTTTTCTGTGTGCGTTTGCAGGAAAGTCCTCCCTGGGTGTAGCTCTGTTCAGACTTGTAGAGCTGAAAGGAGGCTCTATTATCATTGACGGGATCAATATTGCACAGATTGGCCTGGATGACCTGCGGAGCAAGCTAGCCATCATTCCTCAGGAGCCTGTGCTCTTCATTGGCACCGTCAGGTAATCCAATGATAATCACTTTTATTAACAAGAATTGTGACTAATTCATTGTTCTGACTTAAAAATACATTTTTGACTAATAAGCAGAGCAGATTCAACTTGGCAATGAATGCACCTGCTCTCATGGAAAATCTTCTGTGTTTATTGCAGCAACAGTGTGGTGTAAATGGGTGTCTGCTATTTGTTTAAGTGTTTGCATGTGTGTAACGCTCCCTTCCCATACAGTTGGCCACTCCCTCCTGCAAACAGGGGTGTGCCTCCAGTCAACCTGCCCCTTTAAAGCTACAATATATGTTTTTTACATCACAAATGAACAGAATATGATACACTTGGTCAGTCTGTGTCTATGATCCTGTTTACATACACACATACATTCCACCATTTGCCTGAAATTGGCTTTTTGAAGGTTTCTGGGGAATATATTTACTGCTAATGGGTCCAGCAGTGATCTGAGCTCTGTGTTAGTGTTTTGCAAACCCACACCAGAGGGAAATTGCAACAAAAACAAAAATGGTGCTCAGCACTACAAAATAAAAGAATGGATAAGCCAAATAGAACAGGGGAGACTGATTCAAAAATAAAATGTCAGCTTTACTTTAATAAAAACTTCCAGGTTGCTTTACAGATGCTAGTTACCTCAGATGAGAATTGATCTTAGTCAGCTGAGGGTTTAGATTGCAGTGTCATGACTAAACATCTTGTCTTAATGTGAAATTGTTATGTTTAATCCATTTGAATGTCAAAATGATGGTTTATCTTCCAATAGGACCAATTTAGACCCATGGGATCAATACACTGATTCTCAGATATGGGAAGCTCTTGAGAAGACTCATATTAAAGAAATGGTAAGTGACAAGATGGTCAAACATTGTCAGATTATGCCAAATGATGCATTACTTGAATAGTCACTTGTCCTCATGTGTAACTTTGCCCTTCCTCAGGTCAGCCAGCTGCCTCACTCCCTCCACTCAGAGGTGACAGAGAACGGAGAGAATTTCTCAGTGGGAGAGCGACAGCTACTCTGTGTGGCCAGGGCCCTGCTGAGGAACAGCAAGGTGCAGATTGTATAATACAGCTATTTTTTATTTACATGTGGAATATTGTTTGGCATGAGTGCTGATTGGTGCAGCTTTAGTAAGACGTTCTCATCAGTTTTATACTGAAAAAACAGACCTCTCTGTTTCTCACACTTGTCAGTGTGCATGTGTCCCTGCGTGGGATAACACTGCCACCTGGTGGTATTAATGGGAAATGCTCCTTGTTAGCCACTGGAGCATGAATTAGGCATGAACAGCATAAAGCATATAGTGTAATGTTTTTCTTAATTTTCTTTAAATAATATTCTTTAATGTTGCATTTTATACAACAATCACAGGCAACGAGACTTTGTGTGGATTGTGTAATTATTTTGTTGTTTTGACAGTTGCTGATCTGCTGTTTTTTAGGTTCTTATACTGGATGAGGCAACGGCAGCCATCGACACTGAGACAGATCGTCTCATCCAGGAGACCATTCGCTGTGCGTTTGGCAGCTGCACCACCCTCATCATCGCCCATCGTCTCAACACAGTGATGAGCTGCAGCAGGGTCATGGTCCTGGACAGTGGTCAGGTGTGTATCAATGCAACAGGACTGCATGAATGCACAATTCAGCCCCATGGTTGTAATTCACTCCCAGGTTGAAACACCCCTGCTTTGCTGTGTGAATTGTTCCCTTTGAGGCGTTGGATGAGACATTTTACTGAGATGGTCTTGTGTTCAAACAGATGTTTGATGTTAGCAGTGAACATGAAATGCACACAAATGATTTCTGTGTCACCTTTTAAACTTGTTAATAAGCTGAGTTTCTATCTAAGGATTCATGAGTGTGAATGAAACATGATAGATGCGTCAGAATAGACGAGGTTCGTGGTGTGAATGTAAGCCTAATTTGTTGCCACGGTGACTATGAAACCATGCTCCCTTGCCTCCCTGTAGTGGAGTGCCACAGAACAGATATTAATGAAGTTGGATTATTTTATAATTATTAGATAGCCCTAAATGGTCTAATACTCACTGCATGAAATGGCACTTATGCAGTTTTGATGGTTGGTTGCTTACTTTGCTATAGCCATTACAACTTAGCTGCTAATTCAAGCTTTTAATTTGCTGTATATCATCTCCAATCTTGTTTGTCTGTACTCTGCAGTATCCAGTACTGCAGAAATTATAAAAAGAACAATCACAATTTGAGCCACGTGAACGTCAGCATATGTGTGTCGGGTATAAAGAATCTTTTAGTGATCAGTTAGCATCGGTTTTTGTCATTCACCAAAGCGTAACAAAGCTGTCTGAGGATAATACTTTTCAGACATTAGAATTCTCTTCATCTGCTATCTGCTGGGAATAACTTAAAGATGTAGGTATGTGCAACATTTACAGGGAAAAAAATATGACTTAATTTTTTTTTTTTTTTTGTCCTTACACAAGTTCATGGAATGAGTGAGTGCAACCTTTGATTTTATGTGCTGCTACTCATTTTGTTTTTATCCCTTTCATTCTCATAGATTTTGGAGTTTGACAGTCCGACTGCCTTGCTTGCAGATGAAAACTCAAGATTCAGAGCCATGATAGAAGCATCAGAAAACCAAAGCAGATAAAAGAGGCACGGGATGAACTTTGGACATGAGTTGTAGCACCACAAAATGCTCAGTGGGATGCCGGAATTGCACAAAAACACACAATTATCCTAATCCTGCCATGGTGTGAAAGTATGTGCTAAGAAATACAGCGGCTTTTGTAATGGGTGCTTCATGTAACAATGTCTGTTTATTTCCTCACCAAAGACCCAGGGACCACGTTTATGAACGCCTCATCAAATCTAGGACGTAACAACTTCCTGTTCTTTGCCGTCGTGTCACCAGAGTTATTTCCTGGAGGCGAAATAATTAACTGCAAGTGAAACAGAGCAATGACTCTGACAATAGCACTTTATTTTTCATGTGGAGACATTGAAGAACATGTGGTGCTTCCTTTTCCTCTGGAAGTCAGCTAATCAATGAGACTCCAAATTAGTTATCAGTTTTTGTCATTATGACCTCGCAGTGCAGGATCTTACTGTTAAGTAAAGAATGGTATAGACCAGACTAACATTTAATATTTATACTTCAAAGCATTATTGATTTGATTGATTGCAAGAATTTAGTAGTTAGTACTGAACAATCAATATGATAAATGTAAAAAAATTAACAACAAATTAACCTTTCATATGAGGCACTGTCTAAAATATTTCACAGTTTGTTTTTAATGTTTGCTGCATTTAGTTGAATGTTATGATGCAGTCTTTTTCAGTAAGTTATTGCAGATGCAATGTGTGCCTATAGTTGTTGACATTTTCAGGTCACATAGTGGAGTTAACTATGTAAGCATGCTTTTTTAGACTGCATGCAAGTACTGTGTTTTGAATTGAGCTAAGGTTTCCTCTAAATCCAAATGCTGGAGTTTAAAATCTGCACATTTTACACTGCTTGTAATTTTTTTTAACAGCAAGGTAACTCTGGTGTTGGACAAAGTATGTTATACAGTTGCAGTTTAGGTTTCAAACCATGGTACAGTATGTTACTTGCAACAAAGCTGAAAATGATCAACATCAGGATTTGTCTTTAAATGTTGTGTTTTCACAGTGCTGGGGATTGTAAACCTCTGCCTTATAATCAAGTATGTGCTGAACAATCATGAAGAGTGCAATATCTTTCTATTGCATTGATACAGTTTCAAGATTGCCTTTGTACACTTGAGATTGTTGTATTGCAATATATTTTTTTTGTAAATGTTTGAATTTTATGATAAACTTTTTTTTTTTCAATAAAGATATTTTTTGTATATGCTGATGTCCAGTTATCAAATATATATTTTACTTGTTAACTGTATTAAATAAAGTGGAGGTATTTAAAAGCATCATAGTTTAACATTAGTATCATCAACTTATCAGAACAGCCCAGCAGCACTGCATAAACATGACACTGCAACAAGTACCCCTCCCTGGGTCATGGGGTAGTGTTAACACCTTTTACATGTGTAACGCAGTTAAGGGTTGAGGCGACATTACCCACAAGTGTTATTGCCAAGTTCAGGCTGGAGGGAGGATCTAGGCACATGCACTTCAATACATACTGCTTTAGTCCTCAGATCAAGGGTAAGTGAAACCTGACAAGGTGCCGCTATCGGCCTATTATGTGTTCTGTGTGGAAGTAGGTCAACTGTCAGCAAACAACATAGATTCTTTAACAAGGTAGGGGAACAGTTCGAGTTTGGGTGTGTGTGTGTGAGAGAGAGAGAGAAATAACTGCATTCACAAACAACTGGACTCAGTATCAATACCCTCCTGTCATCATCCACTGATTGGTATTTCCTATCAGATGATCAACAACTCAAGGTCTTTATATTTCTTGTCCGGGTTTCACTTCCTTGATCTTATATGCTGCAACAACATTACATAACCCTAACATAACGTAATAATTAACATAATCATCTTAGTTTGCAGCTTCTTGCTCTCAACACTGTATGTTTCCTGAATGTGCAAGGTGCATATATAGTATGTTTGTAAGGAAAATGTTTAATATGTTCTGCCTGGCTGTGAATTTGTTTCCCCTGCTTATTGATCTGTCACTCAAATGTATTAAACTGTCAGTCTACCTACTTTCCCACATTAGAATCTGAACTGAGACCAATATGGCGTTGGGAAAGCTGCTGACTTGCTATGACGGTTGTTTTAACAACTAAGATGAAATAAATATAAATAAATATCTGTCTGTCATTCATTCCTCACTTTTCCAGAGCATAAAAAGCTGCCAGGTAAGGTGGGCAAATTTCTGTGCTGGAAGAACAGACATTGCTCTGTGGTGAATATGCACAAAACTGAGATACTGAAGGTCTTAAAATTGAGGAACCCCTCTCAAGATGGGACTTTAAAAACAGTAAATAGAGTAAGGTGCACCTTAAGGTCCATAATCATCTCAGATAACTGCGTGCTTTGGTTGCACATATTTCTGTACAAATGTTCTGTTTCACACAAAGCTGTTGACATGGTACCGCAGGATCACACATGGGTCGATGAGATGTTAATCTTGGGAAATGACACAAATAACAAGTCAGTGGTTGTGTACATAGGTGTAGTGCTATTTGTGTGTAAACATGTTTCCAGGGTTATGTAACCACTGCTCCTATGGGGGCAAGTTTATATACATTAGTCAACTATTACTGACCACATGATCAAAATGTTAGGGTGATAGTTCATGTTGCGACTTGTTTATTCACAAAAAGAACATTTTACAGTCATACTGCCCTGGAGGAAAAAGTCCACACTGTCTCAATATCCTGTCATTAGTCAAATGATAGACAGCAATAAACAACTGCTGTGCCAGCCCCATAATCTGGAATGTCTTTGACTGACTGACTGAGGGACCATATAATGTACATCTCTGGTGATTTTGTCAGACAACATCTTGGTTATAAATCAGGATTTGACCTTTGGCAGTCCAGTCACAGATAGGTTTTGACCTAGTCTTGTTTGAATGAGATGTGAATGAGAATGTGTTGTCTTTTCAAATCTTATATGTGTTTTTGTGTAAAATTTGCTGTAGTGTAGTAGAAGTACCACAACATTTAAAAACTACCTTTATTTAACCACCTATATTTAAGTATAGAACTTGACTAAATATACTTACTGAATATACTTACTTTTATCCAATAGTCTATGTGTTGTTTTGTTGCACATCCAAGTGGAAGTGTTTTCCATGACTTTTATTTTGAAGTTCGTAGCGGAAGTGTGTTCGGTTGTTGTCTCTCGGTTCAGGCTGCTGAGGAGGAGGAAAGCCCTGGCTGTGATGCCGCTGGATGATGGCTGCTTTCGGGATCCTAAGTTACGAACACCGGCCATTAAAGCGGCCCCGGCTCGGCCCTCCGGACGTTTATCCTCAAGATCCAAAACAAAAAGAGGTCAGATTTTTACGATGCACGATCTGAACGACCGGGAATGATGTCTAGGGGAGGGATATTTTGAGCCAAGAAGCTGTTCGAGCTAACACTAGCTAGCCTGTTTAGCAAGCCCTCTAGACGACTGGGGCCTAGCAATAACAATGAACAGCACCCAGTTGTCAGTTTGTTAGCTAGCTCGCCAGCTTATTTGGAAAAGAACCGGTTCGTTAGAGAGCAGAGTTTGCTAAGCTAGCTCGTCGGCTGGCGGGGGCTATCCAGGTGGAGAAAGAAAACTAACACCAGTATTTATCTGTGATGGAAAATAATTTGCGTTGGCTTTTTCGATTTTGTGCGTGACTGGGAATTGTTTGTTAGCTTGATGTTTTGGTACAACGAGTTAACGTTAGCGAAACCTGCACAGCTAAGCTTTCTGTCCTGAACGAGTGTAGTTCAAGCTAAATGATCTCTGCCCAGTTTTAAAACTGGAGTTTGGCCTAGCAGGGTAGTGCTGCTGGCTCCTGATCTATTATTAACTTAAGATAATGTGTTGATGTAGATGGAAAACTGGCTGCTTTACCTATTATTTATTTTGTCACCGTGTCTGCAAACATTTTTTAATAATGACTTAATAACATTTCATTATAGTTAAGTGTATTTTCCTGGTGTCTGCAAATCCAATCAAGCGCAGATTTCTTTTTTGAGAAATAATGAGATGTTGTTGATTTACACTATTTTAAAAAAAAAATCAATATGCACTTAAATGTGTGTGTTTTTTTTTTCAGGATGAATTGACTGCCCTGAATGTGAAGCAAGGATTCAATAACCAGCCAGCTGTGTCTGGTGATGAACATGGCAGTGCCAAAAATGTCAACTTCAACCCTTCAAAGGTACTGACTAATGCCACATTTCTGTTCGTTTTTAACGTTTTAATCTGTTGTCGTGTTCATAAACGTGTATTTGCTCTTTGATGCTGTCTTGTTTTTATTAGTATGTTAATATGTTTCTGTGTATAGTATATTTAGTATGCTTCCCTTGCGTTTTACTTATTTTACACATTTGTTTGTTGTATAAATTGTTTAATATTTGGATGTGCTCGTGATTTGATTTGGGCCTCACCCGTTTCGCTCAATGCTTTGCAGATCAGTTCAAACTTCAGCAGCATTATTGCAGAGAAGCTGCGTTACAACACCTTTCCAGACACAGGGAAGCGTAAGCCGCAGGTCAACCAGAAGGATAATTTCTGGCTTGTCACAGCAAGGTCACAGAGCTCCATCAATAACTGGTTTACGGATTTAGCTGGGACTAAACCCCTAACACAGCTGGCTAAAAAGGTAAGACCCTGTTCGTCACTTAAAGCCTTCTTAACTAAATGGCGGCTTTTCCATGTTGCTAACTGGTAGTAAAATAACTGGAGAAATCTACATAGGAATGTCCTCTCCACAGTGGCCTTACCCTCTGCACTGTGCTTGGGTTAGCTGGATAATTGGTGTAATTCTTTGCACATTCGTGTCCTGTGCATGGTTTTTGTTTGGATGTTTTCATGTTTTTTTCCTGCTGATTTTCTTGATTTATCACCAAACATCACCAAAACCAAAACATTTTTCACCCATGTCCACAAGACAGGAAATGGATTCCCCCCCAAAAATTCAAAGCATAGGTTATTAAGATAAAGTCTATCCTCAGTTGTTAACATGCTGAATGTTACAGACACACAGGGATCACACTGTGGTCACAACCAGTGGAGGGCAACGACACAACATGTCAGATGAGAAACAGGAAGTTGTTGTTTCTGACACTATCTCCACAAGAAATGTTAGCATTTAGCTGGGTACTCAGCTTGAGATACTTGCTTTTGACAGATCACTTTTCCAGAAGTACAGCAGTTTCAGGTTTCCACCTCAGCTGCTTCTTCTACACCAGCAGAAAATGTGGACTCCATGCAGGCAGTTCCTTATATTTGAAACAGAACAGGCAATGGTGGAAAAGAAAATTAATTTAGCTAAAAAAAAAATCCCTGGGGCGACCCAACAGCCGAGTGGTTAGGGTGTGTACCACATGAGTGCAGATGCTCTTTGCAGGCGAGGCGCTGGTTTGGCTCCCGACCGGCGTGGCTCTTTCCTGCATTTCATTCCCCCTCTCTCTGTCCCTTTCCTGTCACTCTCTACTGTCCTATCAAAAATAAAGACAAAAATGCCCAAAAATATCTTTAAAAAAATCCTTGAGCATTCTTGTAGTCTATCTCAACATCATTCAGAGGGTTTATCAGGAAAAAATGACCTTTGATTTCTGGCAGAGTTCTTTTTTTCGTGTCTTTTGTGGGCTTTTGGTAGAAATATTTGTGGTGTGTTCATTTTTTCACTCAACGTTGCAACGTTACATGAAATGTCCTTCTCACAGGTTCCAATCTTTAGCAAAAAGGAGGAGGTTTTTGGATACCTGGCCAAGTACTCGGTCCCTGTCATGCGTTCAGCATGGATGATCAAGATGACCTGTGCGTATCACGCAGCCATCACAGAAACTAAAGTCAAGAAGAGGCATGTGATTGATCCTTGTATAGGTAAGCAAGTGAAGCAGGTAATCGACACGTTTTTTTTAAAGGAGCATTGATGTGTTTTGAGGTTTATTTCTTGTGACCGTTGGATAAAAATACATAATGTGTATATTTTTTTTTTAATAGAATATGTGGTGCTTGTTATTAGATTTTTCTGCGGTTTGAAATGATTTTCCTGTGTGTGTGTATGTGCAGAATGGACCCAGATCATTACTAAGTACCTGTGGGAGCAGCTTCAGAAAGTGGCCGAGTTTTACAGACAGTTTCCCAGTCAAGGTTGTAGCTCACCCCTACCAGCCACTCCCGCTGACGTCGAGACAGCCATGAAGCAGTGGGAATACAACGAGAAGCTGGCCATGTTCATGTTTCAGGTCAGTTCACTCTGTGAAGTCTACTGCTGAACATTGTTGGAGTTAACATGTTAAAAAAAAATCACATTCCTTTTTCCAGTGACGCAGTAGCAGTAATGGGCTGTAATGGATCTCTGGTGGTTACACTAGTTATTGCTGTGCCGAAAATGGTGCTACAGGCATTTCTTGTATTGCACATAAAATTTCAACATAATTATTTTGGAACATATTAATCCACTATGGCTACATTCAGCCATCAAGGAAAATGCGTTTTCATCCAGTCCTTCTTCATTCTGCTTTACATTTTGGTAGAATAACATATACAGTACAAAACAGCAGAGGACACCACTTTAAGTTTTAGAAAACAGCCTTTTCCTAGTGTTTCTAATAAACAGGTGAAGACTAGTTTTCATTAAATGTGCACCAAGTATCACAGGAAAAATTAATTGAGCTTTGTGTCATCCTGCTTGCTGGAAACATTCTGTCAAATCTGCATCTTTTAGACAAATTCTGAGGCAAAGTGATATGATTCTTTTTTTCCATGAGCAACAAAATAATCACATTACATTGGGGGAGAGTAATTTAGGAAAGGAATTAAGGTTATGGATTACCGTTTGATCAACCTAAGTCCTTGACGTGAGGTTGATTGAGGTTACTGCATTTATTAATCAATGAATCCATGAATTGATTAGTTAATTGTAGGCCTCTGCATTAAACAACAGTAATCTTCGCGTCTATGTCCTTGATATTAAGATGCACCTGTGTTTTTATGTCTGTGTTCAGGATGGTATGTTGGACAGACATGAGTTCCTAACGTGGGTGCTGGAGTGCTTTGAGAAGGTCCGACCTGGTGAAGATGAGCTTCTCAGACTCCTCCTGCCCCTTTTACTACAGGTATACACCTCTATTCACTTACTGTCATCTCAGCATGTCGACAGCAGTCTCACATCACTCACTCACTGATGGATTACATTCTGGAAACATGCAGTCCCACTTTACATTCACACAGCTGTACACAGTAACACACACTAGCTGCTCCGTGTTATGTGCAGCTAGGCAGCTGTCAGCGGTTTATCATGAACCTGCTGTGCGTCTTCGTCCACAGCACTTTGGCGGTTTTGACCTTTGCTGGCGGTGGCCTCTGGGGCCCACTGCCTCACGTTTTGTTTCTATTTCCAAAGCTGACTGATGTTAATGGTCTCTGAGTGCTGTGGGTAATGCTGTGAATCTCTCCTCGGTCCTGCAGTACTCAGGGGAATTTGTACAGTCGGCTTACTTGTCACGGAGACTGGCTTACTTCTGCACACGCCGCCTCAACCTGTTGCTAAGTGACGGGAGCCTGGGCCCCGGCACAGGAGGACATCCAACGCATGGCATCTTGACGCAGCAAGGTAACGCCCTGCCCCCAACCCCGACCTCGCAGCCAGCAGGAGGGAACCAGCCCCAGACACCCTTCACGGATTTCTACATCTGCCCACAGCACAGGCCTCTGGTGTTTGGCCTCAGCTGCATGTTACAGGTATTACACTTTTCATTTTGACTGATGCGTAGATGACACTTTGTTCGTCATGCTTTCATAAATAACTCTGAAAATGGTTTTGAAAATGTAGGAGACTTAAAATACATCACTGACTAGTTCTATTTTTCCCTTCCCTTGTTATTTGTGTCTGGTTCTTGTCACATTAGAGCATAGTGTTGTGTTGTCCCAGTGCTCTGGTGTGGCATTACTCCCTAACAGACAGCAGGAACAAGACCGGCTCCCCTCTGGACCTCCTGCCCATCGCCCCGTCCAGCTTACCCATGCCAGGAGGCAACACTGCCTTTACACAGCAGGTACCTCCTTCAGCACTGATGTAGTGTTTATCCTTCTCTGTCTGTTTATTTCAAGACAAGTTGTGTGTGTGTGTGTGTGTGTGTGTGTGTGTGTGTGTGTGTGTGTGTGTGTGTGTGTGTGTGTGTGTGTGTGTGTGTGTGTGTATACACACACACACACACACACACACACACACACACACACAAACCCCTCTTGGTTGGTGTTCTTTTTATTTGCAATGCAAGCTGTTTTTTTATGAACCTTCCAGTAGATAAAAAAAGGAGAATAAAATACAAGACAAAATATTACAGTTACTGCAGAATAGGTAAAAACAAAAACAAACTTGTCGTACCACTGAAGATAGCAGGAGGGACTTGTCTCACAGCGGGGGAGATTCTGGCAGTGGTTTATGTAACCACTCTTGGTATTCCCATTGGGTTTTGGGGTGTTTTTATTTGCCAGATGACAGGATGATATCCTCTGAACCCTTCTTTCAAACGCAGGTCCGTGCAAAGTTGAGAGAAATCGAGGAGCAAATTAAGGAGCGAGGCCAGGCAGTGGAGTTCAGGTGGTCCTTTGATAAGTGCCAGGAGACCACAGCAGGTGAGAGAAGTGTTCCTTTATCTCTGCAGACAATGTTTGTAGGAGAACAACAAAGTCAGTGTTGGAGATGGTTTTTGTCATCTGTTGCCAGGGTTCACCATTGGAAGGGTTCTCCACACTCTGGAGGTTTTAGACAACCACAGCTTTGAGAAGTCTGACTTTAACAACTCACTGGATTCGCTGTACAACAGGATATTTGGGTCGGGCCAGAGTAAAGATGGACATGAAGTAAGTTATCTCTGTTTTTATTATGCTCAAAGTATGAAAAGACACAGTCTTTTAAATGAGATATTATAAAGCAATTTTGCAATGGTCAGGAAAACATTGTCGACATTCCAGTTGAGCAAATAGTTTTTAATTTGAACAGGTAGAATTTTGATGCCGGCGTGTGAGCTGTGCTGATGTGTGGCACCAAGCGATTCTGTTTTTAGCGGTACTGTCTAATGATGCATGTTCCTGTCCAGATGTCACCAGATGATGATGCGGTGGTGACCTTGCTGTGTGAGTGGGCAGTGTGCTGCAAGCGTTCTGGCAGACACAGGGCCATGGTGGTGGCCAAGCTGCTGGAAAAGAGACAGGCTGAAATAGAAGCAGAGGTAAGAGACACACCACCTCTGCTGACGTCTGATACATGTTTCTGTCTCTTGCTTGTATTCACAGCTCCAAACTGATTTCCCCACAGTTTTAGTCGTAATAAAGCTCATTACATCTTCTCTGTTATTGGTTCCCAGACTTGACTTGACCTGTGACCCCCTTAAAATACAATACCTACTTGTGACTCTGCATCACAAGCTGTGCCTCACTGTGTATATGAGTTATACGTATAAGCTTTTCTGCTCCGATTTTCATTTAAAAGCTTTTTAGAGGCTGGAAGAGGCTATTCAGTATGTTCCCAGGAAAAAAAGCAAACATTTTAGAAAAGTTATAAAAAAAAATAATCAACAGAAATATGTTTTTTTCTTTCTTATTCCTTTAATCATCTTTTGACCCCTCAGATTTATTTTGGGACCCCATGGGGTTGATGGAAAGCACTGATCTAAGTCTCAGTAACCGCGCTGTCATGTCTGAAAATATCCGCCTTTGATATTCATCTGCATAGCGCTTCAGTTAATATTTTACAAATCAACAGCTGATTTTCCTACGTGCTGTTTTGCCCTGCAGACATTTAAAATATTCCTAATGCATAATTAGTACTTTGTGGCATCTGTAGACTAAACTGTAAACTCAAATGTATCTGTCAAATAAGGAAGGTTTTTAAATAAATGTCCTACATTTAGCACTCACAGGCTGTGTGCTGTGTGTTTGTTTGCAGAGGTGTGGTGAGTCGGAGGTGGTGGATGAGAAGGGCTCTGTGTCATCCGGCTCCCTCTCAGCTGCCACACTGCCGGTCTTCCAGGATGTTCTGCTCCAGTTCCTTGATACTCAGGCCCCCACACTGAGTAAGGATTTCTTATGTCATTCATTTCCCTTGGCTGTAATGTGTCAAACTTGATCTCAGTCTTATACCGAAGGAACTTTATATCCTTTTGTCTTTGCCTCTTATTTCATCTCCCGGTGCATATTTATCATAAATGATTTGGCATGGGAAACCTGGTATTAAATTATTCAAATCCTCTTTTCCCCTCTGTAGCGGAGCCTGGGAATGAAAGTGAACGAGTGGAGTTCTCCAACCTGGTCCTGCTCTTCTGTGAGCTCATCCGTCACGATGTCTTTTCCCACAACATCTACATGTGCACGCTCATTTCCCGTGGCGACCTGGCCTCTGACTCCCACCTGCCGCGCCCGCGATCCCCCAGCGACGAGCCCTCCGATGATTCAGAGCGCAAGGAGCAGGACGCAGGCAGCAGTGTCAAGATGGAGGCATGTCGGAGGCATCTGTTGTTGGTGTTGTGGAGTGTGATGAGTCATTTGTGCTGCAGTACAAAGTAACACTGTGGCGTGAAAGGGTAACATGAGATTATGGTTTGTTCAACAGGATACCGGTCTGTCAGAGTCTATGGAGATCGATCAAAACTCCAGTGCTAATTTTGACGAGGTAAACACAGTATTTAACCTGCTATAAAACTGTTATTTTTTGCAAATTTCACTCACTTCTACAACATTTCTCTTTTGAACATTTTGGCATTGCTCGCATGCCCTTTCTTAGAGTGATTTCAGCCTCCTTTTGCCTTGCAGATGTTCTCTCCTCCGATGCACTGTGAGTCTAAGGGCAGCCCCTCTCCAGAGAAGCCAGCTCCGGAGCAGGACAGCAAGGCCGGCTGTAAGGACAAGGGCATGGACCCGGCCTTTCCTCAGCTGTACGAGCAACCCCGCCACATTCAGTATGCCACTCACTTCCCTATTCCTCAGGTGAGAACACAGTTTGGCATTTAAAAAGAAATCCCTCCACTATTGGGTTGTTATGGATGATCAGATGAGCAGATTCTATTTTGACTGGAAGTTTAGTAAAGCTTCAGTCCTGATACATAAAATATACACTACGACTGCATGTAGAGGTGCAGTGAAGAATAAAGGGGTAAGTATGATTTATCAGAAGTGCTTGTCGGATGGCTGTAAAGCCTCAGAAACCTTCCTCCTCCTCACCTTTCTCACACTGGAACTTTTTCACTCACGCCCACTTCACACAGCAATTTTTCAGGTGTGTGGAGGTGAAAAGTAAGCGAGCTAGTTCCTATCAAGCATCACCCGTCCTCAATTTTCATCTCCAGACTAATGTTGCTTTAGTAACCTGTTAAATACAGCGATTTAACAGGTTACCAAAGCAACATTGGTCTGGATACACGTGTGAGCCATAGCATTCTTATAAGGGGAAACCAAGTTATCTCAGGTGACATAAGCCAAGTATACTGAATACAGATTTGTGTTAAACATGAACAATTTTCTTTTTATACTTTTATAACAATTTAAAAGATACAGTTGTTAAATTAATTCATAAACCTTGTCATGTTTATGGAGAAAAAGTATATGCACTATTTTCCTGTTGTTTGGTTCATATTTTTTTGTGCTGTGCTTCTCATGTGTCAACTGCATCCAGCTGATCAGGACCTTTGCGTCTTTTTGTCGTTGCCTTTAGGAGGAAAGCGCCAGCCACGAGTGCAACCAGCGGTTAGTGGTTTTGTACGGTGTGGGCAAACTGAGAGATGAGGCGCGACACACCATCAAGAAAATTACCAAAGACATCTTGAAGGTGCTCAACCGCAAAAGCACAGCAGAAACAGGTAACTCGGTTTTATCAGCTTTTGACTGATGCTTAATGTCCTGCATTTCCCATTTAGTTGATATTTTACATTACCACAGCTGTAGCCATGCAGTTTGTCTGCCAGCCAGCTGCCATTTAAGATTATGTTTCATCAATTTAATTTTACCTACTTTTCATGTTAAGGAATGAAAATGAAGTTTTGATAAGTGTCCCCTAATTTATTGAGTGGATTTTTTCCCCCTCTGCATCTCTCTGTAGAATAATCCATGTAAATCATGTTAAATATAATGTTTTGCCTTGTGGAAAGCAGGAGCTTTATCATACTTGGATGTTTGTAAAACATTGTTCATACATACACATCAATTCTCACTGTGGCCAATCCAGCTGTTATCCTCCTAATAACTCTCCTCTTTGAATACTTTTCATTTGTATTCCTGTTCTCCTGTCCTTCTTAAGAGAACAAGCTTTTTTTTTTCTTTCTTTATCAACCCAGGGGGGGGGGTGGCATTACTCAATCTTCTTTCCACCCAATTTCTATGCTAATAGCTCTCATCTGTTCACAACCACTTTATCTCAGATACATGTGACCTTATTAAGGTGATTTAAGGTTTCCAGAGTTATAATTGCACAGATTGGAGTGTTTCGTGACAACTTAGCACATTTCTTTGAGCTCATGATGACCTTCAGCTCACAACTTGTTTCTCTGAAATGAAAAGTACCATTTTCCTTTACTTTAACTGTCTTTATAGCAGTGTCTTTTGCAGTGAAGCTTCAGATTGAAGGAGGCTGGGAATAAGATAACAGGCCATTGGTTTAACTCGATTTCACGGCTGGTCTGTTCGGCTGACTGGAAAGAATACTGCTGACCAGTTACGAGTTGCTTCCTCTCTTATTTTTTTTTCACCTCTCTTTCCCACATACGCAGGAGGGGAGGAAGGACAAAAGAGAAAGAGGAGTAAGCCGGAGGCCTTTCCCACTGCAGAGGATATCTTCTCCAAATTCCAGCACCTCTCCCACTTTGACCAGCACCAGGTCACCTCGCAGGTAAGACCAGACAACCCCACCAGTTAAAGGCTTCATTAATGCAAACACTCCAGGAGCCTAAAACAAGAGCCCCCCCACAAGGTGACTCATTTGGATGTAAATGTAATTTGAGTGTGATTTGATTTCTCTTGTGAGATGTCTGAATACAATTTGAATGGATAATGCACTCAGGTTGCAGTACCTTGAAAACCCAGCAGAACATAATGTATTTACATTTTTAGATAGCACAGGTTGTAATGGAGAATGCAGGTGATCCAGAATCCAATAAAGCCAATAATTTCCCATGGACTATGAAATTGTAATTTAATTTTCATTTGTATTTTTAATTACTTTTAATTCAAATATAGCTAATGGCGAAAGGCCTTTATTTGCTGCACAAAGCATGAGCTGCCATGGATGTTGCAACCACAAAGAACTGTGAGGAAAGTGTGAAGGTAAAACATTAGACATAAATAAACACAAATTAAAACAAACACATAAATGAAATTTAAAAATTAAAAACCGCTAAGAAAATAAAATAATTGAGACCAACAACAGATCAGTAAAAATGAATGAGACATGCAAATTGAAACTAGGAATAAAATGAGATTGAATAAAATAATGATTAGACCAATAGAATAATAAGACAAAAAGATAGATAGATGATAATTAAGACTTGGTTACTGAAAGGCGCAGCTAAAAAGGAGTGTTTTCAGTTTAGATTCAAAAGATGATAGTGTTGGAGCAGCCCGAATATGATTAGGTAGCGTGTTCCAGTGAATTGGAGCATAAAAGCTGAAGGCAGTGAAACCAAAATGGATTTAAAAAGTCTCAGGGTCAAAAGCTGTCTCACAATGTTCATCCCCTATTTGTCAGCTAATAGTTTCATATGTAGGAACAACTTCCCAGTAGATGATGGTTGTGTTGGTGTGCCTCCTTGTGTAAAATAGCTTCACATTTTGGAAATGTGCTTATTCGCTCATATCTGTTTGTTAAAGGCAAGAGCCTGGCTAGAGGTTTCTCCCTGCTTCCAGTTATGTATGCTGAGCTAAACTAATGGTTGTGGCTTCGTATTAAATGGATCGATGTGAGAGTGACATCGATCTTTTCTTATGCATAATTTTCTTAATTTTCGTATACATGTTAAGCATAAAATCTAATTGAATTTATATTCCATTTGTCAGACTGGTTCCCTGACAAACAACCAAAGTTGAGTGGCTGATAAAATCACTTGGCATACTTTGAATGTTTCTACTCATACTAGATAGAGACTGTCTCTGTTGTTAGCTCTGCTGAACAACAGCGTGTTGTATTGTGTCAGAGCCAAGGCTGAAATATTGTTGTTTTTTGCATGTAAATGGTGTCTGATTTCTGACTTTTGTGTGCAGGTGTCCAGAAACGTGCTGGAACAGATCACCAGCTTTGCCTTAGGGATGTCCTATCACCTGCCCCTCGTCCAGCACATTCAGTTCATCTTTGACCTCATGGAGTACTCCCTGAACATTAGTGGCCTCATAGACTTTGCTATTCAGGTACGGATATATTTTTTTTGGTAACATGGATAAATCCAGAAAAATCTATTTGTAGTCATCACTGTTTATAAAAATTGTGTTTTCAGCTTCTGAATGAGTTGAGTCTGGTGGAAGCCGAGCTGCTGCTGAAATCATCCAGCCTGGTGGGAAGCTACACCACAAGCCTGTGTCTGTGTATCGTAGCTGTGTTGAGGAGATACCACTCCTGCCTCATTCTCAATCCTGAGCAGACAGCGCAAGTTTTTGATGGGTATGTGACTCAATAATAAGCTGTGATGTTCGCCAACAGGATTCCAAAAATGAAAATCTAGACTAGAGTACATGTTTGATTGGGGGCTCAAACCTGGAACTGTATGGTTTTGTGGTTATTGTTGTGAAAACCACTGAAATAGAGCTTGTAACCCATCCCTAGGGTGATTTTGGTGGTGTTAAGACATCAGTTAAATGTATAATTAAAGTAGTATAAAGGATGTTTGGAGTTGCAAGTTAAAGAATCTTTCCACTGTCTTTAATGAGGATTTTTATTGCCTCTGGACTGCTGACAGGGCGCTTAGTTCCTGAACGCCTGTTCTAGCTGATTCTGCTGTTGGTTTAAACTAAGCATTACTTAAATGCCTTAAGTGTTAAAGATAAAGATTGCTCACATAAAGCCTCTATTTAAAATCATTGCAATTAAATCTAAAAGTTTTGCTTATACGAGAAAGAAATAGCTTGATGTTTGGGGGAAATATGCTCATTTACTTTCTTTTGGAGACTTGGACAGCCTGCAGCCGGCTAATTTAGCTGAGCACAGAGGCTGGAAAGAGGGGGAAACAGCAACTCTGGGTCTGTCCAAAGGTAACAGTAGTTTCCTAATTGCACTTCCAAAGCTCTAAAGCTCCACAAAATCGTTTTGTAGTTTTACGAGGGAGTATGTGCTGGACTGTTTCTCCAGGTGTTATTGATCTTGGCTGAGAAATAGTCTGGAACATAACCACAGGTAAAACTGCAGATTGCTCTTTTTACATTTCAGTTTTTGTATGGATTAAACACACAGGATATAGTGAGTTGATCAGTGAGCCTTAGAGGTGCTGGAAAGTGGGTTTTGTTACCTCTGGACAGAGCCAGGCTAGCTGTTTGCTCCTGTTGTCAGTCTTAATGCTAAGCTAAGTTAGCTGCTAGCAGTAGCGTCATACAGCCATGAGAGTGGTATCAGTCTCCCCATCTGACACTTAGCATGAAATCAAATAAACTACCCCAATCTGACTTTTCCTTTAAATATACATCTTAAGAAGTTGCAGGTCCGTCACGTGTGTAAATGTGTTCACAGGTTGCGCATTGTGGTGAAATCGGGGGTGAACCCGGCAGACTGTTCCTCTGCTGAGCGCTGCATCTTGGCCTACCTGTATGACCTCTACACCTCCTGTAGTCACCTCAAGAACAAGTTTGGAGAGATCTTCAGGTAGGAATGCCTCACAAAAAAACATATGTAGCTCTGGTGCTGAGCCTTTTTTGACTAAAAACTCAAGTTGTGTTTTTTTTGGAGAAGGGAATGTGTCAAATAGTGAATCACACCAGAGATTAATCCTAACACTTATATAGAGTACATGCTATGTATAGTATTTGCATCCACTTTAATGTACCATCCCCGTTTCCAGCAGTTGTGTATAGTAAATCAGATATCCCTAAATGTTATTTTGTTATCTGTGTTTGACTCATTGTAATTTTAGTTGTTCCTTTTTAGCACCAGTCTTACCTCTTATTCTGTTTTCTCTCTCAGTGAGTTCTGCTCCAAAGTGAAGAACTCCATCTACTTCAACACCGACCCGTCAGACTCCAACATGCTTTGGGATCCTTTGTTCATGATGGAGGCCATCGCCAACCCCTCAGCCCACAATTTCAACCACTCCATGGTGGGCAAGATCCTCAACGACAGCCCAGCTAACCGCTACAGCTTCGTCTGTAATGTGCTCATGGACGTGTGTGTGGACCACCGAGACCCTGAGAGGTGTGTAACTCGTATAACAATTATGTTGTTTGTGTTCCTGACATTGCTACAGTTTTCAACTCCTTGTTGGACTGTTGTTGACATTGTGTAATGTGCTTTCAGGGTGAACGATATTGGGATCCTGTGTGCAGAGCTGACGGCGTATTGTCGCTCTCTGAGTGCCGAGTGGCTCGGCATCCTCAAGGCTCTCTGCTGCTCCTCTAACAATGGCAACTGTGGCTTCAATGATTTACTGTGTAACGTAGATGTAAGTTGTGCTTTCATAACTGTTTATCTGGCACTTGTCTTGTTTTGATCCTTACCATAGCTTGCATTTAAACATCTGTTATGTCAAATGTCTTTGTATGTCACATTTTGGATAATGATATCATCTAAATACGTTTTTACTCTTTGGTATTTATTTTTTAGTCTTATATTTAGTTGTCCTCTAAATTACAGCAGCTTTTCTCACTACACTTTCATTTGAAAGTTGGTCTCTGTGCTCGTGCCCTTCAGGTTAGCGATTTGTCCTTCCATGATTCCCTGGCAACCTTCGTAGCCATTCTCATTGCTAGACAGTGCCTACTCCTAGAGGACCTGGTTCGTTGTGTGGCCATTCCTTCCCTCCTCAATGCAGGTAAGGATTATTTAACCTTTAGCACTGTGCTATAGAAAAATATGTATTGCCAATTAAATCAGTGCAAAATTCTCTGTTGCAACTGCTTGTTCTTGTACCATCATTGTATTTTCCACCTACCCCCTGTCAACTGCAGAAATACTCCATGGGGTGTGAGCACCCCTGGTTGAGAACCACTGCTTGAAACAATCCAAAAAGCATCTATATATAATCTCGCAGCCACCAGGCTTTCTGTAAATGAGTGAACAGAACATTGCTATTCGGCTCATAGAAAAGAACACCAATCTGTGTAATGCGTTGCTTCTGTCAGAGAGGAAAGTAAACGCAGCGTTTTTGATCAGGATCCATGAAACCTTGATGTGCTTTGTGCACTTGCCAGAGAAGAGCCTCTCTCTCCCTGCTGTTAATCTTTCTTCTCCCAGCTTGGACACAAAGCCCCATTCAGCCATGCTGTTTGGTGTTTGGCTCATTTTATAATGCAGCTACACATGCCAAATGCCAGCAACTCTGGCTTCTGATAAATGCTTTGTTCTCGCTCCCTCTTTTACGACTGCAGCTCTATGAAAATTCCTCTTCATCCTAACTGATGAGAGGTCCATCTAGGACAAGGCTTAAATTTAGATGTCAGACTTTGATACAATAGATGATGCCTCTGCAAAAGAATGTAAACCCGAGTTATGAGAGGAAACGCGACTCTAATCAGCGCATGTGTGTCTGGACTTACCTCCAGCCTGCAGTGAGCAAGACTCTGAGCCAGGAGCCAGACTCACCTGCAGGATTCTGTTGCACCTTTTCAAGACGCCACAACGCAACCCTGTCCCCCAAGATGGTGTGAAGTCAGGTAGTGAACGCAACCAACAATAATGTTTCAACTCATCTACGTTTCTACCTGAGTGTGACTCTGCATCTTAACCTGGTGATATGGCTTTGCAGATAAATCCTCAGTTGGCATCCGGTCGTCTTGTGATCGCCACCTTCTTGCTGCCTCTCAGAACAGCATTGTTGTTGGAGCAGTATTTGCTGTCCTAAAAGCTGTCTTCATGCTGGGTAAGAATGGTTGTAGCATTGTCATGTTGTTAAATTTAAGGTCAGAACCTGTCTTACAAAAAAAAATCTGGTTTTCCTGGTCAAACCTCTGTTCATGGTGCCACTGATAGATCTCACTGGTTGATTGTACTGGTCTCTTCCTGTCTTAGGTGATGCTGAGCTACGAGGCTCAGGGCTGTCGCACCCTGCTGGCCTCGACGACATATCTGAGGGACGCAATGTCTCTATAGAAACGGCCAGCCTAGATGTGTACGCAAAGTATGTTCTGAAGACGATCTGCCAGCAGGTGAGAATATGAGTCGAAATGAGGTGAATGATATGAAACTGACTGTTACAGTCAGTTTGAAATGGAAGATGTGAAAATGAAGGTACTGAGATAACAGCTTTCTACTCTGAGGTCCAGTGCATAGTTTCCTTGTCATGGTCAGTATTATCAGTGCTGTTGTATTTTTTGTTTGAAAGCTTTTGTGTGAATGCACATCGAAACAGCAATGTTTCTGTTTCTCCTAAAAGAAGTTCTCCTGCTTTTCTGAGCTATTTGTAAATGCAGTAAGCCAAAGATGTATAAAAAGTAGGAATGAGATCATTTTCTGCAACAGATGTTATTTATGCTACATGGATATGAGGGCCGGAGAGAGAGCTGGCAGCAGCTCCGAGGGCTGGACTTGCTCTGAGCCCTTCAGAGACTTCAGACACATTTTCTACCCAGCAAGGCTCTGACATGTGCAGTTCTATTCCTGAGAAATGAACCTTTGCCCTGTTTTCATCACCACCCACCCAGCTTTGGATAAACTTGCTTTGCATTAGTCATGGGTCTACATGATTCTATATCTTAAGCTCTGGTATCACTCAAGTCATGCTCCTAAAATCAGATGCTGTAACTCAGGTATTAGGGTGTCAGGGAATGTAATTTACTAACTGCTTTCACATTTGGATTTCTGCCACTTTTTCCTCTTTCCCCGCTTTCCCCACTTGTTGTGTCCTGCAGGAATGGGTTGGAGAGCGCTGCCTGAAGTCTCTGTCTGAGGACAGCAGTGCCCTCCAGGACCCAGTGCTGGTAAACATTCAGGCCCAACGGCTGCTGCAGCTTATTTGCTACCCTCACCGCCAGCTGGACAGTGATGATGGCGACAACCCACAGAGACAACGCATCAAACGCATCCTACAGGTAGAAAATACACATGAGCTCTCATTGTATTTTAATTTTACCTCTCTCTGTTTGAACGGGAGAATGATTTATTTCAGTTTAAATGAGAACTCTCAGTTTGTGTGTGTGTGTGTGTGTGTGTGTGTGTGTGTGTGTGTGTGTGTGTGTATAAAATGTATGAAAAATGTGCATGTTTTTCAAGTGTGTAGGCCTTGACCATCTCCAATGATTCTATGAAAAACAGTAACTTGAATCAGAACAGTGAGGTTTTGCTGCCCTCTCGTGGCTGAATCAGTGGTTGAGGAGGTCTCTGAACCATGCATACTGAGAACTGGCTTTTGCCAAGAGAGGGGTAAAAAAATGTGTATAACTAACTAGTGATTCTGTTTGATAGAACATGGACCAATGGACGATGAGGCAGTCGTCCCTGGAGCTGCAGCTGATGATCAAACAGAGCACCAACAATGTAAACCACTGCTTTAAGTGCATCTAGCTATTGTTTGATGGATGAAATATGAATGTGTAGTCTTTATCAAAATAATCTGAATATTCCTCTTTTATTTATCAATAGGAGCTCTACTCACTCTTGGAGAACATAGCCAAGGCCACTATAGAGGTGTTTCAGAAATCAGCTGAGATGAACTCCAGTAACCCCTCAGGGAATGGAGCAGCAGTCCAGGGTGGCTCCGCATCCAACAACAACAGCACCACAAGCAAGATGAAACCTATTTTAAGGTGGGTCCTCCTTCGTAGGAGATGACTGAATTTTTTTTCCTCTGTGTTTTTCTTTGTATTAAAATTTGGAAAACAATTTGTTTGTAAATCTGAAGTGTAGGTGATACTGTTACGGCTTTAACCCTTTCACTTTTCAATTTGCTTGCTTACCTAAAAAAAAGTATGCAGATTTATTCCGCAAAAGGGGCCAAATGCTAACCCTAAAACCTTCTTTTCCTTGTCTTTTTGCTCTGCGCTCAGTGATGCTGAGGTCTTCACATTTTTGTTTGCTCTCTGATCTGCAGCTCATCTGAGCGGTCAGGTGTTTGGCTGGTGGCTCCGTTGATAGCCAAGCTGCCCACCTCAGTTCAGGGCCATGTACTGAAGGCAGCAGGAGAGGAGCTGGAGAAAGGACAGCACCTGGGCTCCTCCTCACGTAAGGAGAGGGACAGACAGAAACAGAAAAGGTCAGTGGCAAACTCACACTTCTTTAGTACTACAACAAATCAGATTTTATTTACTCTGGTTGGTCTACAAGACAAAAACCTTTGCTAGAATCTGTTTGACTGGAAGGGGTCTTTCATCTTGCGTCACTCTTACAGGCTGTGGAAGCTACAAAAACAAAATTAGCCAGCCATCTGAGCACCAGTTCTTCCTTATTAAATTCAGTTTTTCCCTCCTCAGTATGTCTCTGCTGAGCCAGCAGCCGTTCCTGTCTCTGGTGCTGACCTGCTTGAAAGGGCAGGATGAACAGAGGGAAGGCCTTCTCACCTCGCTCTACAGCCAAGTGCAGCAGATTGTCACCAACTGGAGAGAAGACCAGTACCAGGATGACTGCAAGGCAAAACAAATGATGCATGAGGCTCTGAAACTACGCCTGAATCTTGTAAGAATTTATTGAACCAGCTTTACAGCACAGACTCCCTGGCTGTGTAAAGTCCATGTGTAATTAGTTTTGTACCATTGTATGTTGACTTTTTCTAGACTTTAATCTCAGGGAACCGGCACTGCCAGGGTCTCTACAGGTCTGAAAGAGTCCTGCAAAGCACTGAATTTAGTTTCCTTAAAAATGTCTTAGAATGTATTAAAATGTCTAATTATCTAAATTTAATTTACATAAATCAAAACTATTTTCTTTTACCTGCCATAGTCAGTGATGTAAGTTATAAATTATTTTTGTATCTGATTGCAAGATGTTGGCAGATGTTACGCCGTGTTATACCGTTATACAGCAGTTACGAGGCTCAACCACTCATAATGAGCAAATGTTGAATTTTTTTTTTAGCATGATTGATTTTTATTTATTTGTTTATTTTTTTTAGCTCCAGTTACTTTAAATGAATTAATTAATGTTTTGGTTCATTTTGGTTCATTCATTTAATGAACTATATGTTCAGGAACTATTGTTACTTAGTTCTGGGAAATACAGAACAAACTTTGGACAAGTTCATTAAACCAATCATGAAAAGGGCATAAAAAAATCAACCTACGTGCTATTAATCAGGTCATTAAAAGTCTTGAATTTGCCCTGCAGAAACCCTGACTATGTTGCAAAGTCCATAATATGAAAGTTAATCATCCAAAACATTTAATGAAAGCCATTTACTTCATTATTACTCTACTATTTAAAATCCAACATTGGGCACCATGAGGAGACTAACAGTGTGCTTCCCTCTTTACAAAGGTGGGCGGTATGTTTGACACGGTGCAGCGCAGCACCCAGCAGACAACTGAGTGGGCAGTACTACTCCTCGACATCATCAGCAGTGGCACAGTGGACATGCAGTCCAATAAGTGAGTGTTGAGTGCAGTCCGCTCATTATTCCTCTAATTGGACACTTGAGTTATTATTTTCAAACACACATTTTTACCTGTTCAATTATCAGTCACTTGATCTGCCTGACCCTGCATGTTTCTCTCCAACAGTGAGCTCTTCACAACAGTGTTGGACATGTTGAGTGTGCTGATTAATGGCACTCTGGCTGCTGACATGTCCAGCATCTCTCAGGGCAGCATGGAGGAGAATAAGAGAGCCTATATGAACCTCGTCAAGAAGCTCAGGGTAAGAACAGCACACCTTTCTCACCCACAGCCAGCACATTGAGTCTGAAGATGTGCCCCTACTTACAAAAAGTCGTATTGTGCCTCTATTCTTCTAATGACTGTGAAGGGATTAAGGGGTTTTGTTGTGCTTCAAAGTCAAGGACCATTAGCTTTTTGCAATTTTTTTCTCTTGCGTGAGAAAGGAGATGAAAGGGTTATAGCATCATCAGTAAAAAAATAATACAAGTTCAAATGGAACTGCACATTGTTCTGCCAAAATAGTCACCTAAAAAAAACTGTATGAGAGGCTCAAAAAAGTGAAACAATGGCATAAATCATCTGGTGTGAAAAAGGCTTTCACGCTCACAGAAAAAATGGTCAAGAGTAATTTTAACTACATCTGTCCTGACCCCCTGATTACTTTGCATCTATCTTCAGCCTAAAACGGTCGTTAAATAATATACTCGTGTGCAAAGCAAATAAATTGCTTTGAATTGTTTACATTTTCTTAATCGCTCCTCTCCCCAATGTCCCCATTTCATCTCCACAGAAAGAGCTTGGAGATCGTCAGTCAGAAAGTTTGGAAAAAGTTCGTCAGCTACTGCCGCTGCCCAAGCAAACCCGTGATGTCATTACCTGTGAACCTCAGGGCTCCCTCATAGACACAAAGGGTAACAAGATCGCTGGCTTTGAGAAGGAGGTAAGCGGCTTAATCACATGCTCATGTTCCCTGATGTCTGCCTGCAAAGTGAAGTTGCATTATGAGTTGTATCTCCAAGTAAAAGCAGGATGTAATCTGTCTGATAAATATTCGTGGTATATATTTTGTGTTATGATAGGTTAGTGTAGATGCAAAAAATGGACGTGTTTACATTGTGCCACAATGTGGTTAAAAGTACTTCTTTTAATAACAAACCTGAAATAAGTTGAGGCTAACTTTGCATGTACGTGCGTAAGATAATTAGACTGCTGTGATTTTGTTCCATCAGGGCCTTCAAGTCTCAACCAAACAGAAGATTTCTCCGTGGGATGTCTTTGAGGGTCTCAAACACTCGGCCCCTCTCTCCTGGGGGTGGTTTGGTACGGTGCGCGTTGACCGCAAGGTCACCAAATTTGAGGAGCAGCAGCGTTTCCTGCTCTACCACACCCATCTGAAGCCCAAACCTCGTAGCTATTACCTGGAGCCACTCCCTCTGCCCCCTGAAGAGGAGGAGCCCCTGACGCCCGTCTCCCAGGAACCAGAGAAGAAGATGATGGAGCCAGTGAAGCCAGAGAAGAATGTACCTGCTGTGCCCTCTGACTCGAACAAGAAGAAATCCAAGAAGAAGACGAAAACTCCGCCCACCAAGACTGAGGTCAGTTACGTCTACCATTAATCATTTTAGAATAATATGGTTTTAATGACAGTCAATCTTGATATTTCCCATATCAAGATTGACTGTCACTAAAACCATGACTTTTGGATCCCACTTCCTTTGTTCCCTGGATTGATGTCTGTACAGTCAGATTTAAAAAGTAACTTTTTTTTCAGGACTTTGTGAACCGTACACCAGGTGGTGTAAGCTATGGGACTAATATGCCACCTGAGCTGATGCAGAACCACCCATATGGCAGGATGTCATACAACCAGCCAGCCATGAGCATGTACACACAGAACCAGCCTCTACCTCCAGGTCAGTTCTCCGCTTATTGGTTAAAAAAACAATAACCTCAAAACCATCTGGAATTGTGTTTTACGTAATTTTTTTTTTTTTTTCCACAGGAGGTCCCGGTTTAGAGCCTCCATACAGACCTGCCCGCAACCCACAGATGAACAAAATGATGCCTACTCGGCCCAGCTACCCAGGCATGATTCCGGGCATGCAGGGAAGCATGCCCGGAATGATGCAGCTGGACAAGCAATACCCGATGGGTTATAAGCCCCAGCCTAGCATGCCACAGAGCCAGATACTGCGCCAGCAGCTACAGGTCAGACTGGTGAGTCAGTCCGCACTGACAGCTCAAGCAACACCTTCTAGTCAAGTAGAGCTGAACAAACTGAGTAGCCTGTGAGATGAATTAGGATAGTTGATTGCCTGTGTGATTGCTAAAAACCCATTTGGACAGGATTAACATTAAGGGGGGAAGTGGGGGGTAAAATATTGGTCTGCGGTAATATGGTCTGGTAATTTAACTCATCCCCCTGGACAGGATTTTAATATATTCCTTATGTGGTATTTGTACTAGTCTTCTAGGAAAGATGAAACTAGAGATACAAGAACATTGCACCAGACAGGATTTAAATTACATAAGGACTCGCGAGTTTGATGAAGAAAAAAAAGTAATTTCAGCTATAATTATTAACATTATTAACATCACAGGCAGGACATATTAAAATCACCTCCTCTAGATAATAAATTCTGTCCAAAGGGGTCTTTAGATAAGAATGATTGTTTTAAGTGTCAAAAGTTATTAAATCAGTACTAAGAATCCTCTTCTACACCATTGAATCTTTGCTGTTTGCTGACTTGCTGTTTCTCTCTTCAGAATCAGAGCATGATAGGGCAGCAGATGAGACAGATAACACCCAACCAACCATACACTCCAATGCCGGCATCTCAGGTAAATGTTGTTTTAAGACGCTGTGTCCATATTTAACAGGATTCCATTCACCATTCCAGCATTTGCAGATCATTTTCGGAACGTCTGCCATCTTTACAAAATACTTGCTCATGCATACGCACTTTCATGGTCTTGCGTGAGTTTAGTACATAAATAATTCTGACAAAGACGCTATCAATAATGGTCTCCTTCTCTGTCTTAGTTTTAAAATCTCTATTGTCTCTGTGTGTTCAGAACATATCTCAGGGCTATACCACATACGGATCACACATGCAGCAGCATCCGTCCCAAGGTGGCGGTATAGTTCCTTCCTCCTATGGGAACCAAAACTTCCAGGGCAACCATCCTGGAGCCAACCCAGCTGTGGTGGATCCTCTAAGGCAAATGCAGCAGAGGCCCAGTGGTTATGTTCACCAGCAGGCTCCAGGCTACGCACACAATATGCAGAACACGCAGAGGTCAGTAAAGTGTTATAAGAAGGGTTTTTTTTTCTCTTCACAGATGGTTGACATTATTCTCATAATTTACGTTTGCATTGTTTTTTGTCCTTCATTTTACGTCAACTGCATTGCAACCAACCTTTATATTTCTTCTTCCCGTCCTGTAAACCTCAGGTTTGCCCACCAACCCCTCCAGAATTCCATCATGCACGGTCTCGGTCACATGGGAGGCCAGGGTGTCCATCTAGGCCTGAGACCCAATCAGATGCTGACGGAACAGCAGCAGCAACAGCAGCAGCAACAACAGCAGCAACAGCAGCAACAGCAGCAGTACCTCAGACAACAAGCACTCAGAGTATGTCACTTGATCATCATCACTTTAGCAAAGTTTAGCTACGTTTTGGCCAAGTTAATGAGTAACTTGGGAAGTGAAAAGGAGGCTGTTTGAGAGTACTGTCTGTAATGATGTAGCGCTGAAGCTATCCAGTGTTAACCAGTTGAGATTAATTTTTTAAAAGATGTTTCTACTAAAATACAAGTGGTTATGCTGAAAAATAAAGTAAAATATTTGGACACAAGTCAGGTTGTGAGAGAGCAGTTGTTACATCTCCTGATTTCTATGTACCATTTGGTTGTGCTTTGCTCCCACTGTTTTTGCCAGTGAATGAAGTTGTCTTGTGTAGCACTAAAAACGGTAAATTACATGACAGTCCTCTTTGCTGCCATTGTTAATTCTTGTGTGGTAAATGTAAACATGATATAAAATGAATACTGCAACACTGCTATTTAGTTATGCAGTAATTTGTAGAGCCCATGCATAACCACAAATAACTAATAAAAACATAACTTTGTTTAAGCTAAGTCCAGTCTGCAGGAGGCTCTGAAAGGCACTGACCTAAGGCTGAGAAATTCAGGCTGTATTACAACTCTTAAAATTGCGGTTTTAAAATCAAAAGTCAAAAGTCTTCCTCACTAATATCAACTATTATCCTTTTCCTGGTTATCCACAACAGCAGCAGCAGGCGGCCCAACAAGTTCAACAGCAGCAGCAGCAGCAACAGCAGCAGCAGCAGCAGGTCCAGCCACAGCAGGTTCCTCCTCAACAGCAAGTTCCGCAGCAGCAGCAGCAGCAGGTGTCGGCGGTGGCTCCGCCAGGCCAGGCACAGAACCAGGGCCTGGGTATGCAGCCACTGCCCCCCCAGCAACCCATGGTAGGTCCCATCTTGATATATAAAAGGAGAGCTGGAGTCAGCCATTTCTAGAAGCACTGTCTGTGTCAGAAAGATTCATATAGAAATATGTAGTCTAGTATAAGTACACCTACCCACACAGGTTTTATCTGTCAGTCTTATTGAAGAGATAGTGGCTTTGCATTCAAGTATCATGCTAGTAGTTCTGCATGTTTTAGCCAATGAACAACTGTGTATACATTACTGTAGTCCATGGAGCTAGTTTATTTTTGTGGTTTATACAAATCAACATGCAGAGACTTGAAAGTTAAACAATGCAGTTAGATGTTTTTATTTTCGTCAAAATTGCAATGAAATCATTTTGGAAACTTCCTGTTGGTGCATTCAAGACTTTGCCATCCAAAATGTACAGTTTCCTGCTTTTTAAAAACTAATAATGACAGAAGTCATTGTTGAATCTAGTTAGTAATTTAAATGCCTTTTGGTAGCCAACTCGACCGAAAGGGACATTGTTGCCTCCTTAAATGCACCACTAGACGTGTTAATGTTTTCGGCATGGTCCATGATTAAAACTGCATCACCACACAACATAATTTTGATTTTAAAAATAAAGGAAGCTGTGGGCCCTGTTGGATTACTTACTCCAAACTAGTTTCAAAATTCTGCAAGTTGTTTCTCATAGCATACTACAAAAAACTGACATCTGTAAAAAAAAAAAAATGTCAGGAATCAGTCTAAAAACTGAATTTTGCCAAATGAGCTGTAGGGAGGTTATGTATATGCAGCTAGTATTGATTGGGTTTGTGCTAAACAACAGTGGGGCCCTGTAAAAAATTATGTGAATCTCTATTTTAGTTCCCACGACAGGGAATGCAGCAGACTCAACAGCAGCAGCAGACTGCGGCTCTGGTCAGGCAGCTGCAACAGCAACTTTCAAGTAAGTCAGAAACTTCTTCAGACCTCATCTTTTTTTTTCTTCACATTTATGCGTGAACCTACTGTTTTCAATATTCCATGTTTATAATGCAATGTTCCTCCTCTTTTCAGATACACAACCAGGACAAGGCACCAATTCATATTACTGATAGTGCTTGTTCATAGTAGTGTGCAGAGAATAGGCCCTGATTATGTGGGGAGGGCCAGCTCTGTAGAGTGGCAGATGAATGTGTCCAGTCCTGTGTAGGCTGTTAGGAGGGAAGACTGTTCCAAGGCACAGGGACAACCAAACAGATGAACCAAACCCCATCTCGACCACTGAGGCAACGATCAGAAAATATCCTGACTTCAGTCGTGTAATTATGGATTATCAAAGGAGGGATACTGCTCTGGAGTAAACAGATAATGGTTAATAATGGAGAAGTCTATGTAAAAAAGTACCAGAAATTATAAGAATAATGCAATTTTTTTATTTTATTTCAATTTGTACAATTTTTTCAGTTTCGTGTATTTCTCATTAAAAAATCATGTCAGTTTTTATGTCTTGTACTTGTGTTGGCTGCCTGTATACTGTTTCAAACCTATCAAACATTTAATGGCAAGAGTATTGGGGATCAAAGGACTGAGGCTGTTGATAACCAAAAAAGAAAATCTGAGTAACTTCTACATCATCTGTTGATGAGATTGTGTTTGCCATTGATTATTTGTTCCCACAACTAATTCAAATGAACGTTTCTAAACAGCAACTTAATGTACATAAGCATTTCATTCTCCAGTTCTCAGGGGTAAAAAATTTGTCGGGAGTTGGGAGAATTTATTTCATCAGTAGATATAGCTGAAAGGATAATAACATGATGCACAGAGCTAAATGACAGCTTTTAACAACACAGGTCGTCTTTTATTTATTCCACAACTGTCTTTAACAAGGCGAGTTGAGGCAGGAGGCATTTTTCCTGGACTTATTCCTGCAGTGGTTGGCCAACGTTTACAGTTGCAGTGTGTGTCTCAATGTCGCACTGCAATATTACAAGTGAAAACAATACCTGAAGCTTCACTACAATAGTTTTAACAGCAGACATTTCCACCTGTTGCAGCAGGAAAACCTCAGGTGTTCCCAATAACATTAATGATGCCACCCTCGTATTCGCGTGTCCCAGTGAGCCGGCCTGAACAATACCAGGACCCTGAAACTGAGCTAAATGGTATTCAGCCATCATTCATTTTATTATTTAATTGGGCAACTTTTCTAAATTTAGCATGGGAGTGTTACTACCAAGTAGAAATAATGTCTGGAACATTACTGCACACTGGCTAAGGAATAACTCCAAAAGAAGAAAAGCAATATTTTTGGTGAGTGTACTGAAGGATGCTTTGACATACACACCATTCACACCATTACTACCTGCGTAGTATTTAGAGTTAGGTTTCCTTTAATATCAACAAATCCATTTTGTTCTAGACTTCAAGCCATGTACACTGTATATGTATTTAAAACGAATAGACAAAAGGCCCCTTCAATGATTTCAAACAAAGATGGTGTTAAAAGGAACATTTAAGTGGCCCGTGCAGGTGTTTCCACTTTCTACCTATTTATACTTCTGCTTAGGTGGTGTGGGGTGAAGCTGTAAAAACAGTCTGACCTGCCACAGTAGAAAAGAAAAGCACAGGTGTAATTGATGACAATAGTGAAGGTTGTTTTTCAGTTAGATGCGTCAGTTCCAGTTTCTGGGCACATGTTCACCCCCTGCCGTGGCTTTCTGAAATACAGGACATGGAACAGGACCATTTCTGTATGAGCTCCATTTGTTTCCTGCTCTGTCAGGTCAAAGATGCTGGAAAAAGTGTTGTGAAAAGGCTCAATACCTGATGGTATCTAACTCACTAAGACTGTTAAAGGTGTAAGCTGTTCTGTCTTGACAGCTGACAGCAAAACTAACAAAAAGTGAGGAAGATGATGATGAAGCACAGTCGGAACACCTCAGTCTTTAGAAGATGAAGTGAAAACACTTGTAGAAGTAGAAGTAAGCCAGGACTTTTATTTCTTACTGAATCAGTCCACAGGGAACATAAACTATTCCTCATTTCAATTGTATTGCCGTTTGTTAGGTTTTTGTTTATCTACATTCTGACTTTCCAGTCGACTAAAAAGTACACCAGAGTTAGATCCTAGTGCTCTCCCCTCAAAGGGACAGTCCAATCCCTGATGCCTTGGCAGGAAGTTCAGAGCTGCCCAGCTCCTCTCGCTTGGTTGCACCCCGAGTCTGGACAGGAGTTTGTTAGAAATCTCTGGCACTATTGGCTGGAGGAGTGTGCCATAAATCCTCAGGCATTCAAGCGAGACATGGATGATGGTGTCTAGCCATTGCTGGTCTTTACTGTTCTTCAAGTCCAGCTTCCAAGGTGCGTGGCGCTGAACAAAGCCGTTGGTCTGCCTCACACAAGCAGTGATGGCCTCCAGAGCTTTGTACACATGCATGCTCTCATAGTGCTGCTCTACCACAGCAGGGAGGCTTTTCACAGCATCCAGCATGTGGTAGTCTTCAACCACAGCCCTGCCTCCCTGTTCTCTCAGGAAGGACTGAGGACAGAAAGAGGGGTAGACCTGGGCCGGGTTTAGAGCCGGAGCTGTGCAGCGGTTGAGCAGACCACCCAGAGAGTCAGCTAGCTCTGCGTTGAGCAGCTTGAGTACTTTGTGATCTGTGTAATCGCAGTCTGAGTCTGGGACACCCTGACGCAGAAGAAAGTACCTCATCCCATCAGATGTGAACGTCTGGGAGCGTTGAAGAGGATCCACCACATTGCCCAAACTTTTAGACATCTTCTTTCCTCCTGCTGTCCAGTGAGAGTGCACATATATCGTCTGTGGCAGCGGCAGTCCAGCTCCTAGAAGGAAAGCTGGCCAGTAGATGGCGTGAAACTTTAAGATATCCTTTCCTACAATGTGATGAGCCGCATTCCACCATTGGTCGTGATTATCTGGATATCCAGCTACTGTGAGGTAGTTCACCAGAGCATCTAGCCACACGTAGATGGTTTGCTCAGGGTCATCGGGGACTGAGATGCCCCACTGAAGGCGGCTTCTCTGTCGGGACACTGAGAGGTCAGGAAGGTCGTGCTGCAGCCACTGGAGAACAGCCTGGTAGAAACACTCAGGCTGTATGGCCCGGGGATTTCCTCTGAGCCAGTCGAGCAGCTGAGACCGAAACGCAGACAGACGGAACATGTAGTTTTCCTCTTTCATCCACTCCACCTGCAAAACAGTGAAGAGTCGATTGGTAGTAACATTATTTTGGACTAAAACTGCACAAGCTGTGGAGTCGTTGCTTGATTTCTGCTTAAAGGAACAGTTTGGGAAAAATGCTTTCCTTGTCTGTTCAATATGAAATTTTTTTACACTTTTTCCAAAGATTAAATAAATGAGATCATGTGTTAATTAGTGAGCTTTTTAGGTATAACAAAGTAGATTTTGTACAACATTCACACAGTCAGACTAACAGCTTCCCTTTGTTTCTAGTCTTTATATTAAGCTAAACTAACAAAATCCTGGCTTTACCTTTACATCGAATGGATAATAAAGTTGGTGGACTTGGGGAAATGGTCAAAATCAAAGGAGCAGAGACTGACTTTATGCCCTCCCCTGCAACGCCTCTCCAAGTCCCCAAGCTTTGTATTTTCTCAGACTTTAGAAAGCTCCTCCAGATCCACGTAAGACGTAAGAAGTACTCCTTGTCAGAAGTAAACTGATCATAATGTGTACAATGGGTAAAATTCATTTATCTTCACCGATATTACACTTATGTTATCATCTCAGTTTTGCTTTACTTACCTTGTGTCCACTCTCCAGAGACACCTTAATCTCCTTCCCTGATGAGTCCATGGCATCGCCCACCTGCGATGGCGTGAGGAAGCTTTCATCCTGTGTGGAGTACCACCCCTCATAACGCCCCTTATAGATGAGCCCTTTGTTCCAGAGCACTGACCAGAAATGCTCCACAGCCTGACGGTGTCTCTGCTCAGTGGTTCGTATGTAGTCTGTGTATGAAATGCTGCAGCTGTCGAAGAGATGTTTGAATCTCTCAGACACATCGGTGCAGAAGGTCAGGGCATCTTTTCCTGCAGCTGCAGCAGCTTGTTGGATTTTCAAGCCATGTTCATCTGTGCCTGAAATGCAAGGTAACAGGAAAGTTCACAAAATGTGGTTTAAAAAAAGGAAAAAGATCACAGCCTTCCAGATGCTGCTCTGTTGGGAATATCACTTTCTGCGCACAGACTTCCAATTAATGACGGATAACACAGGTTCTTACACTGTGACAAGCCCAAGACTGAGGCTATCACATGCACATGTATATTTTACCTGTCGAAAACTTTGAGTTGAAGCCCTGAAGCAGCTTATACTTATGTAGGCAGTCGGCTATCACAACCGAATACAGGTGTCCTAAATGAGGAGAAGCATTGACATAGAAGATGGGAGTGGTTATGTAGTAACTCCTCTCATCTTTGCATTGATGGGTTAACACAGCGATCCTCTGGTGTCTCCACGGAGCTGAATTTGGTGATAAAAACGGGTTTTGTTGCAGTCTGTGAACAGCCTTACAGCTTCTGGTTACAAAGAGCAAAGGGAACCTCATCGTTGTTTACTGCAGGAGTGCAGAAAGAAGCTAAGTGCTAGTCATTCATTTAGCTAGCTAAAAGATTCCGTTTTCGCCGAAAAACGGATAAACGAAAAAAACAGAACCACAACCGGAAAAGCTCTGAAAGTAGTCTTGGTGAATGTTGTAGACCGAAATGATATGAATCATTTAATTTAAGGCTTGTTCTCTATCCCAGTCGCACATGTGTTTTTGCTTGCTCCTGAAGGTTAGCGCTACTTCCGGGTTCTATAAACAACAATCGCTCGTCCAATCAAAACGCTGGAAAGAGTGCCCCAGCCACCAATGAGATGGCGAGGACTATTTCCTCAAAGCAATGCTGACGTAATTGTGTTGTTTACTTTTTCAGATGTTAAAACTGTTTTGACAGGAAGTTTTAAACGTGTCAATCAGCAAATATTTAAAGGAGAAGTCTGTGGATGTGTGAGTGAGCATATATGTTTTCTCCAAATACCTTTATTGGAATAAACAGAGTAAAAAAAAATTAAAAAGCGGTTTATAAATGGATTGTGGTCAAACAGAGATCCCTGTAATGAAACAAAAAGCTTCCTAAAAAGTCAAGCAGCGTCATGATAAACGTCATGATAAGCTTTAATATCGATATGTAACATGGCTGCCTATAGTAATAGTCAGCTCGCTGATAAATAAAAAAGCATGAACAGCAACAGAGGTGAAGGTTGCAGGTCCATCATCACTGTCTTCTTGTTAATGAGCTCATAAAGTGGTTAAAACTAAAACTCAGTGTAACCTGTCTCCTGCTGCACTTTACGCTGAAAAGAGTGAAAAGAGAGTGTTTATTTGGATTAAAAGAGGAAGGTGCCCAGTGAGGATGCACATGTGAGGGGTGCTGACAGTAAACACTGTTTATGATGTGTAGATACTGCTGGTTTGACTGGAACATATGGAGTTGGCTTCAGGGACTGAAGTACAATACCTCCTCCATGCTCTATCTTGTGTCCGAGTCTTGAAGAAAGACCTTATGTTTTCATCATAATTCCCTTAAACCCAAGTTAACAAGTTATTCTAACTGCTTGCCAGTCAAACTATGTACGGAAATTATCCTCAGATGTATAATTATATTAATTAGTAATTATAGGGATTTTTACTTTGATAATTATGTGTTGAATATTTTTTTAATCGATTATCACAAATGTTAATGAGATATCAGCAGACGGGGACGTGCAGGGAGGAGCCCCCTCCCTCCTGAAGTGACGGCTCCGCCAATCAGCTGCTCCACTTCCTGCTGCTCGGTCAGCCGTAACGGAGGTAAAACATTTTTTACAAACTGCACCGTTATGCGACAGATGAATCAGGTAACTAGTCACAATTTGACCCCCCCCCCCCAAAAAAAAAAAAGGAGTTAGAGAAGTGGCCAGTCCTGCGGGTCGCAGCAGCTCCAGCCTCTGGCGCCGCGCAGCGTCAGCCCGTCATGTGATGTGCAGCATGGGCCGCCTGTTGCTCGACTCATGAGAAGTTTCTAAAAGCTCCGTTTTCTCACACAACCAAGGTTATTTTCTTAAACGTAACGCAGGAAGGCTGTTTTCTTTTGCTCCAGATGGAAGTGAACCGTCTGGACTTCTACATCGGCCTCTCACTGGCGGTGAGCTCCAGTGTTTTTATCGGGGGCAGCTTCATCCTGAAGAAGAAAGGCCTTCTGCGATTGGCCAGCAAGGGTTCAATGCGAGCAGGTACTGGAAGCTCTTACTAAAATAAAAGTAAACCTGAGCCACATTAATGCATCAGTTGTATTCAAAATGTATATGCAGAAAAGAAGAGTCATGATGAAAATGTAGTTGGAGTAAGAAATAAAAGCCCCTGTCAGAGTTATATTATTGTGCAGGGCTGCATCCACCAAACTGTTATTTATTATTATTATTATTATTATTATTATTATTATTTTCTCGTTGTTATTATTTGGTTCTAATCAACAGTCTAAATCCCAAAGATGACAAACCCTAAAATGTGATAAGTTGGAACTAGCTTATGTTGAAAAATAACAACTGATTAATGGATTATCAAAATATAAATCAAATATATTTTCCATTATTCGACTAATGGATGAATCGACTAATTGTTGCAGCTTTATCATTATGTATTATGTTACTGGATTATTACTGATCTATTGCTGTAAAAGCAAAGTAAGTATTGATTAAATGCTTCTAGTTACATTCCACCAATGCAAAAGGTAAGGGAAACTTCATAGTTGTCTATATGAGTATGAAAATGTGGTGAGGAGGAGATGCAGGTATCGTAAATCCCGTGTAAACATTCCATTTAAAGCCAATGAGTCATTACAGGACATCAGCCTGGATAAGTTTTTATATAAAATTGGTTACTGGTGACAGAAGCGAGTGACCCTCCAGATTAAAATCAGTTATTTTAAGTGAGAAGACTGTAACTATTCATGTGACATCTACTCCAGTTTTCCTCTCTGTATCTCACAGGTCAAGGTGGATATGCTTACCTGAAGGAATGGCTGTGGTGGGCAGGACTAATTTCAAGTAAGTGAATGATTCACCAACATAATTCTTCTATAAAATGGGTGTTTGTTATTGCTTGGTTACACTGCCTACCAGTCATGCACAGGAACATTGTGGCCTTTGTTTCTCAAACAGAAAAAGAGGCTCTTGTGGGTTTGGTATTTTTGCTGGTGACTTCGCAGTAGATCTATCACCCACACCACAGCTTTGAAGTACACATTCCTCCAAAGAACTCATTTGCACATGTGGGCTGCAACAGCTCTGAATTTTTGTACACTGATGGTGCTGTTGATTTGTTCTAGTGGGAGCTGGAGAGGCGGCTAACTTTGCTGCATATGCATTCGCACCCGCCACACTGGTGACACCTCTTGGAGCTCTGAGTGTACTTGTGAGGTAATTTATTTAACTTTAATTTTTATACCACTGATGCTGCTGATCACAACATGCTGCTGGTGTGATACAGAAATGTAAGAATATCATTAGCATATTAGAATATTAAAAGTCTTCTCAATACGTCTGGCAATATTCTGTATTTTTCTTAGTGTCAGCAAATCCCACAAAAAGATCAAAGCTTCAAGAAAAGTTAGCAAAAAGAAAAATGTTGCATAAAAAAACATTGTTTTTTGTCTTAATTGATCTTGTGACCTGTCAGATTTCCTTCGGTGAAGGGGTAAGGACACGAAGCCATGTAAATATTAAGATGCTGTTTTTGTGTGATAACAATTGGCGTCCATATTAACATTTTCAGTTCCTTTTTTTGTAGAGAACTTCACAGTATTCACAGTGAAACAACAGCATTAAAAAGGTTAAAGGTCTGTTTTCAGTTGGGAAACAGCTGAACGGCATCACAGCCATCTTGTAAGAGGCGGACAGACAGAATGAAGCTGCTGTGCCACACTGATAAAATCCTCATTTTATAACTGCTGCTTAATATGACAACATCAACGTAAATCCATCTTATCGATAGTAGCTCTCCTATGTTATTCAGTTACACTGTCATTTAAAATGAACAATCACAATTAAAGTCCGAGGCGACTAAAGGTTGTGTTAACTGCCACACATCCCCTGACCATCACTGGGCAGTTGTTTACCTCTCACAGACTGAAACACAGAGGCAGTGTTTTCAGATTTACACAGTCTGTAGGCCATTTTGGAATGAGAAACGGTTTTAGTTTGGATAGAGGGCTGAAACCAAGAGAAAAATATGTGTGTAGTAATTTAACTGGCTTAATTTGGTCATAGTCAAAGAAATGTCTACTTGCAGCTGCCCATCACAGGCTATTGCCTTAGTGTGGACTTATGTTGTGAGTTAAGAGTGTCTTTTCCTTTTCAGACTACTTAAGTAGAACAAGTCTTAAAGAGGTGAAAGTACCCAATATTTAGAATAAAGTAAAAACAGCCAGAGAATTTGTTTTGTGTAACTAAGATACCTTTTTTCCTTTCTTATTCCTTTATAATCTTGTGACCTCTCAGATTTATCTTGGGACCCTCTGGGGGACCAGATCGTCAGGTTGGAGCATCAGATCTATGACTGAAAATAGTCCAAGTAGAGTGTTTCCTCCTGTTTGAGAAATGTTGGCTGAAAACTACACTGTCCAGCTGTCTTTTCTCAGGATTTGTTGATTATTATTATGATGATGATGATGATGATAATAAGAATATCTATTCTATTTATGTAATTTTGGTCTTCTCTCCAGTGCTGTGCTCTCCTCTTACTTTCTGAATGAGAGGCTGAATGTGCATGGGAAGATTGGTTGTTTGCTGTGCGTCCTGGGCTCCACAGTGATGGTGATCCATGCCCCACAGGAAGAGGAGGTTGCTTCTCTCGCATCCATGGCAGAGAAGCTTAGAGACCCAGGTAGAGACAGAGGTTGATCAGTGTGAACTTCCCTTCTGATCTGATTAACCATGCTGTGAAAATGAAATCCCTAATAACGGTTGGATGGATTTTTTTCAGGGTACTAACTCATTCTTGAATGCTCTCACTAGGTTTCATTGTGTTTGCTGTGTGCGTTGTGGGAAGCAGCCTGGTTCTTATCTTTGCTGTGGCTCCGCGGTTTGGACAGAAGAATGTGCTGGTCTACATCCTGATCTGCTCTGTGATTGGCTCCCTCTCTGTGTCTTGTGTCAAGGGCCTGGGCATTGGCATTAAGGAGCTGTTTGCTGGGACAGCAGTGCTGAAGGAACCCCTGTTCTGGTCCCTAGTCATCTGCCTGGTAATCTGTGTCAGCGTTCAGATCAGTTACCTGAACAAAGCCCTCGACATCTTTAACACCTCTATAGTCACGCCCATCTACTACGTCTTCTTCACCACGTCTGTCATGGCCTGCTCTGCTATCTTATTTAAGGAATGGTTGAGTATGACCACTGACGAAGTACTGGGAACGATTAGCGGGTTCCTCACCATCATTTTTGGGATCTTCCTCCTCCATGCCTTCAAGGACATTACATTTAGCTGGGATTCCCTCCCGCTGTACCTACGGAAAGGTCCTCAGGGCTTTCCATGGGGCCACCAGCCTTATGTGGCTGTTCCCAGCCACGACAGCCAAGCAGAGGATGAGATAAAGTTGCCAAGAGAAGGAGGCTCAAAAATGGGGTGGGGTGCACACCAGAGAGCTCCTTAACAGTCTTGTCACCAAGAAAAGTTGCTTATTGCAATTCTGAAGCTTTAATGCACATCACAGCTTTACAGTGTGACAAGTTTACTAAATCTAAATATCAAGTCTATCTTATTCAATGCAGTATGCATTGGATGAACAAAGTTGCCTTAAAATGAACACAATTTTTGCTGTCAACACACTGAAAACCATATAAAATGTATGTTCTTAGTCATACACAATAGTACATCCACATCTTTTTCCTTTGGTTGGTAGTATAATGTATATACATGTGAATGTCTGTTGCACTGCTGTGTAAATTTTTTACACTTTAAGTTAAATTCATTGAAGATTTAATATTATTCTGCATAAGCCAGGCTGTGCCTTCTGTTACTGAAAATGAACCTATCCACAGTGTTGTGCAAATGTATGAATTGATTTACGGCAGCAACTTTATTTGCCCTGAATGCATCCAATCATCTCTTGTTGATGAACAACTATGAATAATTCCTCTGATGGGTTACTGTTAATACCTCATACAAACCGCACCAAAGAATGTTGTTTCCCTGTATGAATTAATTCCCATCATGTGCCAAGCTGTAACATATCTCTGCTGTAACTGTACCTTTTGTGTGTTTGATAATGCTGATTAAAACATAGCTACAACAATACTTTACTACAGTTTTCCAAATGAAGTATTTGGCATTTTGTTTATTGCATATGTACAGTCTACAACCTTTAGCTGTTGATCATGCCTTTTCAGTCATGACATTGTTAGTTCTCTTAAATTACAGCAGTGTATGTGGTGAAGTCCTTATGGCTGTCAAAAACAGTTGGCAAGTTGAATGTCCCAGATGTGTCCATCTTTCTGCAGCCTCCCACACTCAGCCCACTAGTTACAGCAGTGGATATTAACAAATTCAAGCTGATTGCCAGAGTAATGGCTTGAATCCAATCACTTGACAAAACCAACATAAGGGCACTGCTTGCAACGGGTCACAATATAAGTGTTTTGCACTCATATGCCGCTAAGTGGAGGGCAAATAAAACCCTTGACTTCTGCCTGGGTTCATGCGTTGTGTTGATCTCAGGCACTTGTAACACAAGTAACACTTCATCTTGTTCCTTCCAGTTGATCAGACAGTTCTGCAACATTCACAAGGCTGTGTCAGGACCAAATGGCCTTGTCACAGAGCAAGGGCCGCGTGTCTTGTCAGTCCTTTCAGTGACAGTTTTTAGTCTGACATAGTCTCAGAGAATGAGCCCCGGGTCCTCTGAGTCTGTTCCAGTCTGTTTAGGATGAACTGGCTGGTGTCGATGAATCGCTCCACACAGTTAACGAAGCACATTTCTGTCCTTGAGTCCAGCTTTGGCCCGGGTTTATCCATACATTTCTCCTGGAGACAGAGACGCAACAATTTAGGCAAGGTCCAGTGGATCATACATGGCATTACAAGCAAATTTAGTAGGGCCGCGACAAATTGCTGAATTGTCTCAGCTCTTAACATTAGTACTTCACATTTAACAGAAGAGCTTGTCTGCTGAAAATGTGAGAGAAAGTCCTGGTATGTTACAATACCTGCGACCTCTGGGGCTCACAATGCAAATATTAAAGTGGAGAGCTAAAACAATTTAAACTTATCATAGGACCAGAAAATATATTGAGGGTCAGCAACAGGTAAAAAGAACATGATGCTCTTCAATGGGGGGGGGGGATGTAACGGAGACCATTTACTTAAGCACTGCACTCACACTCAAATTAAAAAGACTATTTCCATGCAAAAATGTCAAATATTTCATTGTTCCAGCTTCTCTGTGAGGATTTGCTGTTTTCTTTAAATCATTATAGTTATTTGTATTTATTTTGATATTTTAATAATAATTTCAAGGCTTGGACTATTGGCTGCACAAAACAAGCATTGCGAAAGTGTTTCTTTGGGCATTTTCCAATCCAAACAATCAATACAGAATATAAGCAGGAGACTAATCCATTATGTCAGTAATCATTAGCTGCAGCCTTACAGACAAGACGTCAGGCGTTATGTGTAATACACATTACTTTGATGGGTAATAATAATTTAAGGATATACAATAAAAACTAACCATTTTCCTACATTATGTACTTTTTTCTTACACTTAAAGTGCATTTTCCTGAATATACACAGTTTGACTTTTTACTTTGAGTGAAGTATGTTTACACTGTGCTATGTGTGAGTTACTCCTGCACCACTGAGCGGACCTGGAGCGACCGGGTGACACACGGACTGCCGGGGTCACAGAGGAGGCTGCGGGCGGCCCTGCCCGATATGTGCGCTTGGATACCAGCGAAGCAGCAGCAAACAAAACCCGCAGATTCAGCATGTACGTCTTTACAAGACAAGCAGGCTGCTAGTTACACTCAGAACCGCGAGTGAAAAGCCAACGCTGAGCTGCCCTGCTAGCTTAAAGCCGATCTTACCCAGCAAACCTCAGTCATTTGATGAACCAGCTGCTGAAATCTTTGCTTCTGAGACTCGATTTCGATGAAGTGCTGAAGCTGAGGGTCGGCGGTCGCTCCCTGGCCGTCCATCCTCTGCTGAAGAGAGCTCGTCACAGGGATATTTCTGTGATTATGAAGCCTTATGGCTGTATTGCTGACCTTCACGTGTGTGAATGGACGACAGGAAACAGGAACTAGTTCAGCCAATCACAGGGCGCGTTTCTCTTACGTCACTTGTCATCACACATGCGTAATGTTTCATTAACTTGGTGGCATAAGTTTTCTATTAACCTGTGATTTTTACCCATTTAAACTACTAATGAAACTTTATAGATGTTACCAAAAGGCATTGTTTGAATAATTTATTTATTTTGTCCAAAAAAACTAAACAAAAAAAAACAAAAAAAACCCCACATTCTTTAGAGGTTGGTACCTACATGGTATCAGGTTTGTCTCTCATTTATTTAATCATGAGCATTTGTGTACTTGCAACAGATTGGATGCACAAACTGGCCTAACTTCACTGTCAAATACAGAGAATAAAGCTGAAGCTGCTCCAGATAGTCTGTGTCACTTAATGAAATGCCATGCGGGGGATAAAGATCTTTCACAGGAGATATTACTGATTCTAAATGCAGTAATAAACTTTTTCAAACAAACTGAACAAAAAACAATCAGTCTTACAAGACTTCAGTGTAATTTGCGTTTGGCTTAATACTTGGACTGTGATGGAATGGAAGCTAACTTTGATTGATTAAAATATATGATCAATTAGAGGTGAAGGTGACTGAGATATTTATTTATGGATGTGTGTAAAATGGATAAAAGAGTATTTGAAAGCATTGGAACCTATTTAGTACTTTATACCACACTGCCACACTGGGGGACCTACAATTCATGTTATTATGGAACTATAATATAAGTAACAAAGTTACTGCAAAAGCTGTCTAAATATCATCAACAAATTCTTACTACAGAAAAAATATGTTTTGTACATAATTATTCTCCCTACAAAACCATTTTATCAAACAATGAATACATCACCAGAAAGAATAAATCTCTGTATTTACAGCATTGGATTGACAGGAACATTGTTTTCCCACAAAGTGAAAATGCTCAAATTCTCAGAGGAATTTCTTAGATCAAAAAAAATTCCTGTCTTGTAAATACTATCAACTTTGAATAGCAAGAGCTGCAAAAATGACGACCCTTTTTGTAAAAGGAATTGACATTAACAGCCACTATATATATATATATATATATATATATATATATATATATATATATATATATATATATATATATATATATATATATATATATATATATGAATTACTTTTACAGTACAGACATAGAGACATACATTACAAAATTTTCATAATATATAAACCAAACAAATACTTACACCCCAAGATGTATATATCATCAACAAATGTGGTTTTGAAGATATAATAAAACATTTATTTTATGAAATCCCATGTAAAATATTATTCTGGAGAAAATTTAAATATCTTTTTGCCAATCAAACAAGCCTTACAAGTATTTTGTAAGCCAGAGATATTCCTCTATATTATGAAACAAGACTCCAAAAATACAACAGATTGTTAACATATTAAATCCATTGAACTATTCATGACAAAATTTTAATAATTTAATTTAATAATAAATTTTATAACAAGAGGGTATTAAATAGATATATTTATTTTGCTTAATTTTATTTCTTTTCTTTTCCAATTCTCTGTCCTAATGTATCATACCGTATGACTTTTGTATGTTCAGACTTTACTAATGTAGAGCTTATGTTTTTATTTTTCTACTTTACCCTTTAAAAACTGATGAAATTGATGTGTGATTATTGTTGTCATATCCCTTATATGTGATAATGCTCTAAATAAAGTTTTTTTTTAATAATTATATATTATTTAATTAAACAAATAAAGATAATACCAACCCATGCAAACGTTTTTTTTTTTTAAATATTGTTTTTACACTAAAAGTTTGTATTAAGTGAACAGTTCCATTAGATGTCGTTTGTCATTTTCATTTCACGTGATGTTTCAGTCATTCCATGACCTGTCATACTTGGCTCATATTTGTGCAATAAATCAGCTCTTACAAAGCCTGTTTCCTCATGTCTCCATAATCACTCCACAGAATACAATATAGACATGCAATATTTTTTAATCCAATAACCGTCAATAAAATATACACATCTCAAATGCTGAACTATAGTATTGTACCCGTGATAGGAGAGCTATTCTAATCATTGAGTTATAATGACATTCACAGTACACATATTCACATTACAGAGCACCTCAGTGTGACTGTGCTGTCTCGTGTTGAAGTTGTTAACTGTTTTTACATCGTGTTAACTTTCCAGGGACATTTGGAGATGCTGCTCTGTGGGGACCAGAGTGAACTGTTTGTGTCTATGGTGGTGTGGATCACTTTGGCGTCTACTGGAGCTCGTACAGCAAATCCTGAACAGTCAGTGCCAGCTCTTGAAAGTTGGGTCTCTCATCTGCCTTCTGGAAACAAAACAAGGAAATGCAGCGAGATGGTTGATGTTCAGAAAATATTTTCATACACTATCACCAGTCTGTACAAGACCATTATCATAACACAGCCAACAGTCAGTAGTAAAATTAAAAGTAGATATACTACAGTGTAGAAATACTGTTACAAGTAAGAGACCTGCATTTAAAATTTTACTTTAGTAAAAGCACAAAAGTATAAGCATCAAGTAAAGTATCAAAAGTAAAATAACTCATTATGGATGGTCCAATTCTGAATAATATACCTTACATTATTACTTTTTATTTGTTGATAAATTAATGTGGCAGCACTAATGTTGCAGCAGGTACTTCATATATTGCTGGGTAGCTTAATCTATGTATCATAATTCATCTGTAAGGTAACTAGTAACTAAGGCTGACAAATAAACATAGCGGAGTAAGAAGTACAATATAGATGTAGTGGAGTAGAAAGTACTAAGTTAATACTTGATAATACATGTTTTCATTAATATGTCTGTGAAGATTCTCAGTCATCCAGGTCATGGTATTCCAATAACAGTTTAATTGAGGGCAGCTGGACTTGGTTGTAGATACTTTAAGATGTTTAACCTCTCATATTGTTAAGTACAATACAATACAAAATGTACTTACTTCGATCCAACAGCTTGACATAATGCTGTAGACCTTTTCATTGGCCAGCTGGGGGCGGTATAGGCGCAGGCCTCGGGAAACCTGATCCACTATTTCTGTGTTGTTTAGGCGTTCGTATGGAAGCCGCCCCAAAGTGTACACCTCCCACATCAGAACCCCTAGGTAATTATAGAAATAGTTATGGTGAAAACATAAAGATGATGCTTTAATACAGATGTGAATTCATAGTTTGTGAAGTCATTTAAACATAGATAACACTTATAATCGACCAAAACTGCAGTAGGGAAATGATAACTAAAACTGAAAAATATACTGTACATTATGTTTGCTCACCATATGCCCAGATGTCCGACTTGCTGCTGAATTTGCAGTAGAGGAGGACCTCAGGAGGTGACCAGCGAACAGGGAACTTGGAACCCGCTGAGCTTGTGTACTCATCGTCTAAGACGTACCTAAGGCAGGGATGGAAGATCTTTTACTTAAAGTGAAAAAGTGCCAATACCACAATGGGGAAATGAAGGTTAGTTGACGTGGGACTAACTCTAACTACTTTACATACTGTTTTATGTTTAAGTTGATATTAATATCTTAATATGAAAAGTAACTAGTAACTAATACTGTAAAATAAATGTAGTGGATTCAAAGTATAGCATAAAATTTGAATACTCAAGAAAAGTACTTGGAAAGTATCTACAAATTGTACCTGTGTAGCAAGATAATGTACAATGTATTTTACCTTGACAGTCCAAAGTCAGTCACTTTGACAGTACCATTGCCATCTACTAAACAGTTCCTGGCAGCCTGAGAACAAAACAAATAACATTCTTGATTAAGGTGTAATCATTAAACTTTTAGCCTTATCTTCAAACAAACAACCCCAATGTATCCTAGCGTATCATGATGCAGTGATGCAGGAATGTAGTGGGATATGTTTTGCACTGTTGAACAGTAGATCTTTGTCTCTCACCAGGTCTCTGTGGATGTACTGATTTGACTCAAGATAGGCCATGCCCTCAGAGACGTCTTTACACATCTCTAGGAGCTGCACAGTTGTTGGATGCTGCTTCAGGCCCTCCCTGAGGTAAGTCAGCAAGCAGCCATTTGAAAGGAACTCAGTCACTATGTAAATGGGCCTCTGTTTGGTGCAGACACCATACAGCTGGACCAAGTTCTCATGGCGTAGCTTCCTGGTTTGAGCAAAAGGAGAAGGAAGTTAGGTATTATGAGTTGGTTTTCCTCACAATGCTTACGGAGCCTACACTTCTCAGTGTGACGCATCAGTTTTTTCTATTATGGGCAGTTTCAGATTTACTGATCAATCACGAGTGTGAACTTAATTCAAATTAAGACTCTTAAGATTAGTTTTGCTTACATCATGGTTTTGGCCTCTTCAATGAAATCATCTTCAGACATGGAGCCCTCTTTAATCATCTTAATGGCCACGTCATGCTGTCCCTGCCACTTCCCGTACTTCACCACTCCAAACTGCCCAGTGCCCAGCTCTTTGATGAAGGTGAGGTGATGGGGGTCAATCTCCCACACACCTGGGGCAAACAAGAGAGATTGGAGGGGCAATAGTAAGCGTACTTCCAAAAATGTCAAACAAGGGAATCATTACTTTTAACAAATGTGCTGGTGCCCTAGACCACTGCTAACAAATGATCATTATGTTAATACGTGCAGCGTTTAGGCAATCTCAGAAGATTGGTGGTTTATAAATTGCACACACAGAAATTTTTAATCAGTCACCAGAGATTAATCACCAGAAATCATGATTAACAAGAGAATATCTTAAGAAGCCAAGAAAGTGGACATATTTCAGCTCTGTCAGTAGTTCAAGTCATATCAATACTTCTATAGTCATACTCTTACCATAGCCAAGCCCGGCTGTTGATGGAGGCCGCGCCCGGTTAGATACAATGTATTTCAGCCTGCTAACCATACCTAGTGAGGAAGATAAGAAAATCCCATTATTACCAGTGAGGTCAACATTTTTATTTAATAGACTTTGACTGTTTCCATTTTTTAATATTCTGTTTGTGTGCCTATGTTTTGTCACCTTCACTCCCGTTTCGTGCTGTTACAACCTAACTTTAATTATGTCTCATTGTATGACAAATACTGGAGAATTAAAATCTGATTTTTTTAGATACTTTTTTAGATATCCATATATTCAATATTGACCTGCTGCATTATGCTGGTGGTAGTTGATAAGCTCTGGGATGGTGCTGAAAAGATGCTTCTCTGCAAGATAAAACTGGCCCTGTGGGGTGGTGCAGATGTTATAGTGTCTGCAGCTTCCACCTGTGTCCCTGTTGAGAGGAAAGGAAGAGTAACTTAAATGAACAACATAGGAATTTATCATTTATCATGTATGCCTGAGTAGGTAATATCTCCTCAATGTTATCCACAAGGTAGTTCAGTCTTAGAGCTCTGATGAAAAAGTTCTGAAGGCTGATTAGTCCAAGTTTTGCATGAAAAATTTACATCTCTCTCCCTCTGTCGCCCACTGTTTCCGCTTTCATTACAAACAGTTCTTCTTTTGATAGATTCACACATGAGTGGAGCCAGTGGATGCTGTGTATAAAAGGAGCACCATGCAGCAGTGTTTTAACACCGCTGAGCTCACTCACCCGCCACCCTTACTGAACAAAGACACGGTGTATTTCCCAGCCTTGCTTGAGTCCCGTACCAGGAAGCCTCCATCTTTGTTCTGATAACGGAAAAGAAAACACAAGAATATATAATTCATAAGTTTCACATTAAATGTTGCCCAGCTAAGTTGAACTATATTTATAGCTGTCCTCCTATAACATCATGTATATTGATAATTTAACTTACCTCAGTCTTTAACAGCTTTTCTGCCTGGCTACGGTTCATGTTCTTGCAATACCAGCTGTAAAAATGAATTTAAATATTATTTTCCCTGTGTACTGTTTTTGCAGCATTTTTTGCGTCAGCAATCAAAAATATATTGATATATAGACAAGGCACTTTACAAAGTATTAATAATCTAACATAAAAATTATAAATTGTATATTTACAATGATATAAGAAGATAATTCACCAATTTAGGACAGAACAATAGAATCAATACTCACTCAAATCTTTCTAGCCCACTTTCTGCTTCCACAACATAATTACTAGGTATGTATCCTTCTTTGCTGCAAAAGAAAATAAAATACTTTTTAGATATTAGTATTGTCTACATGCATACACACAAATACACAACTAAATGTGCATCTTGACTGGCCACTGCCATGCTAGTTGCTAGCTAGCTACACTTTTCATAAATATATTTTTACTCCTAGACCTCTATACACCTACAAATTTAATTCATTCAAACTAGAGATTATCAGTATTTTATATATTTTTACTAATCATATAAAAATATTCCTGTTCTGGCACAAGAGATGAAGTAGCCTGGAAAATTCATGTGGGTAAATATAGTAAAAACACATCCATACAGATACTGATACTGTGCATATTCAGATCTGTATGTCTACTCATAACACTGTTCTCCTTGTTTTATGTGCTTCAGAGGCATCAATGAATAATTCCCCTTCTGTAAGCAAGGAGCTTGCAATCATTTTATTTAAACAGTATTCTTCCCTTTGTTTTGGATGTGGACGCAGGTGTGTAAATGCAATCTGTTAGGCCTCCTGCGTTCATATTTTCATCTTACCCATATTTGTCTCGGGCTCTCCACCAGTTTGTTTCAGACCTCTCAAGGATGGTATACTCCTCATCCTTCCTCAGCTCCAGGTCTTGTTCTGACATGGGTGTGTAGTCATACTCAGCTATGACAGTGATGACTGCAGGAGGGGCAGGTGTCTCAGGAGGCTGTGGAGGTAGAGGCCTATGTTTCTCCTGAAACAAGATAAGATTAGTGGATATTTTTATGAACAAATTAGTCTGTTTTTAATTGGTGGATATCAATCAAAAAGGCCTGAGTCTGTACCTCTGTTGGGGTAGGAGGAAGAGGTTTCCTGGATCCCCTTCGACGGGATGCTTTCGTTGTAAAGCCTATGAATGACATTATTTAACACAAACATGGATTGATGAATGAGCTTAGTTGTTGATTATTGCAGATTTCCAACCAAAAGGAATCTATTCTCACCGTTCTTACTATCCAGCACCTTGCAACCCATAGCTTGTTTAACTTCCTGCTGGCAGCACAGCCACACCCCATCCACCCAGAAACACGGATGGTATTTCTGCATCAGGTCCTTGTTGAAGCGTACCACTATGCACAAGTATTGACACACGCACACAAAGGACATTTACATTAAATCAACATTTGCTTTTGCATGAGCATGCAACTCTTCTGATGTGCAGACACTGGATGATGTTGAGATATCGTCAGATATTGCCCATATATGACAGGATACACAAACACAAGAGAAATTGGTAAATGTATAAACATATACTTACTTTCTTTCAGCTTCTTTATCCAGTGAGCCCGGATGTCTTCATTCTTTGCAAAGATGTACAACGGCCCTTCATCATAAATGATCTGTGGCCAAAATGAAAAAGAAAATAGAAAGTTTGTGGCTGCATATGATACGCACTCTTATGTACAGGTTTGCAAAAAGTGCGACAAAAGCTGCATTCACATGCGTTCACTGCAGTTGAAGAAAGAAACTATTAGCTGTTATCTGCTCTTTCTTTGATGGCTAATGCCAGCCAGAAACATTTTCACCTTGACTGTGATTTAACATGTGTGCAACAGCAGCACCTGCACAATCACTGAAAGCCCCTAGTTCATTTGAGTGTGAGAGATGGTTTCACTTCTTAACAATAGACTTTCACATTATTAACTATTGAAAGTATTGCCAGCTTTTGTCTGTCAGGGAGAAAATTTGGTCTCATGTTACAAGTGTCCCATGTGTGGCTTCTTGCCAAGTCTACATAGTAACAGGTGACAAATGTCATACATGGAGTAGAGTATGTTCCACTTGCTTTATTTATTATTTCTCAGTTGCCTAAATGGATAATGTGATACATGGCATTCTTGCTTATTTACACTAGTGCATGTTTGTAGTTTTTGATATGAAGTTAACTGACAAAAATGTCTACCTGGAAAGCAAACATGCGCTCGTTCGGGGAGTTGGGCTCTGGCTGGACCGTTTCCACACACTTGATCTTCTCAAGGTCAACTGATCCTCTCAAACCTTTTCGCTTCTGCTTAACAGATGAGGAAACAGTCAGGTATCTCAGGGATAAACAAAAAAATGTAGCTGCACTGTTCTTTTAAGGTTGGCAGCAAAATTAATCTGAGACATATGTGATGCTGTTTCAAGAAAGGATTTTTTTCCTGCTTCTATATACGTACCCCTTTGTCGGGATCAAAATCATAGTAGGCTATTTTTTCCTGTGTGAGAATGAACCATCTCTCCTTGTAGTTCAAAGGAGATGTCTTCTTCTTCTGCTGGGATCGTTTAATGAAGATTTCTTCCAGTATAGGGTCTGACATGATTCAGTCAGAATTAACCTACATGGGAACAAGGAGTGATGAATACTTCTGTGAAGCATAATAGCAGCATAGCATGGACTCTTTTCTGTGTGGCAGAACAACACTGAACGGTATATTTGCGCCTCAACTCAGGCAATAATTTTCCTGTTGAGAGCTGTCACTGACTCACTTGCTACCACCGTGCTCAGCTTGGAAAGTTTTAAACGTGCTTTAACAGAGTTTAAGTCAATACCTACCTGCTCTAGATAGAGTCAGAGCAATGCCAGGACAACACGCCAGACTGCAGATGTGGAAAGAGATGGAGAGACATTGCAGCATGAGTAAGTATGAACGCGTGATTAGCTGTAGTTTGCATAAGCCCTGCTTTTCATGCCAGCAACATCCTTTCCCCCCTGTGGCACATCTGTGTCTCTCAGCTGTTATATCCTGGTCATCATGACTGTGACCTAAATATACAGTATGCTTTTGTGCTGGGAAGCTGTGTAAGGAAATATTGGATAAAAGTGTCCATCTGGAAATGTGCTCCTTAGATGATGGGTTGACATTACTCTTCCATGTCTTAGATTGTAGGGGGTATGGTGCAAATACATGCATAGACATCTTTGACTGGCTTGATAGAACAATTTACTTTCTCACAAAGCACACACACAAACACATTTTATTGGTATTTTGTTGAACTGGTTTTGAATGCTATTTTTAGCATTCAACCTGGTCGTTAATGCAATAACCCAGTTATATAGGTTCTCGTAACATATTTAAATTTATACTCTGAGATAAGAAACAGTATCCA